>NW_027331925.1:4318295-4637580 GCF_048418815.1 Hemitrygon akajei | reverse complement strand
ATCGGGTTGTCTGGAGAGAGAATTCAGAATGTGGTTTAAGGACTGCTCCGTTGGGGTGTTGAAAGACAGAATTGGATTTGGGGACCTGAAGTTCAGGTTATGATTTATAGTGACAAATACCGGGTGGGAGGTCAGACTGGGCTTTCGGGACAGTGATGTGGAGAGTTGGATGTCAGATTAGAGACTGCGGACTGGAAATATGTCTTGGCGAACTGGCGACGTTTTACCATTTTCCATCGGTGAAGACTGAACTGCTCAGTTCCTCCAGCATTTTGTACGCCGCCTATCCGACCCTCTGATAAGTTTAATCGTTTCGGTTTGTTTCCCTCTCATTCCCTTAATTCGATGTCTGACCAAACTCTCCCTATAACACAGGGCACCGTGTGCTGGAGATATCCTCGTAATTATTTCATTCACTCTCTCTCTCATACACACACACACACACACACACACACACACACACACACACACACACACACACACACACACACACACACACACACACACACACACACACACACACACACACACACACACAATCTTTCTCGTTCTCAACCTCCCCTTCCCCAGTTCCCAATCACCCACCTCACTCAGCCAATCTCTCACGTCACTCCCTCGCAAACATTTCCATCCTTTCGTGGTCCCACACCACTGTTGCTCCCGATGTCTCGGTCAATAGGGCAACCTCTCGGGAATAATAGCTTGGAGACTACATGGGTGAAGGAGAAGATCTGGAGCCCGGACCGGATACATTGAAGCTACATCTGGGTTGCTCTCAGGGCGCGTCTTTTTTTAATGAATTGAACCACCGAGGTGATCGGGTATTTCACCGAGCTGATCACCTGCTCTCTGAATTTCGACTGAGTCACCGCGTAAATAAACGTGTTCGTGCAGCAGCTGAAATTCCTCAGTAAAACCCCTACGAGATGGAATATCCATTCAGAATCATTGAAATTGAAACCCTTTCCTGAGACCTGAAAATATATGAAATTTACCGCGTTTGTCATCCACAGGAGGATGAAGTTGCCGGAGAGGGTGAAGAGTAAAACCACAGACCTCCTCCTGCTCTCCATCTCCGGGTCACTGCGGTTCTCCCCCTTGCTCTGACCCTTCAACCCCTTACGGACCCGACAGGCCACTAAAATGTGCCTGACTGTCAGAGCGTTGAGCAGCAGGATCCCAGCGAATGCGAGGAACGGATTTAAAACCGTATCCAGACAAGCCCGTGCTACCCACCCGGGGTCAGTGGTAACTTTGTCCATGAGTTTACAGAACCACGGTACATCGTCGATGATCACTTCGGCTTCCCAGAGGAAGTAACGGGGAACGTTTATCAGACAGGACAGTACGCCGGTTGTTGTCAGAACCACAGCCGCAGTTTTCCCGGTGCAATATTTTGTTTTCAGTTTCTGGCAGCAAATGGCGACAAACCGGTCAAAGGTGAAAGTGACGGTGAACCAGACGGACCAGTATGTGACGATGTACCTCAGTACCTCAATAACACTGCACACCGGAGTAACGCTCATAAAACTCGACAGAGGGTAATATTTTTTCATTCGATACAGAATGACCTCGAAGACAATAGCCAGTAGATCCGCCGCTGCCATGGCCACCAGGTAGCGAGTGGTGCAGGTAGAGAGGCCGCACTTTCCCCGGGAGAGGATCACAATCGCCACGAGGTTCACTGGAGGGGGAGAGAGAGAGAGAGAGAGAGAGAGAGAGAGAGAGAGAGAGAGAGAGAGAGAGAGAGAGAGAGAGGAGAGAGAGAGAGAGAGAGAGAGAGAGAGAGAGAGAGAGAGAGAGAGAAAGATTACTGAACATATTCTCCGGGAATTAACGCGGGATCGGGGTTCTGCTAAAGATCGGGATTGGTAGATCTGTGAACGGCAACTGATCTAACATAAGACACGGGTCACTCTGTCTCTGACCTGCCCTCTTCAGTGAGGGGATGAGAGATAAGGTGATGTGTGGGTAATCGTCGGTACTTAGAATGAGCTGCATGAACGACAGCGATCGATGCTCATCCTGATTCCATCGCTAATGGGGCCGGTTTCTCTGATTGGGCCGTGACTGAGCAGGCCACGAGCAACTCGGCATCTGGTGGGGCTGAGGAGGGAACAAGGCACACAAAGCACTGGAGAGCTTCATCAGCTCAGAGAGCAGTTACAGAATTGAGGAAACTCTGAATGTTGCGGGATCACACCCTTCTTTTGTATGAAGCGATGTCCCATTTCCCCACGGATCTCAGAAGGAAAGCGCGGCCAACTTACTGGACAAAAGCTGGATGTCTCCTTTACTGGATTAATTCTGCAGCACAGGGCAAGTCGGTAACGCACTTTAACATGTCCGAGGACACCGGTTCGGGTGATCAGAACCAATTATTGACCAACAGGCACTGGGATCCGACTGTGACAGAATCCAGAGGGTGACAGAAAACACAGGACTGATGAATACCTCAGAAACACTGAAATTCACAATGTAAACCCTCCCAGTCACACCTTCGGGGGAAAGTGCCTTCCTTGAGCACGGGTATTAATCTGGAATAATTCCCATTAAAACCCTTCCAGTCACACCTTCCCGGAGAGATGAATTGACACTACTCTGGAAAAGGTGTCATTAAAGGCACGAACCAGGCTAGGGTCGATCCCCCGTGGCAGAGGAGAGACAGACGTTTGGTTTCGATTGCCATTTAATATGAAACATCAGCATGTCGAATTGACGGATTGATATCTCTGACGGACGTTTGCACATGATCATCAAGTTGGAAGCTTGTCAAGCGGTCAACTGGTTAACACACACACACACAGAAATACCAAACGTGAATTACTCTGCTCACTCACCAGGAACTCCAATGACGGCGATGAACATGTACAATATTTTCTCCACACTCTCGTACCTAGCCAACATTGCAGGCATTTTATCTGCTCAGTGATCTGTCCTCCTGTGTTGCAAGCCGATCTCTCGGAATGAAATGTTAAGGCAGCATAAGCCTAGGGTTTTAATACCATTTAGCTACTCCACTGGGACAGACTTCAACAGATTTAGAAATAAAGATTTTGTAATTATTTCCAAACCGATTACGTCAGACACGAGCAATCCCCACGGTGACCGATAGTGATTAATTTAGTGAATTGATTGTGAAACGGCAAACAGTGGATAATACGATGGTACTAAGGGCTGTAAATTGGTAGTTACGTTCATCCAGTAATGTACAGACTGTTTCAAATACTATCAGGCCCGGATTATCACCTCTTGTTTGTGTCGCTGTGACTTTCGTCCAGCCGTTGAGGAACTGGTGAAGCAGACTGACTGAGAGTAAAACGAACGCTCCACTTTGATGCTCCATCGGTTCCGATCGCACCTCAGCTGAATGCAACCTTAATCACCAATAAATCTGCAGATGCTGGGAATCAAATCAAAACACTCATTTCATTTCTATCTCCCATTCCCATTCGGACACGTCAGTCCACGGCCTCCTCTGCTGCCCGCTGAGGGACACTCAGGCTGGAGGGGTAACACCTTATGTTCCGACTGGGTGGGACCAACCTGATGCCATGAACATTGATTACTCGAACCTCCGTTAATGCGCCCCCGGCCCCTTCACCATTCCCCCATTCCTGTGTCCCTCTCTCGCTTTATCTCCTTTCCTGCCAACAACTCCCTCTGGTTCTCCTCGACCTTCCCTTTCTGCTATGATCATCTTACTCTCTCTTCTATCAGTAATATTCTTTCTCCAACCATTTATTTTTTTTGCGAATTCTCGGCTTTTAACCCCCGCCCCACTCCCGATTTCACCTCTCTCCTACCACATCTCCTACAGAATGCCTTCTGCATTCTCCACCACCCAACCCCTCCCCCGCCTTCTTGCTCTGAATTCTCTTCTTAAGTCTTCATTAAAGATTTCGAGTCGAAACGTCGGCAATACCCTTCCTTAGAAGTTCCCTGGTCTGCTGAGTTCCTCCAGTATGTTGTGCGTGTTTCTTTGAATGTAACCTCATCCCTCATGCCTAACCACCCCCAGCGTAGCAGAGGTTTACCAAACTTTGTCCTGGGTCAAAAACACGCTTGCACTGAGAAAGCAAACGTTGCTGCCTTCTATTTGAGTTACTTCGGCATGGAACAGCGAAAGGTAAAGCACAGGAACCGACCCTTCGGCCCACAGTGTCTGTGCCAACCATGACGCCATATTAAAAGGATACTAACTACATCTACATGATCGTTCTCCCTGCATTCCCTGCCTGTCCGTGTGTCAGACCTCACAACAGTAACCGTGGGGATTGAGTTTCTCTCTTCTCAGATGTTGTTTAACATTTGCGTTAATTAGTTGCCCCAAAATAGGTGTCTGAACAGTCGGAGCTGTCGTATCAATTATCTGTGATCCCACTGTAACTGTGTGAGTCAAAGGAGCCATTTGTAAGACGGGAAACATTGAAGAACATTTTGTCATTGTAGCTTGTGAAACTGTATTGAATCACCTACTGTTATCAATGTCCTTTCAATTATAAATTCTTGATGTAGTTTGTGTCTGGAGGCCTCTCCCGAGAGGGTCCGCAAGAAAATGTCTGTTTGTGGTGATGAATCAATACTTCTACCGTCAGCCTCACCAGGACCCACCCCGAACCCGACTCCAGAGCTTGTAAACTCAACTGTCTAAGCTGGAGGGTGAATATGTATTAATCATAACACCCTGCAACCTCACCAGGACACCCCATCCCTGAACCCTGCTCTATGGCTTCCAACCTCACCAGGGCCCACCCCTCCCTGTGCCCTACTCTATGGCTTCCAAACTCAGCAGGACACACCCCGAAACCGACTCCATGGCGTGCATATTCAGCAGCTTAAGCTGGGGGTGATTACGTATCAATAATAACAGCCCGTATGTGTCATAGAACACGACGGAGAAGGGGAGATTCGGAAAAAAACAAGTTTAGTTGTCAATGTGTGTACGTCCGCTGGTGTATGTCTATGCGTTTATGCCTTTTAATTTATGTGTGCGTATATCTTTAATTGTGGGTGAAAGTGTGTATGCGTCTGCTGTTTATACGTGTGATAATGTGTGTGTTTACCACAGTGTGTATGCGTGTGTGTTTGTTTCTATCTGTCTGAATGTGTGTCTGTCTGTGTGTGGCTGTATCTGTTTTTGTGTTTCTTGCGTTGGCTGTGTACGGGACTTCGACGGTCTTTGTCTGTCAGTGTGGGTGTCTACCTCTATGTGCGTGTGAGTGTGTACATCTTTGTGTCTGTATGCGTGTGTGCATTTGTTTTTCCTCGTGTGTGCCTGCACCAGTGTCTATGAGTGGGTGTCTGTATGTGGTGTGTGTCGGTGTGGGTATGTCTGTGTATTACTGTGCCTGTCGGTAAATATGCTTCTGCCCGTTGTGTTTGTGAATATGTGTGTGACGGTGTGTGTGTCTGCCTCTGAGTGAATATAACTGCTGGTGTCTGAGACTGTGTGACCGTACGTCTGTGTCGGTGTCTGAAAGTCTATGAGTATTTGTTTGTGAGCGAGCGTCAGCGGTGTTTAGCTCATGTGGCTGTGTGTCTCTGAGCGCCTGCGTGTCTGTGTGTGTTCATGCGTTTGTGCGGGTATCTGTGTGCATGTGTTGTGTATGTCTGTATCTGTTTTTGCGGCGTATCTGATCCTGTCTGTCGGTCCTTTTGGTTTCTGTGTCTCTGTTTCTATCTGTTTTCTGTGACTGTTTGTGAGTGGGCTTTGGGTTGGGTTGTGCACGGATTTGGTTTGCCAGTGGATGCAGGGTTGTGAATAATATAAATATTGTTTCATAGTAATTTGAACGTGATTTTTTTCATTACGTTGGAATTTTATTAATTCGTTTTTAAAGTGGAATCAGATTGTTTGTGAACTGTTTTGAAATCATTTTGCTCAACGATTATCTAAGGTGAATGTGGCGATGACCCCGTGTTTGGAGGTATAAAGAGGCACAAGGGTTTTGGTTGTGCAAGGATTTTAGGCCGGTACGGATTTGGGAACGTGCGCAGATTTAGGGCCTGTCGGCAAATATGGCGGTGCACAAGTATATGGGGTTGTGCATGGATTTCGGGGGAGCGCGGTGGATGCAGGCTGTGGCAAATAACCATATTATTTCAGTTTAGATAGTTTATTAATAATTTCACTTTTAAATTGAACCTTGCTCTTTTTGTTCGCTACGTGGAGGCAGATATTTTGTGAACTGTTCTGAAATTGTTTTTCTGAAGGATAAACCGAGGTGCATGCGGAGATGTCCGTGGGTTTAGTGGTGTGCGCGGATTTGCGGCGGCACACGGATTTGCGGAGCAGGAGGATTTTGGACCTGTGCGGATTTGTGGCTGTGCACAGATGTAGGTGTATCGGCGAATGTGGGTGCACACGGATATAGGGGTTTCGGTGCATTGTGCGGGGCGAGGGAAGCGAGTAACAAATATCAATGATGCTTCTTTGAAACAAACTGTAATAATAGATGCACTTTGAACGGTAAAAATTTCTTTTTTTCCATTATTTAAATGTTAGCCAGTCATTTGGGGAAATTCTTTAAATGATATTTGCTCCAGGATAATCCAGGTGCACGTGGGAGGGTCAGTGCGTCAGAGGAACAGAGCGGGTGGACAGCCCGAGGTTGAAATGTCCAAAAACAGAGGGCATGTGGTCAAAGTGTAAGGGCGAGCAGGTCCTCATTAGTCCTTTCTTGCACTGTTAGCTTATTTTGTAATTTAGTATAATTTGTATATTTTCCTGACAGCTGCTGTAGAAAAACAAATGATATTAGACGTTAATGTTAAACATGACTCTGAATGTTTAAAAGAGTTATGTGCTGCAGGTTTATTGGACAGCCCGTGTTTATCCCTTGGTTAAAATGTCTAATACCAGAGGACATGTATTCATGGTGAAATGGGGAATACTACCTCGTTAGTCCTTTTTTCAACAATTTATTTTGTAATTTAGAGTAATTTTGTATATCTTTCCTGGCAGCTGCTGTAAAAAGAACAACTCATATAAGGGAGGGATTTTAAAGCTGACTCAGAATGTTTAAAGGAGATGTACGTTGTAAGTTATTTTCTCATACCCATAGTGGTGATTGACTGGACTGAATGCCAGGGGTAGAGGTGGAGGCAGATACGATGGGGGATATTAGATGCCATATCAATGTGTGGAGAATGGAGGGATGTGGACCTTGCATAGACTGAAGGGATTGGTTTAGTAAGGCATGAAATGACCAGTTCTACTGGTTCAGAAGAACAGAGTGAGCAGAAGGGACAGTTCCCTGCCGCATTGTTCTATGTTTTGGAGATCACATTTGGAGTACTGTGTGCATCTATGGACGGTCGCCACAGAAAGGACGTGATTAATCGAGAAAGGCAGGACTAGCCGGGACTCAAGGACTAGAGTCAGAAGGAAATTGGATAGTGACTGTGTACTGATCCCAGAACTGAAGGTGATAGATTCCCTCCTCCGCCACCACAGGCCCCATTGTTATGATGCCATTGTAGGGTAATGTAAAGGGTGATAAATGACATAAATTGTTCTTAATAGAAACTGCTACACATAAAACACAAAAAAACACGCTTTATTAGCGCTAGAACTCCCGTCGGGCACCGCGCTCAATCGGCGACAATTGCCGAACAGGATGGATAATAAGCAGACATGGAAGCACCATATCAGTCAAATAATTGATAAATCTAAAGGAGCATTAAATATCTTCAGCTATTTATGTGGGTATTCTGCAGGTGCAACACGGAAATATCTGTTGACCGTTTATATTTGTTTAGTTCGATCTGTACTTGATTATGACTGAATCAGCTTCATCTTCAAATTTACCATCTCTTGGTGTGCTACAAGCACAGGCATTAAGATTGTGCTGTGGTGCAGTAAGGTCGCCCCTGGTTCGGCTTTACTGGTTGAAATGAGACAATTGTTCTTTCAATTACAGATGTCGAAGTTGATGCTAACATAGTAGATTAATTTGAGGATGCAAAGAAATTATCCTCCTGTTAAAGGTGTGTTGGAGGCTTGTTGTGAACATCACACGAAAAGTGTTTTAAATTGTAGGTGCCTGGGTTCTTATCACGCTGGGAATATGGGTGTATTGGATTATGCAATATACAGGATATTTCTCACTAACGCTACTTTTTTATTAATTGTCGTTAGGATACACTATTTAATAAAGACTAAGGATTATATTTTATCTGAGTGTCTGTTTGTTAATCAGAATATTAATGGAAATTATTACCATATGTTATCCATTTTTTATAGATGGATCAAAAAGTAACTTTTTTTTCAAAACTTTTTTATTGTATTTCAAGTAATTACAGTATAAAGTGTATGAAAAAAACATGTATATTACCCCTCCCCCTCCCCTTAACCCCTCCCCCTGACATCCCTATAGAAAAAAAAGAAGAAAGAAAGATAGAGTGCCTGGATATTGGAAGATCCCCACATGCTCCATGGGGTTCGTAATAACTTTAATATATATATTTATTTCTATCCCCAATTAACCAATTATTTCATCTTCGGAGCACCTATATATTTAATCCTGTCTTTTGTAAATAAGGGCGCCAAATTTTCCAAAATGTTTCATATTTATCTCTTAAATTATAAGTAATTTTTTCAAGTGGAATACAGCTGTAAATTTCATTCTTCCAGCGATCTATATTTAAATATGTATCCGATTTCCAAGTAACTGCAATAGCCTTTTTGGCTACTGCCAATGCAATTTTTATAAATTCTTTCTGATATTTATTCAATTTGGGTATCGGTTTTATCCCTTCAATATCACCTAGTAAAAGTAATATTGGGTTATGTGGAAGTTGTATTCCAATAATTCGTTCCAATAAAACTCTTAAATTTGTCCAAAAGGTTGAATTTTAGAACAAGACCAAGTAGAATGTAAAAAACTACCAATTTCTTGGTTACATCGGAAACATTGATCAGATAAATTTGGGTTTAATTTATTTATTTTTTGTGGTGTAATATATAATTGATGTAAAAAATTATATTGCACTAATCTTAACCGGACATTTATTGTATTTGTCATACTATCAAGACATAGTCTTGACCAATTTGTTTCTTCAATTTTAATATTCAAGTCACTTTCCATTTTTGTCTTGACTTATGGACTCCTTGTTTAACTGCCTGTTTTTGAATCAGGCTATACATACAAGAAATAAATTTTTTAGTTTTTCCTTTTTGAATTAAAGTTTCTATTTCATTAGATTTTGGCAATAACATTGTTTGACCTAATTTTTCTCTTAAATAAGCCCTTAATTGGAAGTAACAAAAAAGAGTGTTATTTGATACTTTATATTTATTCTTTAATTGATCAAATGACATTAATATACCTCCTTCAAAACAATCTCCTATATATCTAATCCCTTTTTGAAACCAATTATATAAAAGTTGATTATCCATTGTAAAAGGAATAAGTCTATTTTGAATTAAAGATCTCTTTGCTAATAAGGATTTCTTTGTCTCATCGTCAACATTTATCTTATTCCATAAGTCAATCAAATGTTTTAATATAGGAAATTATTTCTTTTCCCGCATCCATTTAGATTCCCATTTATATATAAAATCTTCTGGTATATTTTCTCCTACTTTATCTAGTTCTATTCTAATCCATGCCGTTTTATCTTTCTCAAAAAGAGATGCAATAAATCTAAGTTGATTTACTTTATAATAATTGTTAAAATTTGGAAGTTGTAACCCTCCTAGATCAAATTTCCATGTCAATTTTTCCATCGATATTCTTGACATCTTACCTTTCCAAAGAAACTTCCTCACATATTTATTTAACTCTTGAAAAAAAATTCTGGGGTATTTGTATTGGTAATGACTGAAATAAGTATTGTAGTCTAGGGAATATATTCATTTTTATGGTATTTACTCTACCTACTAATGTTATTGGTAATACCAGCCATTTATCAAGATCTTCTTGAATTTTTTTCAATAGTGGTAAGTAATTTAATTTATATAAGTTCTTTATGTCATTATCAACTCTTATACCTAAATATTTTATACAATTTGCCAGCCATCTAAATTGGGTTATTAATCGACATTGACTATAGTCTCCATTAGTAAGAGGTAAAATTTCACTTTTATCCCAATTTATTTTGTAACCTGATATTTTCCCATGTTCTTCTAATCTATAGGATCATTTCCGCAACGAGTGCAATGGGTTTGTTAGATAAAGCAGAACATCATCAGCAAATAAGTTAATCTTGTATTTTTCCTGATTAACTCAGAAACCCTTATTGTCTGGATCCATTCTAATTAATTCAGCTAATGGCTCTATCGCCAACACAAATAAAGCAGGTGATAATGGACAACCTTGCCTAGTTGACCTTGTTAACTGAAATGATGTTGAAATTTGACCATTTGTCACCACTTTAGCTTTGGGGTTAGTATTTAAGGTTTTAATCCATTTTATAAACGATACTCCTAATCCATATTTTTCCAATACCTTAGATAAAAAAAATCCCATTCCAATCAATCAAATGCTTTTTCTGCATCCAAAGAAACTGCTACTCTCATTTCTTCCCTCTTTAGTGCCAAATGAATAATGCTAAGTAACCATGTTACATTATCTGCCGATTGTCTATTTTTAATAAATCTTGTTTGCTCCATGTGTATTAATTTTGGTAAGTATTTAGATAATCTGTTAGATAAAATATTTGCTATTATTTTATAATCCGTGTTCAACAAAGAAATAGGTCTATATGATGCTGGTTTTAAAAGATCTCTATCTTTTTTTGGCAATACTATTAAAATAGCCGTCGAAAAGGATTCTGGAAGTTTATGCGTTCTTTCCGCTTGGTGGATTAACTCCATAAAAGGAGGAATTAATAAATCTTTAAACTTTTTATAGAATTCAGGCGGAAAACCATCTTCTCCTGGAGATTTATTACTTTGCAATGATCCTAGGGCTTCTTCGACCTCTTTCAATGTAAAAGGTATATCTAATCCCTTCTGTTCTTCCATATTTAATTTTGGAAGAGTTATTTGTGATAAAAACCTTTCTATCTTAACATTATCATTTTGTGATTCTGATTGATACAACTCAGAATAAAAATTCTTAAAAGCTTCATTAATTTCTAAAGGTTTATAAGTAATTTTATTTACTCTTGTTCGAATTGCATTTATTGTTTTAGAGGTCTGGTCTGTTTTTAACTGCCATGCAAGGACCTTATGTGATCTTTCACCTAGTTCATAATATCACTGTTTAGTTCTCATAATTGCTTTTTCTGTTCGATATGTTTGGAGTGTATTATATTGTAACTTCTTATTAATAAGTTGTCTTCGTTTTTCTTCTGGCATATTTCTTTGAGATTCTTTTTCTAATTTTATAATTCTTTTTCCAATTGATCTATTTCTATCATATATTCCTTCTTAAATTTAGAAGTATAACTTATTATGTGACCTCTCAAATATGCCTTCATTGCTTCCCACAACATAAATTTATCATCAACTGAATGTGAATTTGTATCTAAAAAGAACTGAATCTGCTTTTTCATAAAATCACAAAAATCTTGACGTTTTAGTAATATTGAATTAAATCTCCACCTATAAATTGATTCCTCTTTATCTATCATTATCATTGTCATTATTAAAGGAGAATGATCTGATAATATTCTTGCTTTATATTCCACATTTTTCACTCTATCTTGAATGTTCGTTAATAATAGGAAAAAATCTATCCTTGAATATGTTTTATGTCTATTTGAATAAAATGAATAATCACTTTCTTTTGGATTAATTCTTCTCCATATATCAATCAAATTTAAGTCTTTCATCAATGATAGAGTTAATTTTACTGCTTTTGAGTTTGTGACAACCTCTGTTGATCTATCTAAAACTGGATCTAGACAAAAGTTAAAATCTCCACCTATTAATATTTTATCATGTTCATTAGCCAAATTCAAAAAGACCTCCTGTATAAATTTTACATCATTTTCATTTGGTGCATAAATATTCATAAGGGTCCATAGTTCTGAAAAAAATTGACAATGTATAATTAGATATCTCCCCGCCGAATCAATTAATACGTTTTGTATTATAATTGGTAAATTTTTATTAACCAAAATTGCAACTCCTCTCGCCTTTGAGTTAAATGAAGCTGCAATAACATTTCCCACCCAGTCTCTTTTTAATTTCTGATGTTCTATGTCTGTTAAATGAGTTTCTTTTAAAAAAGCTATATCTGTTTAAATTAGTCATTTTTTAAAAAATTATATTACTCCAATCTATAATAATACCAAATCTTTCAACTTTCGTGGTATCCTGGGAAATCTTTCTAAACGTCTACATGTTGCTATGTGTGTCCCCACCAATCATCCAGGCAAAAAGATAGAAGAAAATTAGAATATAAAGAAAAAAACAAAATACCCCCCTACTAATGTTGTGAAAAAAAAAGAACACAACATTACCCCCCTCTGTTGTACGGGTCATGGCAACCGCCATGATTACACACGTGAATCCCGCAGAAACCGATACAAAGCTCCCCAGCCCCCCCGCAACATAAAAAAGTATATATATAAGAAGAAAAAAAAACTATTCTCAATTAGTGTTTCTAAAATTTTGCTTTTCTCCCCTGTATTATCCTTAAATGTCCATCACTTCTGTTCACTGCCTCTGTCTTCATCTTTAATCCATTACATTTGGAAGTCTCTATGTGTAATTAGCGAATAGATGGAAGTTTTTGTGCGAACACCTCCGCTTCTCGATAATCGGAAAAAAATCTTCTTTTTCCCTCCTCCAAAAAAATTATCAGTGTTGCTGGGTGACGCATTATAAATTTATAACCCTTTTCCCATAAGGCATTTTTCGCTGGATTAAATTCCTTCTTTCTCTTCAAAAGGTTATAACTTATATCTGGATAAAAAAGAACTGGTTTCTCTGCTATCATCAATGGCCCGTTTATATTTTTGGCACTTTGGACAGCCGCCTTCAGTATCTTGGTATCTTAAGCATTTTATCAAAATTGATCGTGGATTTTGATCAGCTTGAGGTCTTGACCTTAAAGTACTGTGAACCCTTTCAATCTCAATTGGAGTTTCTCCTTCCATTTCTAATTTTTCAGGAATCCATTTTTGAAAAAAAACATTTTTGGGTCATCTCCTTCGGTATCTTCTTTAAGTCCAACAATTTTAATATTGTTTCGTCTCCTAAAATTTTCAAGCTTATCAATTTTTTCCATAAATTGTTTTCTTTCTGATGTCCAAGCAGTATTCTCATCTTCCATTTTGTTCATTCTTTCAACCATGTCTTCCATTGTAGGTTCCAAATCTATAATTCTCTTTTCCATTTCTTCCTGTCTCTTTGACATTTTATTAAACATAATCTCCATATTTATCATTTTTTCTTTGATTACTTTTTGATTACTTTTAATTACTTTTTGGTTACTTTTAATTACTTTTAATGCGGCTAATTTATGCATTATTTGCCTCAAAGTCATTTCTATATTTCCAAAAGAACTTTTACCTCCATCTTCGTCTGATCTCTCCAGAGATTCTGACTCTCCCTCAGATTCACTTTCACTTTCGGTTGCAGTCGTAACTGGGCTTTGTAGTTCTGGTTGCTCCTGTTTGCACATGCTCCTTCCTTCGCGTTTGCGTAGTTCTCGTTGGTCTTTTCCTTTAGGAATGGCCGATGTTGCCGCAGTTTCCTGTTCCGTATCGCCGGTGGTATAATGTACCTGAGTCCGCGGTTCTTTGGTAGAAATGGGCCTTGGTTCTGCTCCAACTTGCGTTGTCTTCCTGGTAATAGTTCTCTTCATCTTCTGTTTTTGAGGCATAGCTTGAAACAATCCGGAGTAGCTTATAAGTAACTTTTAGAAAGTATTGACTAACTTTTCTTCACTTAAACATTAATTTATTGATTTTTTACGGGGGAGCTGGGTTCCAGCGTCTCGCTCCTACGTCATCACGTGACGTCCCCCTATCAAAAAGTAACTTAACATGAAATGCTGGTGTGACGGATTTTTCTGCCTCAGTTGCAGGTAACAGCAAAGAAATGACTTAGCAGTCATGATTCGGTATCTGAAGCAGAATTGTTTGCCATCATTTTAGTTTTACGTTGTGGGAGGAAACTGATCCTTGCAAACTTGTAATTGGCTCAGATTCCTTTTCGGTTTTGATGAGTCTTAAGCAGGTCATTCTAGCAGTAGGTCAGATTTACTGTTGGAAACTCATCAAACAGTACTTCATATTGAAGGTTTCCTTTATATGTCTGCACAATATGGGCCCTGCAAATCGTGCTATTGAGTGAGATGATGGGGTTGACTGTTTAGCAACAAGAGCTGTTAAGAGATCAACTGTTGATACAAACCTTCCACGTATCAAATCAGTATCTAAGGGGTTGGTAGTTTTAAGAATTAGGGGCTTATGGCAAGACTTGTAAGATAATGGACTTAATGGCAGAGACCTTTGCAGAATGCATAAACCTATTGGGACAATAGCAGAAGGGGTTAAAACAAGGAACGGACGTGGAATTACCCATCTACTGCTTAATTAGATAGATAGATAGATAGATAGATAGATAGATAGATAGATAGATAGATAGATACTTTATTCATCCCCATGGGGAAATTCAACATTTTTTTCCAATGTCCCATACACTTGTTGTAGCAAAAACTCATTACATACAATACTTAACTCAGTTAAGTATGATATAATATGATATGCATCTAAATCACTAACTCAAAAAAAGCATTAATAATAGCTTTAAAAAAAAAGTTCTTAAGTCCTGGCAGTTGAATTGTAAAGCCTAATGGCATTGGGGAGTATTGACCTCTTCATCCTGTCTGAGGAGCATTGCATCGACAGTAACCTGTCACTGAAACTGCTTCTCTGTCTCTGGATGGTGCTATGTAGAGGATGTTCAGGGTTTTCCATAATTGACCGTAGCCTACTCAGCGCCCGTCGCTCAGCTACCGATGTTAAACTCTCCAGTACTTTGCCCACGACAGAGCCCGCCCTCCTTACCAGCTTATTAAGACGTGAGGCGTCCTTCTTCTTAATGCTTCCTCCCCAAAACGCCACCACAAAGAAGAGGGCACTCTCAACAACTGACCTATAGAACATCTTCAGCATCTCACTGCAGACATTGAATGACGCCAACCTTCTAAGGAAGTACAGTCGACTCTGTGCCTTCCTGCACAAGGCATCTGTGTTGGCAGTCCAGTCTAGCTTCTCAGCTAACTGTACTCCCAGATACTTGTAGGTCTTAACCTGCTCCACACATTCTCCATTAATGATCACTGGCTCCATATGAGGCCTAGATCTCCTAAAGTCCACCACCATCTCCTTGGTCTTGGTGATATTGAGACGCAGGTAGTTTGAGTTGCACCATATCACAAAGTCCTGTATCAGTTTCCTATACTCCTCCTCCTGTCCATTCCTGACACACCCCACTATGGCCGTGTCATCAGCGAACTTCTGCACATGGCAGGACTCCGAGTTATATTGGAAGTCTGATGTGTACAGGGTGAACAGGACCGGAGAGAGTACGGTTCCCTGTGGTGCTCCTGTGCTGCTGACCACCGTGTCAGACCTACAGTCTCCCATTATGCTTTATATCTAGTTGGAAAACATCATTCTGTGTCTTGTATGCTTTGTAATTATGAAACAGTTACACACATACTATTTCAGTGTGTAGCAAATAACGTCTAAAGAAATCAAATACAGGCTGCTTTACAAACTTCGGCGTTGTTATTTTTAATGTAAACACTTTATTAAGTTATGGGAGTGACTTTAAGTTAACTCACATAATTGAGCTGGAAAACCCATGTCATAAGGGTAATGTCACAATTGTATCCTGCGACATCAATATGCAAGGGGATTGGGAAAATCATGTTGGTGTCGGATCACAAGGGAGGAAGTTACGAGACGGCATTTTAGAGAAGCTTGTATGTGGGCCTACTCGGTGAAGGGCTATCTTCGATTGGGTGCTGTGTAATAACCCTGTTCTTATTCAGGAGCTTAATCTAAAGGAACCCTTCGGAGGTTGTGATCGTAATATAATTCAATCCATACCGCAATTTGAGAGGGCGAAGCCTCAGTCACATTTATCTGTCTCTCAATGAAATAAAGGGAATTTCAGGGGCATGAGAGAGAAACTTGCCTCAGGTGAATTAGAGGAGGATACTGGAGTGGATGACGGTTGAGCAGAGGTGTCTGAAGTATCTGGTAATATTGTACAACGCATGGGATAGAAATCTCCCACAGAAGAAGTTCTCAAATGGTAGTGGTAGGCATCCGTGGCTGACAATGGAAGTTAAGGGCAGTGTGAAACCTAAGGAAATGACAAATAAGGTAGCAAAACTCAGTGGGGTGTTGGATTATTGGCATGCTTTTAAAATCCAACAAAAGGCAACTAAAACTGCGGTATGAATGGTAAAGATGAAATATGAGTGCAAACCAGCCAATAACATACCATAAAACAGCATACGATTTCTTTTCAATTACATAAAGAAAGAAAGGGAGTTGAGAGTTGATATTGGACCACTGGAAAATGATGCTTGTGAAGTAGTAACGCGGGCAAAAAAAATGGCAGATTAACTTAAAGAATACGTTGCATTAGTCACTTTGGGAATTACAGCAGCAGTGATTGACTTTGCTATTACAAATGAAAAAGTGGTAGACAGCCTCAAAGGTCTAAAAGTGGACAAGTCATCCTGACCGGATGGACTGGATCGCAGACTCCCGAGAGAGGCTGCTGAAGAGATAATGGTAATTGGTAGTCACTTGATTCTGGAATGGTCCTGGAGACTGGAAAATGGAAGATTGCACTCTTTAAGAAGGGAGGAAGGCAAAAGAAAGGAATTCTAGGCCAGTTAGCCTGACTTCAGTGGTTGAGAAAGTATTGTAGTCTTTGAGTTTTCAAGGTATTTGGAGACTAATGTTGAAATAATTCAATGTCAGCTTTGTTTCTGTAAAAGGAAATCGTTCCTCATAAATCCTTTAGAGCGTTTTGAGGAAGTGAAAAGGAGCGATAGATATCATTTACTTGGATTTTCAGAAGGACTTAGATAAGTTACCGTACATGAGGCTACTTTTCACATAGTTTGTCAACAAGTTAGATAATGGAATTTATGGCTTTCTGGCAAAGTTTGCCGATTGTATGAAGTTAGGTGGAGTAATAGGTGGTGCTGAGGAACCAATGCGATTGCAACAGAACTTAGACGAATTGGAAGATTGGTTATAAAGTGGCAGAATGAATACAGTGCTGGGAAATGTATGATAAAGCATTTTGATCAAAGGAACAATAAAGAGGGTTATTGTTTAAATAAAGAGAAATTTCAAACATCAGATGTGCAGGGGGACTTATTAATCCTCGGGCAAGGGTCCCAGCAGGTTATTTTGCAGCTTGAGCCTATGTTAAAGAAAGGAAATGCAATGT
Source organism: Hemitrygon akajei (assembly GCF_048418815.1). Lineage (NCBI taxonomy): Eukaryota > Metazoa > Chordata > Chondrichthyes > Myliobatiformes > Dasyatidae > Hemitrygon > Hemitrygon akajei. Next base: position 4,620,191 of record NW_027331925.1, on the reverse strand, counting down.
TGGCATTTCTTTGAAGGGGAATAGAATATTTAAGCAAGGAGATAATACAGAGTCTTTGTAAGACACAAGTCAGACCGTACTTGGAGTTTTGTCAACATTTTGAGTCTCATATCTCAGAAGGGGGGGGGTTACACTTTGAAACCTATCCAGTGTTGAAAGGACTAGATATGGTGGATATGTAGAGATTGTTTCGTATGGTGGGGTATCCAGACTAGAGCGCACAACCGCAAAATTGTGGGCAGATTTTTTTGAACAGAGGCAAGGAACAATATTTTTAGCCAGAGAGTAGTGACCCTGTGAAAGACCCTGTGAAACCCTGTCGCAGACTGTTGGTATATTTAAGGCGGAGGTTTATCATTTCCTGATCGATCCGGGCATCAGTCCACAAAGGATATGGCGAGAAGGCAGGTGTATGGGGTTGATTTGGATCCGGCATCAGCCATGATGGAATGTCGGAGCGGAGTCGATGGGCTGAATGGCCTAACTCTGCTCCTATGTCTTATGGTCTTTCCAAGATGCACCTGACTCCACCCCCACTTATCCCAGTTAACCATGATAGAATTTTCGGGTGGACTTTAGGACCCGGGGGAGTTCAGGACAACCGCCCGCGACTGCTGCTGAATCCGCAGTGTTTCTGTTCGGTTGACGGATGCAGTAAACGAGTTAAAATTAATGGATCGATAATTCTCAGCTCGTGTTTATTTCACCCTCCGCAGATTCACAGTCACTGGGTTTCATCTCCAGTCGCGAAGAAAGGATAAAGTTTCCCCGTGAATTTATTCCCAGTGAAGGTGTGGAGATGGGACTTGGTCTCCTCATTGTAAAATGAAACTGTCCCGGACTCGTAACTGAGATAAACTCACACCCTCCCGGGGATGGAACCAGCAGGGAGACAGGACTCGGGGGTAACATTGATCACGTCATAACACCGCTGGAACACTTCACAATAACGTCTGATGACCCAGAATCGGGTCTCCGGTCTCAGTCCGACCCCTCCCTTCATGTCCACAGACACTGCGGCGACTCCCAGACACCAGACCCGATTCCCCGCCACATCCACCTTCCATTAATGTCTCCCTGATGTAAGTCCCTCCGATCCCAGCACACAAGCTCAGTCTTTGAATCTCTACCCGGTGTCAGGGAGATTCCTTCGGGTCCGGGTCCGTCTCACATTCTTCCGATCCTCAGACAGGGTGACAGAGACTGGAGTGGTGGGGGAGAAAGCAGAGAATTAGAGAATTCCCGGGACTATGGGAACACTCGGGCAGAGCGATCCCAGGGATCGGCGGGAGATTCGGGACGCTGTTGTCAACCAACTTGAGCTAGTCCCATTTACCAGTTATTCCTTTCCACCTTTCTTATCCACGTACCTGCCAAGATCTATTTTTCAACATGTCACTCCACCCAACTCCAGAGTTGATCGTTGATCTCTAAACATAGAGATGCCTCTTCGCTGTCCACTATACCGTGAATGTTAGTACCATCCACAAACCTACTATCTATGTCACCTACATTCTCACCCAAATCATTAATATGAAAAAAAAACAACTGCGACACCAGCACCGACTCCCGCAGGTCATAGGCCTTCAGTCCTCTGTTTAAAATACACTTGGACAGACACATCAACAGGCAAGACACAGAAGGAGCTGACCTAATGTCGACCATTGGGATGAATATAGGTGGGTAAATAGGTTAGCACAGAGGTGATGGGCCAAAGGGCAAAAGTTCTATGCTCTCCAACGAATGGCTGTGTGACTTTAAACTAATGGAATGACTGACACTCCACAGACTCGCACCACCAGCCACCCCCCCCCCCACCCAGTTCTTCACTCCTCAGACAGGGGAAACATCCTCTTTTAATCCAGCCTGCTGAGCCCTGAAAGAATGTTGTGTTTCCATGAGATCTTCTCTCATTCTTCTAAACAGGGAACAGGGAACATAGAACAGTACAGCACAGGAACAGGCCCTTCATACAATGTTCACATTCATTTGTGAGGGTGAAGTCTGAAATGGGGGAATCAGAATCTGAAACAGGTTTATTATCACCGGCATGTGATGTGAAATTTGTTAAAATAGCAGCAGCAATTCATAATATCGAAGAAAAAATGTAATAATAATAACATCAACAACAATAATAATAAAAAATGATTTTCAGTATACGTACTGTATATTGAATAGATTATATGTGTGTGTGTGTGTGTGTGTGTGTGTGTGTGTAAGAAAGTGAAGTAGTGTCCAAGGGTTCAATGTTCATTTCGGAAGAGGGGAAGAAGCTGTTCCTGAATCGCTGAGACCGTGTCTTCAGTCTTTTGTACTTTCTACCTGATGGTAACAGTGAGACCAAGGCAATACCTGGGTGATGGAGGTTAATAGTGGATCTGCCTTTCTGAGACACCACACCTTGAAGATGCCCTGGGTTCTGTGTAGGCTAGTACCGAAGATGAAGCAGACTAAGGTTAAAGTTTTCTGCAGCTTCCTCGGTCCTGTGCAGTAGCACCAACCCCACCACACCAGACAGTGATGCAGCCTCTCAGAATGCTCTCTACGGTACAACTATGGAAGTTTTTCAGTGTATGGGTTGACATTCCAAATCCCTTCAAACTTCTAATGAAGTGTAGCCGATGTCTTGCCTTCGTTATAACCGCATCAGTATGTTGGGAGCAGGTTAGGTCCTCATTGGTCCTGACACCCAGGGACTTGAAAGTGTTCACTCTCTCCAATTCTGATCCCTCTACGAGGATTGATATGTGATCGGTTGTCTTACCCTTTCTGAACTCCACAATCATCTCTTTCATCTCACTGATGTTCCGTGGCAGGTTGTTGTTGCGACACCTCTCCACTAGTTGGCGCAACTCGCTCCTATACGCCCTCTCCTCACCATCTGAGAATGAGATAAGGATCCCTTATTTTCCACAACCCCGTGGCCATCAGCCTCTAATTAGAATAGTGAAGAATTTGTTGGGACCTTTGAGCAACACAGGTCCTGATGAAGGGTTTCAGCCTGAACCGTCGACTGATAACTCTTTTCCATAGATACTTCGTGGCCTGCTGAGTTCCTCCGGCAATATGTGTTTGTTGTTCCGCATTAATTATACTCAATTTGTTGCCGTCCACAGCTGCCTGTGGCAGATTCTCTATCCTGTGGCTAAAGGAATTCCTCCTCATCTCTATTCACAATGGACAGCCCTCCAGTCATTCATGACAGGAAACATCCTCCTGACATCAACTCGATCCTGATCGGCTTCAGGGAGATCAGGCCGAGACCCTTCATCGGGACCTGTGTTGCTCGGATTCCAGCATCTTCAGATGTTCTTGAGTTCTATATATAAAGCGGAAGTTCGTAGGTTCTTGATAGTCGGGGAGGAGGCATGAGAATGGCACTGAGAGGGATAACTGATCAGTCATCCTGATATTGTCCCTGCGAGACATTTCTGCCATCGTATTTCAATCATCCTGCACCACAAAACAATTCTGTTTGGCCATCCAATTCCCTGCCGTATCTGCATGTTAATCCTGCTGTATCTGCAGTTATTTCCATACAAGAACACCCAGGTCCCTCTGAACATTTCACTCTGACCTCATGTAATATGTGCTCTTCATTTCTACTTCCCTTCCCGGAGCCGATGATCTCACAGAGCCATCAAAGGCTCTTCATATGACACGTCATTCAGTCCAGGAATCATTTTCGTGAACGTCCTTTGAACCTTCTCCTGTTTCAGCACATCGTTTCGGAGATGACTGGATCGAAACGGTTCACAACGCTTGACGTGAAACCTCAGCAGTGTTTTATAAAGCCTCAACATTAAATTCTTGCTTTTTATATTCTAGTCCTCCTGAAATTAATGGAAGCATCGCGTTTGCCTCCGTCACGACTGACTCAACCTGCAACAAAGCTTTAGAGAATCCTGCACTTGGACCTCCAAGTCCCTCAGCACCTCAGTTGTTGTTGGATATTTGGTCATCCACTTCCCGACAATGTATTTCATCCGTCACTTCTTTGTCCATTCTCCTCATCGGTATCCGTCCTTCCGCGGCTTTCTGCCTCCTCCAACTTTCTAAAGTCTACCCACTTGACCACAAAGCCATCAAGCATTTCAGCAAACACGAGGAAATCTGCAGATGCTGGAAATTCAAACAACAAGACACACAAAATGCTGGTAGAACACAGCAGGCTAGGTAGCATCTATAGGGAGAAGCGCTGTCGACGTTTCAGGCCGAGACCCTTCGTCAGGACTAACCAAAAGGAAAGATAGTAAGAGATTTGAAAGTAGTGGGGGGAGGGGAAAATGCGAAATGATAGGATTTCAGCCACAGTATTGACATATAATGTAAAAAGAAACGAACCTAACACAAACCCCGTCGGCATCAGCCGGAAATTTTCCCTGTGTTCCTGCTCTTTGATTCCTGCAAATCAGCCACTTCTTTACCCATGCTATTGTACTTCATGTAACAACATGCGCTCTTCACTTGTTAGGTTTCAAAAGTGTTTTTATTTTCATTCAATCGAGAGTATAATACTTGATTGGAGATATTCGCTCCGCATGTCTGTGACTTGCATGGAGATATCGGTGGTTGCACTTCTGTCCTGACAGAAACGTCAAATGTTTTATCTTTTCCGTAGATACTGCCTGGCCTGCTGAGTTCCTCCAGCATTGTGTGTGTGTGTTGGTTGGATTTCCAGCAGCTGCAGATGGTCTGGTGCCCTGTGTGTGGGTGGAATGCTCTGTCTGTGGATGATACAAAGATTGGTGGCATTATGGATTGTTTAGATAGATAGATAGATAGATAGATAGATAGATAGATAGATAGATAGATAGATAGATAGATAGATAGATAGATAGATAGATAGATAGATACTTTATTCATCCCCATGGGGAAATTCAACATTTTTTCCAATGTCCCATACACTTGTTGTGGCAAAAAAACTAATTACATACATATTCACTCAGTAATAATATGATATGCATCTAAATCACTACTCAAAAAGCATAATAAAAAGTTCTTAATTCCTGGCAGTTGAATTGTAAAGCCTAATGGCATTGGGGAGTATTGACCTCTTCATCCTGTCTGAGGAGCATTGCATCGATAGTAACCTGTCGCTGAAACTGCTTCTCTGTCTCTGGATGGTGCTATGTAGAGGATGTTCAGGGTTTTCCATAATTGACCGTAGCCTACTCAGCGCCCTTCGCTCAGCTACCGATGTTAAACTCTCCAGTACTTTGCCCACGACAGAGCCCGCCTTCTTAACCAGCTTATTAAGACGTGAGGCGTCCTTCTTCTTAATACTTCCTCCCCAACACGCCACCACAAAGAAGAGGGCGCTCTCAACAACTGACCTATAGAACATCTTCAGCATCTCACTGCAGACATTGAATGACGCCAACCTTCTAAGGAAGTACAGTCGACTCTGTGCCTTCCTGCACAAGGCATCTGTGTTGGCAGTCCAGTCCAGCTTTTCGTCTAACTGTACTCCCAGATACTTGTAGGTCTTAACCTGCTCCACACATTCTCCATTAATGATCACTGGCTCCATATGAGGCCTAGATCTCCTAAAGTCCACCACCATCTCCTTGGTCTTGGTGATATTGAGACGCAGGTAGTTTGAGTTGCACCATTTCACAAAGTCCTGTATCAGTTTCCTATACTCCTCCTCCTGTCCATTCCTGACACACCCCACTATGGCCGTGTCATCAGCGAACTTCTGCACATGGCAGGACTCCGAGTTATATTGGAAGTCTGATGTGTACAGGGTGAACAGGACCGGAGAGAGTACGGTTCCCTGTGGCGCTCCCGTGCTACTGACCACCGTGTCAGACCTACAGTCTCCCAACCGCACATACTGAGGTCTCTCTGTATCTAGAAGGGATACAGCAGGATATATTTCCCTTGCGGATATGGAGATAGAATCACCAGATGGGTTTATTGAGAACAAGTCTGTGTCATTGCATTTTGAAAACCAAATGATAAGAGACACAACACCGCTAATGATACGACTTTATACAATTTGACGGACAGAGAAACCTTCGGGTCCAGCTCTGTATCCGACTGAAATTGACTCCCATGTTGAAGGAGTGACTGAGAAAACACATGCCATGACGGGCTCTGGAGCAGGGAAAGCTGGGGAAAGCTCCTGATACCAGTTTATGAGACCCTGACAGTCATAGATTGGGGAGCGAATAGCGGTCATTCTCCGAGAGATAAAGGGTTTCATATCACAGGCCATGAGCTTGAGGTCAGACGGGTAACTTCAAAGGACATGTATTCGGCACTAATGTAGTTCCAGGGAAAATGAAAGTCGCCACTGCTGTTACTCTTTTGCTTTTATGTCTTTCCATGCACGATTCGAGCATTGCAAAACAGCGCTGCACTAACCCTCTCCACGGAATATGTTTCGAAACACGATTAAATGAATGTCCTTCTAATTATCTTCGAAGAGCTAAATATAAACGACAATGACTCAATAAGTAGTTACACTGTGTGTTTGTTCATTGGATTGTATCTAATCAGACGAATGGGAGCACTAAGTGATTTAAGCGCGGATCCGACTGGTGTATAAGAACTCTTTGAATCAGAGCATGCAGACATTTGGGACATTTTGTGCAACCGATCGCTGCTTCACGTAGAAAATGGGAAACCCCGCAATTTACAACATCGTCAGAATTTACTGCCCGGTGGTTGCTGCACTCGGAATTCCGGGTAATGTTATGTGTTTGTGTTACTCTCGGGGTATCGTAGACTAAATTAATCTCGATTCATTTGCGGTCCAGTGCATTGGACGGTGAAAAGAAACCTTCACTCTAATTTATATTCTAATTGTAATTCCCGTTAATTAATATGTTTAATCTTACAGTGATATGTTATTCAGGTGTTTGATACAGTTTTATACTATCGTGGACACAACTGTATGCCGGAAATGTTTGTGCGCTTACAAAACGCGCAGACCGAAACTACCGGACCCACAATGCCGGCGAAACTCAGTCCAACAAGCAGCATTTATGTAGAGGAAAAAATGTTCGAGGAGACCCTTCAGCAGGTCTTCATCAGATCAGTTTGCAAAGATATCACTTTGCGTAACAACCTGATAGCGACAGTACTGACTTACCAAATCCGGTCAACGCTGAGCCTGCCCTGTGACGTAATATCTTCCTCTGACGTCCGGCTTTCCCGGCACGATTCCTCTCATAAAATCCTCAAAGTTCACTGTAGGGACGAGGAGACGCGATGCGCCTCAGTTATTAAATCCCAAAGTATTATCAGCTGTTCCCGCATCTCCCCGTGTTAAATTACTTCTTCCTCCCCTGTCATCATAAGCTGAGAGAATTGAAATAAAATCGTCTTTTTATGTTCCAGGTGGTTTAGGTTTAAAATCCAAATTAATACATAACCTCTGCAGTATTATTCAGTGAAATAATTAAATGGTAGAACGGTCCCGCGCCCTTTTCTATTTGTTCTGAAACTACATTAAATGTGGCCAACCCTCCGAGGTACCTCGATCCTGAATGTTTCAGTGGACTTACCTTGGTATCTGCCATTGATGTTCAATCAGCGAACGTGACACTTTCTCATGGGTCCTCCCCGATAGCGGAGAAAACGCAGCCATGCAGATGAAATATGATTTTTCAGAGTAGTCTGCCGGACAATTATTTATCTGTTTCTCCAGACAGGAATAGGATTCTCCTCAAACCAGCGGCTGCGGCCATTACTCCATCACTTTGTCCTTTCCAGCGCGACTGACTGCTGAAGTGAGGAGTATCATGTGTGTCCTGTTGTATTAACCTCCCGTTCAGTGGCTTCCCCCTTTCTCATTTTCTTTTTAACGATCCAACCAATTATTATTGAATGTGCGGTATTTAATGTTCGGGCATTGCTTTCCAATTCATTTTAGCTTTTATGAGCATGCACATTTCCCACGATTAATTCACTGATCATAACTGTCTCGGCAAAGCTCTGTTTAGCTCACCCGTGGTGCCCATTCGCAAGTTTAGCATCTCTCTTTTCGTGGGCATCTAGTATTCAGGACACATCGCTGGTATGTCCCTTGTTCTGACAGAGAGCGTAGCGTGTGAATCTGGATTTAAAATGCATTCAAGTCAAATCAACTTCTTTTTTGTCATTTCGACTATAACTGCTGGTACAGTGCATAGTAAAAATGAGACAACGTTTTTCAGGACCATGGTTTCGATGACATAGTGCAAAAAAACTAGACTGAACTACGTAATAAAAAATGAAAACACAGAGAAAGCTATACTAGATTACAGACCGACACTGGACTGCATAAAGTGCACAAAACTACCGGTATTACAATAATTAATAAACAGGACAGTAGGGCAAGGTGTCAGTCCAGGCTTCGGGTATTGATGAGTCTGATGGTCTGATAGTCTGATAGATAGAACTGTTATATAGTCGGTTATATAGTCTGGTCGTAAGAGCCCGAATGCTTCGGAGCCTTTTCCCAGACGGCAGGAGGGAGAAGAGATTGTATGAGGGGTGCATGGGGTCCTTCACAATCTTTATTCATGATCTTTATTCGATGTAATTATGAAATAATTTCATTTCAAACAGAAGCCAATTAAATAATCTATTTTAAAGAATTGTAATTACGTCATATTGTCTGAAATTAAAAGCAATCATTCCGCCATCCGTGCCGCTTTCCGAAAGACGCTTTCCTATTAGGGACAGCTCTTGAAAACCTCGCCTTCCCTGTCTGGGATACGGCCCGTTAAGAACTACATAACAGAACCGATTAACTGCTGGATGTGCAGCTGGCGAGATGTTAATCGTGTATTAAGTGGAATGATACCCTGACGCCAAACTATGGCCCGTTCGACTATTGCTCACGGTATGCAAATAAAGTCACATGAATCATTCTGCGGTTACCAATGGAATGTTTTAATAATTTATTTCAGTTAATTTAACGGCGATTGTGATCCTGTCCCGCGGGAAGTGCGGTCTGTCCAAATGCATCACTCTCTACCTTGTGGCCATGGCGGTGGCCGATCTGATGGTGGTTATCATTGTTATTATACTACAGAGGATAAATTATATGTATTCATTTGTTAATTTCTTGCTTGTAACTCCGACGTGTTCTCTGCTACTGATCCTGAGTCTCGCAAGCTTGGACTGTTCTGTCTGGTTGACGGTGGCTTTCACTTTTGATCGGTGCGTCGCCATTTGCTGTGAGAAGCTGCGGAACCGATATTGCACCGAGAGAACAGCGACTGTGGTGTTAGCAACAGTGAGTGCGGCGTGTTGTGCCCAGGCCATTCCATATTACTTTTCAATGGATCGATGGCGTTGTGTTTCTACAGCTGAATATTTCACATCACCGCTGTGGGAAGCCTACGAGGTATTTGACATCATCATAACACCGTTACTACCAATATGTTTAATTGTGCTATTTAATGTTTCAACCGTCAAACGTATCATAGCGACAAATAGAGTTCGTCAGGTACTGCGAAAAAGCAGTGAAAATTGTAATGATCCGGAGATAGCAAACCGGAGAAAGTCAATGATACTGCTGTTCGCACTTTCAGCCAATTTCATATTATTTTGGATGCCCTATGCTGTGTATTCTGTGAGCTGGCAATCCGAAAATTATTTCTACACCGACAGATATTTCAGCTCACCGTCATTCATCCTGCAGGTATGTGGGTTTATGTTGTCTTCTCTCAGTTGCTGCACCAACACGTGTATCTATGGCCTGACACAGAGAAAATTCAGGGAGGAGCTGATGAATGGCGTAAGGTATCTGCTTGTAGCAACGGGAAAGATTTGCAAATAAAATGCAAACACAATGATTCCTTCTTGCAACTTCAAAACTTCAAAACGATTACTTAGAATAGTATTTTATTTGAGCTTCAGGCGACCGTGTTTTGGTATCTCACTGTTCAAACGATTTGCGGAAGTAAGGCAACAGGGTTTAAATTATTATTATAATCAAGGAATGTAATTCACTCGGATATCGTGAAATGTCAATCCATTATATTTGATTACACCGTATCTAAGCCTACGAACGGGAATGAATCTCACCCATTTGGAAGAGTATTTGATTTGAGTTTCAAGCGATTGCTATTTCAGAATCTCACTCTCCAGTCATCCGCGGGTATTAAGGAACAGGGATCAACTTATTAATATCTTCATGGAAAGACTTCTGATTGGGATGTCATAAAACTTCAATAAACTGTGGCTGATTACACGGTATCTGAGCATTTGAACAGGAATTAATCTGAGTCGTGCAGTGAGAAAACTGTTGACAAAATCTCTGCATTGTATTAAAACTCACATAATATATAACATATATTATTGTATAATCCGAAATTCATCATTATTGCCTCGGCTTCTACGGCATTTATGTTTCATATTACTGTCTCTGAATATCAGCATCAGACGGTAAATGCAATATAATAGTTGCAGAATGATTTAGATGTTCTCCTCATCTCAGTAACATTTCCATGCCAGAACAGTCTGGAATCGCGACGTAACAAGGATTCCTTTATACTTACCAGTCACGAATGTGCCGTGATCAGCAGGGGGTTGGTCTTCGTATTTAAATAATGCTGACGCTTTGAAATACATTAATGCGAGCTGTTTGACAATTGTCATGCTTTGGTCATTGCGGAGGCATTGACAGTTGATATGCTTTGGTCATTTGGAGATTGGGGAGGGATTACTAATGATTTTTCAAATGTTTGGCCATACACTTCGTTGGAAGAAATAAACAACTGGGCTATTATTTCGATGGGGAGAGACTTCATTTCATTTCATTTTTCAATCGTTTTACTGATTTTCCGCAAAAAATGTATAAATCAGAGGAGAAATTTCAGCAAACAGATAATACAAAGTACGCATATATTGTCAAAATCAGATCAGTATAATGTTACGCTGTTACATATACAATATAATCAAGAAACTCCTTTTAACAAATCGTAAAAAAAATTGGAAATTTTATTTAATAAACGGAAAAAAAACACTAAACTAAACTGGCGCAAAAAAAAGGAACAAAAAAGGAAAAGAAAAGAAAGGTTGGGCAGTCCATTTGAGGATAAAATTAGAAGAAAGGGAAAGAGAGAAAACATCCTTCCAGTCACGTCCGAACCTTCGCAGATAAGGATTTTCCCTAAAGAGAATAAAGAAAAATAAATAAATAAATAAACAAACAAACAAACAAACAAACAAACAAACAAATAAATAAATAAATAAATAAATAAATAAATAGATAGATCATATGAATAAAGGGTCGTCAGACTTGCTCAAAATTAAAAGATGCATCAAACGTCCGGCTTCTAATTCTCTCCAAACTGAAACATGACATAATGTAGGAGAGCCTATAAAAACAGTATGGGGATTAGAATCTTTCCAGTATAACAAGATAGCTCTCCTAGCCAGTAAAGTTTAAAAGTCTATCACATGTTGAGCGGAAGCAGAACCTCTACCTGCTCCTCTGGAATAATCTCAAAAATTTTCGTAAGTGAATTGGGTTGAACATCCACATCTATAACATTGGATAGTATTCTAAACACATCCCACCAAAAATTATTTAAGCTTACACAGCACCAAAACATATGAGTCAGGGTAGCCACCTCTGCATTACATCTGTCACCAATAGGGCTTATATTAGAGAAAAGAAAAACAGGCGCCAATTTATCTTTGGACATATGGGCCCTGTGTACTATCTTAAACTGAATTAAGGAATGGCGTGCACAGAGAGATGAATTATTAACTAGATAATAAATTTGACTTCATTGATCACCTGAAAGTGAATGTTGAAGTTCTATTTCCCTGGTGCGTTGAACCCTATCATTAGGCGACAAGCGAGCATTCAGTAACTGTTTATAAATAATAGCTATTTAGAGAGACTTCAAATTTCAGAATTGTAAAGGGAAATTGCGAGTCCATGTGCAGGATACCCTAAAGGTTAACCTCCAGGTTGAGTCGGCTGTGAAGAAGGCGAATGGAATGTTAACATTCATTTTCAGAGGTTTAGGATATAAGAGCAGGGATGTCATTCTGAGGCTCTATAAGGTACTGGTGTGACCACACTTGGAGTATTGTGTGCAGTTTTGGGCTCCGTATTTTGGAAAGGAGGAAATACTGACATTGGAGAGGGTTCAGAGAAGATTCACGAGAATAATTCTAGGAATGAAAGGGTTACCGTATGGGTAATGTTTGGCAGCTCTGGGGTGCTTTCCCTGGACTTCAGGAGAATGATTCCAGGAATGAAAGGGTTACCGTATGGGTAACGTCTGGCAGCTCTGGGGTGTTTTCCCTGGACTTCAGGAGAATGAAGGGGATCTTAAAGAAACTTTACGAATGCTAAACGGCTTGAAAAGATTAGATATGGCAAAGTTATTACCCATGGTAGGGGAGTCTAGGACAAGAGGGCACGGCTTCAGGATTGAAGGACGTCCATTTAGAACAGAGATGCGGAAAGAGCACTTCAGTCAGAGGGTGGTAAATCGGTAGAATTTGTTGTAGAGGGTAAGTCATTGGGGGCATTTAAGGCAGATATGGATAGGTTCTTAATTAGCCAAGGCCGGGGAGTGGGGGGGACTGGAAGAATTGGATCAGCCCATGATTGAATGGCGGAGCAGACTCGATGGTCCGAATAGCCTCCTTCTCGTCGTATATCATGTAGTCTTATGACCACAAAAAAATTGAAACATGCTCCTCTGAGCTTATCGGTTGGATCAAAAGACTCCAAGATATAGGGGAAGAAGTAGGCCTTATTCCCATCGAGTAGGCTCCGCCATTTTATCATGACTGGTGCCATGATATCTTGCGACCAAAATTCTACTCCCTTCTCACCATATCACTCATGCCCCTTACCGATTAAAAATATGTCAATTCTGCCTTAAATATACATAAAGACCAGTCCTCACAGCTCCCCGCGACAAAGAATTCCACAGATTCCCCACTCTCTGGCTGCAGAAACTCCTCCCTATCTCCATTCGAAAAGGAAACCCTTCCTTTCTGGTACTGTGTCTTCTGATCATAGACTCGACCACCGTAGGAAACATCCTCTCCACATCCACTCTATTGAGCCCTTTCACCATTCAATAGGTTTCCATTAGGGCAGCATTGATTCTTCTGAATTCTACTGACTATAGATCATTTTCGGGAACCTCCTTTGAACCCTCTCCAGTTCAGCACATTCTTTCTAAGACAGGGTACCGGGAACTACTCACTTACAGGAAGTGAAACCTCACGAGTGTTTGTAAGTCTCAGCATTACATCCTTTCTTTTATATTCTAGTGCTCCTGAAACGAAGGTTAACATCCCGTTTGCCTGCTTCAGCACAGGCACAAACTGCATATTAACCCTGACGAAATCATGCCCACGGGCTGCCGGGTCCCTTTGCGACTCGGTAGTTTTGTATCTTCTCTCCATTTAGAAAATCATCAAAATTTTCATTTCTTCTAACAAAGTGCATGACCATAAACTTCCCGATCTGTTTTCCATCTGTCAATTCTTTGCCAGTTCTCTGTTCAAGTCCTTCTTCAGCCTGTCCACCTCCTAAAAACAACCTGCCCCTCGACATCTTGATATGTTTGCAACCGTTGCATCAAAACCATCAATTCCATCATCCAGATCATTGATATGCAACGTAAAAAGAATTGACCCGCCACAGACCCCTATGAACACAATTGGACACTTGCAGCTAACGAGAACAGGCTTCCTGTATTCCCCAGCTTTGCCTCCTGCCAGTTAGCCGATGTGTTATCCATGCTCGAATCTTTTCTGCATTACCGCGATCGCATGGCTTGTTAAGAGGCCACACGCGTGACACTTTGCCGCAGACATTCTGAGCATCAAGCGCACATTCACCGACTCACCTCGGTCTGTGCTGCTTGTCATTTCTGCAGCGAATTCCAAAAGATTTTCAGGTAAGATATTCCCTTGAGAAAACTCTGCTGCCTACGGCCTATTTTATCATGTGCCTTCAAGTAATCAGAGACCTCACCCAGCATAATCGTCCCCAACAGCTTTCCAAACCCTGAGGTCAGACTAACTAGCCTATGCTTCATTTCTCCTGCCCCTGTCCCTTCCTGAAGAGTGGAATGACATTTGTAATTGTCCTGTGTTCCGGAGACATTGCAGTCTCCAGAAATTCTGAAAAGATCATTATTAATGCTTCCGCGATCTCTTCAGCCGCCTCTTTCATTCCCCTGGTTTGTGCACCATCTGGTCTGGGTGGCTTTTCTGCCTTCCGCAGATCTCTTTTGTTGTCTATACCAAAGGAGGGAGCACAAGACTAATTAAGCAACCCCCGTGAACAGAGATGTTCCGGGATTCCTTTTCGCTTCGTCTACTCCTTGCGTCAATCACTGGCTGGAGGAGACTCACTCATTGTGCTCTCAGTTTCTGGTAGTGAGAACAATATTCACCAACATGATTTATTGACTGAGTAATTGATACGAATTGTCAGTCATGGACCCGCGGAGAGTGTTGTTGATTGTAAATCCTTCCGGACCCTTCTTCAAGGAATCGGGTTACCCTTCCGCTACCATTGTTGTTGCCCTAACTCGCACCTTCCCCATGTCACCGCCACCCGTCCCGAACACATCCTCACTCCTCCCTAACAGGGATACAGTTTACCAAGTACTTACCTGCCACTCCATGAGCTTCCGCATCCAGCACGTCATTCTCCATCACTTCCGCCTATTCAACCACCAATCGTATCTGTACTTGCCCTCTCCCGCACCACTCTTCGTTTTCTAGTGGAACCACTCTCTCTGTGATTCCTTCGGCAACTCTTCCCTACCCACCGATTTCCCTTCTGGCACGTATACCAGCAGCCCTGCCCATTCAGGCCCCCAAACAATATTCCCAGGTGAGGGAACACTTCACATTGCCCAATCTATTGGTGCCATCTATTATATTAGGTAGTTCCGTTGCAGACATCTCTACAGTGGTGAGACTGACATAGTTTGGGGGACCGCTTTGAGCAACTCCTTTGCTCCATTCATAATATACAGGATTTCGCATTGGTCGACCATTTGAATTTTATGACCCATTCCCATTCCGACATGTCGTTTCACCCCCTCATCTCATGCCGCGATGAGTAAAATTTCTGATTGGACATCTCATATTCCGGCCGGTTAGTGGCCAACCAGTAGGAATAAACACTGATTCTGTTAATCCAGAGATTTTTAAAATCCCCTTCCCTCTCTGTTTTATTTTAATCATTCCCCGTCTGTATCCCCTCTTGCCTCATCTTTTCACGTCACCTACGTTTCGCCTCTCTCGTCTCCCCCTCCTTCTCTTTCTCCACTCCACTTTCCCATTCTTCAACCCTTTGCCTTTTGCGCCTATTATCTCCCAGCTTCTCACTTCATTCCACTCTCCAATTATCCCACCTTTACCCTGAACGGTCTCATCTTTTAACTGCTAGCTTGGACTCATTCCACCCACCTTCTTCCTACGGTGTCGTCCCCCTTATTTCCAGTCCTGCTGAAGGGTCTCGAGTCGAAACGTCGCCGCTTTATTCTTCTCCCTGGATGGGGGCTGACCTGCTGAGTTCATTCAGCATTTTGTATGTTCCTCTGATCTATGTGCCAGAAATTTCCATCTTCGCCCGTCATCCATCTGCCAATTAGCCTTTTTTTGTATTTATAAGACCAAATGGCCAGAAGACAAACGAGCAGAGTTATACCATTCAGCCCATCATGACTGCTATCCTATGCAATCATAGCTGATCCAATTTTTCCACTCTTCAGCCACACTCCTTCCCTCTGATCCCTCTTCCTCCCCTCACCTCGCTCTTCCTGAACGTCCCAACACCTCTCCCTCCAGAGACCTTCCACTCTTTACCCTTCTCTGAACCCTGCCCCTCCCGTCCCCATTCCAGTTTCACTCTGCCTCCACTTCCAGCTGCCTATCACCTCTCTCATGATTCGGCCTTCTTCTACTACCCATTGTGCTTTCCCCTTACATTCCTCTTCATCTTTCCTGCCTATCCCCTTCCTGCTTCCCCTCCCCCACCCTTTGATCTTTCCTCTTACTGGTTTTTCTCCTGGCACCTACCACACTTCTCCTCCCCACCCTACCCAACCTTCTTTATAGGGCCCCTGCCCCTTCCCTCTTCAGTCCTGATGAAGGGTCTCGTCCCGAAACATAGACTGCTCGTTTCCACGGATGCTGCCCGACCTGCTGATTTCATCCAGCGTGTTGTTCCTGTGCATTTGTCTTCCTCACCGACGACGCAACCTGCAAGTTAACCTTCAGGATGTTTTGCACAAGGACTTTCAAGACTCATTGCAGATTCCTGTATTCTCAGATTCCTGTATTTTCTTTCCATGTCGAAAACTGTCTGCTCATTTATTTGTTCCACTAAAGTGCATAACCATGTACTTACCAGCATTACATTTCATTTACCACTTACCTGTCAAGTACACCTAACATACTCTTAACAATTGACTCAAACATCTCCCCAACCATTGAGTTCAGGCTGACTGGCCTATAATTTTCTTTCTACTGCCCCTGTCCTTTCCTAAAGAGTGGAAAGACATTTGCAATTTTACAGTCCTCCGGAAACACCCTGGAGTCCAATGTTTCCTGAATGACCTGTACTAATGCCTCCACAATCTCCAGGGTGCAGATCATCTGATCCGGGTGACAAATGAACTTTTAGGTCTTTCAGCGTTTTGAGCACCTTCTCCTTTGTAATAGTAACTGCACTCACTTCTATTTCCGAACACCCTTCAACATGTCTTCCGCAGTGAGGGCTGATGTAAAATACTCATTTAGTTCATCTACAATCTCGTTCTTTCCCTTTAATCTGTCTGAGACCTCATTATCTGGCAGTCTTATATCCATTCTCATTCCTCTTTTATTTTTCAATGTGTAGTTTTCTAACGAACATGATAGTGCATGCTAGCTTGCTTTTGACAAATTTTGCAATCTGAATATTTATTGCTTTTATCGAATTCATCTGTCCTGTATCTTCCTCGTTTTTCCCGGAAACCCCTGCAATTTCAGCTCTGCTATCAGCCCTGCCTGTTCCGCCCGCCTTCCAATTTACTTTTGACATCTCATCTCTCATAGGACTGTAATTTCCATGACATCACTGAAGTACTGCGACGTCAGACTTGTGCGATCACCTTCTATTCAGAAGTCAGCCCGAGTCCACAGCACTTTCGTGAACTTTTGCCAGTACCTGATTCTGCGAAGTTCTTTAAGTTCAAAATGAGGCGGAGAAGCCCTCGTGGTTCCCCCTGTAGCAGGGAAGGGTATAGTTAGGCAGTGCATTAGTGATAAGGGACTTGCGAGTTAGCTGTACAAAACAGGACATACTGTGGCCACAAAAGAGACGCAGGATGCTGCCTTGCCTCCCAGGTGCAAGGGTCCAGATGTAATCGAGCGGCTGCAAGATGTTCCGAAGGGGAAGAGTGCACAGCCAGAGGTCGTGGTGCATATTGGCACCAACGTCGTTGACAAAAAAAGGGGAAGAGGTTCTACAGGCGGAGTATATAGAGTTAGGAAATAGGGTGAAGAGAAGGACATACAAGGTCATAATTTCTTGATTACTCCCAGTGCCATGGGCTGGTGTATCTAAGAATGGTACGATAGTACAACGGAATGAAAAACTGAGGAGACGGTAAAGGGGGCAGTGGTTTAAGCTTCTATTAATGGAACATATTTCTGGGCAAGTGTGACCTGTAGAAGAGGGTCGTTTAGCAGCTGACCTGGAGGTGAACTAATATGCTGGACTTATGCTGGACTAATTTGTTGGCTAATGCTACTCGGGAGGATTAAACTGGTATTGCAGGGGGCCGGGAATCGGAACACCAGGTCACTTTTTGAAGGACTGCACACAAAGGTAGTTATCAGTGAAAATACGGCCAGGCAAAATCAAATAAATAGGTATGATGAGATATATATATATATATATATATATATATAGAATGGTGTGTATTTGAATGCAGGGAAAAGTTGATGAACATAGAACATGGATCAGTGCATGGAGCTACAATGCTGTGGCCATTACAGAGACTTGATTGAGAGATGGGCAGGGATGCGTGATTAATCTACCAGGCTTTTGAATTTTTTCAAAAGCTGGAGAAGGAAGTAAAAGAGGTGTGAGTTGCACTACGAATCAGGGAGAATATCACAGCCGCACTCAGGGGAGACATAGTAGAGGGTTCAGACACTGAGTCCATTAGAGTAGAACTCAGGAACGGAAAGGGTGCAATCAAGCTAATGGGATTGTACTACTACCTGCTGTTGGATAATGAATCTATTCAGATGTCCTCTCAGTGGGTGAGCAGTAAGGTGACAGAGACCACAACACCCTCACTTCCAAGATAGCGACAGATAAGGATGGGGTATTTGTAAACTGGAAAACGGCAAATTACGAGGGTATGAGGCAGGAACTAAGAGCAGTTCGTTGGAAGTAACTTCTCTTCTGACAAACCCACATCGGACATGTGCAGAGTGTTTAAAGAATTAATTGCACCGAGTACAGGAAAGTTATTTGTTTGTTAGAGGGATGGACAGGGATGGAAAGAGAAGAGAAATTTGGATGCCCACTAAAGTGAAGAATTCAGTCAAGAAGATAAAGAAAAATATGTCAAGTTTTGGTAGTTAGGATCAAATGGAGTATGTGAAGATTATACAGAATCCAGAAAAGAGCTAAAAAAAAAAAAGGAATTTACGAACGCCAAGAAGGGCCATGAACCGTCCTTAGCAAGTAGGATTAAGGTGTATCCCAAGGCACTCTATACATATATCAAATCAAGAGGAAAACTGGGAAGAGGGTAGGACGCCTCAAGGGTAAAGAGGGAAACACTTGCTCGGATGTGGAGAATATGAGTAAAATACAAAATGTGCACTTTGCTTCAGTATTGCCCAAAGGGAAAAGACGTGGACCAGTAGACAGTGCTGCAAGTATAACAATGTTCGGGAGTTTGGAGTTCAAGGAGGAGGAAGCATTGATTCTCCTAATGAGTATTAAGGTTAATAACATCCTGGGACCTGAAGGTGTTTATGCCAGGTTTTGGGTGGAAGAAGAGGCGAGATTTCTGTGGTATTGACGAGGAGCTTCGTATCATTCCCAGGCACAAACGTGGACCCAGAGGACGGGTGAGTGGTGAACGTTATACCTGTATGTACGAAGGGAACAAGGGAAAATCCCGAGAACAGTAGAGCGGTAGGTCTCATGTCAGTTGTACGGAGATTACCACAGAAACCTCTTCAAGATAGTATACATGAGCTTTCGGAAGCCAGGGCCGAATTAATGAGAGCCATTATGTCTTCGTGTGAGACAGGTCCTGTCTTAACAACTTGGTTGAGTTTTCTAACACATTGACAAAAAGTGATCAATCAAGGTATAACAGAGAATATCGACTACATGGATTTCACTAAAGCATTTAACAAAGTTCCTCTTGATAAAAGCCCGAGGGATGTACTTGAAGTGACTTATTCCAGCTGAAGGTCTGTGATTAGTGGTGTTCTGCAGGGATCTGTGCTGGGGCCTCTGCTGTTTGTGAAATATTAAAATGACCGGGATGAGAATGTAGAATGGAGGTTTAATAAGTTTTTGAATGATACCAAGAGTGGTGCAGTTGTGGATTGTGAAGAAGACTGGGAAAGAATACGGCGCAATGTCGATCAGTCGCTGATAAGGACAGTGAAATGGAGAAGGAGCTGATCACAGATAAATGTGAGGTTTTGTACCTTGGTAGGCCAAAAGCAAGTCGGTAAAGTTTAGGGGGAAGACCCTTAAGTGTTGCTGAGCAGAGAGGTCTGAGGTGGAAGTTTACAGCTCCTTGAGAGTGACTACACAGGTCAATCTGTGGTTAAGATGATGATCAAATGATTGCTTTTATAAGCTGAGGTATTGAGCTCAAAGTTCAAGAGGTGATGTTGCAGCTTTAAAAAGACTCAGGTTAGGCCACATCTGGAGCATTGCATATCGTTCTTGTTGACCCAGTACAGGAAGGATTTTGAGGCATTGGAGCAGGAGCAGAAGATGTTTAACAGGATGCTGTCTGGTTTAAAGGGCATGTGCTAAGATAAGTGGCCTGACAAACTTGGGCTGTTTTCTTTGGAGTAGCAGAGGCTGAGGAGAGATCAGATAGAGGTTTGTAACATTATGCGAAGCACAGATCGAGCAGACATGACTGCGACATCTTTATCGCAGGGTGGAAATATCTGATGCACTGAAGGCGAGAGGGGGGTAATTTGAAAGAAGTGAGGGGTATGTCTTTTTACTCAGAGAGTGCTGGAAGCCGAGTCTGGTGGTGGAGGTAAATACATTATGGGCTTTTACGGGACGTTGAGATTGGTACATGAATATGAGGGGGATGGAGTGAGTGAGTGTGTAGGTCAGAAAGGTTAGTTTTTGGGCGTTAACTGAATTTTTCTTCAGATGATTTGGCATTATATTATGGGCCAAACGGTCTGTTCCTGCGCTGTACTGTTCTCTGATTTGTTCCGTTTACTGTGAACCGGTATGACAGAGCTCACCATAATCCAGCAGGTTTACAAGTAGAAGGTCCTGATGGAGTACATGGTAAGGCTCTGACAACCTGTGCCAACTAACTGACGGGAGTATTCAAGGACATCTTTAACATCTCACTGCTACGGGCAGAAACTTCCACTTATTTCAAAAAGCCAACATTTATACCAGTCACTGGACAGAATAAAGTGAGTTGCCTTAAAGACTGTCGCCCGGTGGCACTAACATCGGCAGTGATGAAATGCCTTGAGAGGCTGCTCATGACTAGACTGAACTCCTGCCTCAGCAGAGACCTGGATCCGTTGCAGTTTGCTGTCGCCACAATAATTCAGCGACAGATAGCTCTTCACACGGTTTTAGACCACATGGACAACACAAACTCTCGTGTCAGGATGTTGTTCATCGACTATTGCTCAGCATTTAATTTCCATAATCCTGATTGAGCAGTTACAGAATTCGGGCTCTGTTCCTACGTCTGCAATTGGATCCTTGACTTTATATCTGGAAGACCGCAACCTGTGCGGATTGGATATAACATCTCCTCCTCACTGACAATCAACACTGGCGCACCTCAGGGGTGCGTGCTTAGCCCACTGCTCTACTCTCTCTATACACACATGACAGTGTGGCTCGGCATAGCTCATTTACCATCTATACACTTGCTGATGATACAACGATTCTTGGTGGAATCTCAGGCGGTGACGAGAGGGCGTACAGGGGTGAGATATGCTAACTAGAAGAGTGGTGTTTCAGTAATAACCTTTCACTCAAAGTGAGTACGATGAAAAACTGATTATGACGTTCGGAACGGTAATATGAAGGGACACATACCAATCCCCATAGGGGGATCAGAGGTGGGTGTCAAGATCTCTGAGGATCTATCCTGGTCCAACATATCGATACAGTTATAAAGAAGACAATCCAGCAGCTACACTTCATTAGGAATATGAAGAGATTTGGTATATCAACAAATAACTTCTAAAGATGTACCATGGAGAGCATTCCAACGGGCTGCATCACTGTCTGGTATGGAGGAGCAGTAATGAGTGCCATTGCTAACAGAAAGGAAAAAGTTCTTGGCAAACTCAGAGATCTTAAGGTGGATAAGTCACGGGGACCAGAGGGACTACATCTTAAATTCCCGAGAGAGGTTGCTGAAGAGATAATGGATGCATTGGTCATGATCTTTCAAGAATTTCTTGATTCTGGCATGGCCCTTTGGGACTGGAAGATTGAAAATGTCTCTCCACACTTTATGAAGGGAGAAAGTCAAAAGAAAGGGAAAGAGAGGCCAGTTATCCTGACCTCAATGGTTGGGAAAGTGTTGGAGTCTTATTAAAGATGAGGTTTAGAGGTACTTGGAGACGGATGATAAAATAAGTCAAAGTGAGCATGGGTTCCGTCAAAGGAATCTTCCCTGATGAACCTGTTCGAATTCTTTGAGGAAGTAACAAGCTGTGTGGATAAAGGAGAGGCAGAGGTTGTCACTGACTTGGATTTTCAGAAGTCATTTGATGAGGGGCCGCACATCAGACTACGTAACAAGATGAAATCCAATGGCGTTACGGGAAAGATACTGACGTGGACAGCGGAATGGCTAACAGGCAGGAGGCAGCGTGTGGGAATTAAAGGGGCCTTTTCTGGTTGGTTGCCAGAGACTAGTGCTGTTCCTCAGGGATCTGTATTGGGACCGCTACTTTCCATATTCTTTATCAACGATTTAGACAATTGAATTGAAGGGTTAGTTGCAAAGTTTGCGGATGACATAAAGATAGGTGGAGGGGTAGGTAGTGGTGAGGAAGAAAGGTGTTTGTAGCAGGACTTAGAGAAATTGGAAGAATAGGCAAAAAAAGTGGCAGATGAAAGACAGTGTTGAGAAATGCATGATCATGCATTTGGTAAAGGGAACGATAGTGCGGACTATTATCTAAACAGGGTGAAGGTTCAACCATCAGAGGTACAGAGGGACATAGGACTCCTCATGCAAGACATCCAGAAGTTTATTTTATTAGCTGAGACTGCGGTAAAAAGGTAAACGCAATGTTGGCATTTATCTCAAGGGGAATAGTGTCAGGGGTAGGTTTTTCACACTCAGAGTGCTGGCTGCGTTGAATGCACTGCTGGCGGGAGTGGTGCAACCGGATACAACAGGGTCTTTTAGGGAAATTCTCGGCAGTCTGTAGAATAGGCTACAGCATTGTGGTGGCACAACATTGTGGGCCGAAGGGCTGTAAATTTCTATGTTCTCTGTTCGATGAGACTGCTCCGCCATTCCTGGCCTTCCTGCATCTGGCAATCCAGCTGCTGTTGTGACAGTGTCCTGGCAAAAGCTACATCATGAAGACAAAGGAACACTCCAGGCAACTCAGTGAAAAAGGTTATTGAAAAGCAAGAAAATTGGCGCAGCACCAGGACAACAGCTGTTCTCTGTGCAGTCTGGCTCCTCTCAGCCACTGAGACATTTAACTCTCCCCGAGGTCTCATATATCTCTTGGTGGCCTCCATCACATGTACCTTTCCGGCACGATCTCTCACTTATTGAGGACAGCCTGTTCTTGGCAGATTTACAGCTGTGTCATATTCTTTCCAACAACTTATATCCCTGAACTGAACCCTGTGACGCATCACAAAACATAACCGTCCAGTCTGAGTAACAAATTATCCGGTTATTTCTCTTGGTGTTCATTTCATATAATTTGCAATCCGGTGTGCGGTGGCTTATCTACATAGAATCCAGACCAGATGCACTTTAACAATTTGCAGTCTATTGGCATCGTTTGCACATTTAAGATAAAGGCCGATGTACGAGTTAGGCGGTGGTCCTGCATTTGAGGTTAGCGATGAAGCGGCAGGACAGCAGCATCTGGACTAATTCTCCTCCTGAGTTGTTAGTTACGCGATCAAATGGAGCAGAAAGGTGCACCATTTATAGGTGGCTTTGAGATCGATAATCGCGATCAGCTGACTGCAGGGAACTCTCATTTGATAATCCTCACATTGAATTCCACGCAGAGAGGAGCAATTTAAAATATGGATGTCTTGGAAATGACTGTAGACCGGTGATTCTCAACCGTATTTTGGCCACGGCCCCCTCAGGAGCTCTTCTCAGGTTCCAGGGCCCCCTTTCAAACGGGGATACAACACGAACAGATAGACAGAAAATCATTTATTATTGAACACCAAGAAAACTTGAACATTCTGACATACTGGACAAAACTTTAAAAACGACTGTATGAAATTAAACATCTATGAGGCCTAATGCGATCCTTGAGCTTGGTGCTTTTCTGCAAGATTCATGATATCGGGCTCTAAATTAAACAATGACAGTCGGAGGTCACCTCTTGTTGCGATATCAATTCCGTTCCTGCATTTTGTCAAGGAAACCACCTCGCAGAATCCGCTCTCAACCAAATATGTTGAGGGAAAGGCAATAAAAAAATTTGGGCTTTTTCCCACTGTGTTGTAAATTTATTCGGCAGATCATTCTTGATTCAAATATCTTTTTGAAACTGGATGATTAAATTGTACAGCCAATTTCCCAAATTACCGTGAAAATTTACAATTTTTAACTGAGATTTAGCAAATAACAGAGTATAAATGCATAATAATACAATATTTTCAATTTTCCTCGTCATATGCATTCGATAAAACTACCAACAATGTTACGTTTTTGACTTCGGAATGAGCGCGCGAAATACAGATACATTACTGACAAAAAAATGGTGTCACCCATAGCCAGTGATTTTTTCCGGTGACGTCATATGCAGTAATAAACACTTTTCACAACCTACTTTAAAGTATAATATATACAAACACATATACTTTAAAGTTACCAGGCAAAAAAAGACTAGCAAGACACGCTGATCTTCGGAGAATGAAGGATGGCGATAATGGATGCGAAAACCCTTGATTGAATATGTCTGATTCGTGACTGACTCTGAAGTGAAGCTGTGTGGGAGAAGCTTGAACAATGAATGTAGCAGTTGTGCCGAATTCAATCGGTGTGTTGGAAAGATATTATAAATAGGAGGGAAGCTATTGACTCCAATGAAGGTTGTTGTTTCGGTATTTCATCGGTTCAGTTACCAGAACCCCCATAAACCCTCGGGGCTCCCCTTCTCACAGTTCTCAGTCGGTGGCCCCCTTCAAATGTGCCAGGGCCCCCAAGGGAGCCATATGGATCCCGTTCAGAATAGATGATGTACACCATTTATAGGTTCCTTTGAACTAGATAATTGCGATCAGCTGACTGCAGGGAACTGTCATTGGATAATTCTCACATTGAATGCTACGCAGAGAAGAGGAATTTCAAATATGGGTGCCTTGGGAATGATCAGGATACACAGTAACGGTACCACTGCAAGCCAAGCTGTGATATCATCATCTCAGTTCAGTGAGCTGAGATCCAGAGAAGCAATGACGACATCAGAGTGGTCAGTGACGTGCTTTGAAAATACAGACCATTTTGCATATTGAATACAAGAGCCCGTAACCGTTCTGACGTTCCCGCCTCACACTCAATGTGTCTGTTCGTGTCCGCTGTCGTGCAGTTCCAATCTAGGAAGTGGTTCTCCAGGAGGTCAGAGAGAAGAGTCTGAGTTTGACTAGTGGAGATTTTGGGCAGATTCATCATGTCTGTGTTTCACATCCTTCCCCATCTGTAGAGAAATCTTCGTTGGAATGTTTACACCTATCAGAGCAACAAATAAATTTATTACAAAACCTTTAATAATAATGTGTCCCATTTTCATTTTATACCAACATGTCGTGTATCCCATATTTCTGCATGTGCTGAACTACAAGCGGTTAACAACATCTATTTCTGACTGTAATTAATCTGATTTGTGATGCGCAATAATTCTCTTTGTGGTGCACAGCCTGCTCGGAAGAACATCACCTGAACGTTTATTTGCAGCACTATTCACAATATTTTTTGAGTGTTTAGCTACCTTATACGTATGTTTACCTCCATGCGCGATGTTTTAACAATTATATCTATTTATTCTGTTCTTGGCGGTATGCGAGATCAGAAAAAGAAGCAGCTGTGTAAAGCTGTAAGTGATGGAGACTCGATATTTTTATGTTCCCCAGTGTGTTTCATTATCCGCATCATTGAACACAAGCTGCACCTCTTTTCATATTGTAGGTTCTTTTTCCACTCCTCCACCGACAGTGTCCGGAATTATTCCTGTGTAGGTAGACCTAATAGAATAGACGTGAGGCGCTCCCTCCCACCACTAGCCTGCAGGTTACACCTGAGCATGCTGTATCCCCTGCTTACTGATGTACCCTGGATATGGTGGGAGAGTCACAGACTGACTGTGTTGCCTGCCTGTGCCCGGGTTCGGGTCGCCTTATCTGCCCTGTAGAGGAACTTGCAGTGGGAGGTGCATGTGGGCACCGACAACATAGGTAGAACGAGGAAAGAGGATCTTTGCATTACCACCTGAGCGACATGCAAATTGGCATAGGGTCCAGGCGATTAGAGAGTTAAATACCAGTTCAGGAAGGCGATTATAGATGACATGGAGACCCTGACCATTTGGGGAAGAGGGCCACAGAGTGGCAAATGGATTACAATACAGATATGCACTTTCTGATGAGGCTGATGAGAGCTGGACTGTGCACATCTCTACTCACATCATTCTACAGGGACACAGTCGGCTACCCCAAGCCTCAGTGTGTCCGTCAGCATGTACTGCCGCAGCCTGAAATGTGGTAGTAGGAGACAGGGGGAAAAGGGCTAGTTTGATGTTTCGCGGGATATTAACACAGAGCACTTTAACGGCGATATACAAAATTATGAAGGGTTTAGATAGGGTGAATGAATGCATTGTATTGTGAGAAACGTGTTTGATCTTACAGCTATTGCAGGGAGATGGTTGCAGGCTGACCGGGAGAGGGACCTCAGTGTTCCAGCACTGTCCGAAGCCCGGATGCAAATGGAGTAGAGTTGGACATCCTAACTCCAGCAATCCAGTCCCACAAAAACCCGGAGCCACAGAAGCTCCAAAGTCTTCATCTCTGAGAAAGGATGTATCCAGCACGAAGACTGGCTGCACCTGGGGACAGCGTGTGAAAGACTGGCACAGCACAGAGAACTCGGGGCAGTGGTCTGTGCCCCAGTGGGCATGATGTGCGGAACTGACCACCGTCTGACTGAGAGACATAGAGCAACAGATTCCTGTTTAATCTCTGCCTTCTCACAATCCGGTGCCCTGTAGGGGTCCAGGTGTTGCCTTGTACAAGTTACACACAAACAGCAGACAGTTGCATTGAATATTTGATAGACATTTATTTCTGTGTGATTGGTGCAGAAAGACGGAGAAGTGTTGTTACAGTGTCCGACAAGTGCACCCTGATGGATTTTGGGAAGGTAAAGCAGGGCAGGGCTTAGGCAGTGTCATGGGGAGTGTTAGTGAACAGAGAGATCTTGGGATACAGGTACATAGTTCCCGAAAAGTCATAGCACAGATTGTCATGGTTGTGAAGTAGGTGAACAGCATGTCTCCCTTTGACAGCAGAGGAGTTGCATTACAGTTGCACAAAATATTAATTAAATCACAGCTGCAGTAAGCTGTGCAATTCTGGTCAGCAAAATAAGGAAGAAGTGATTAAGCTGGAAAGGTGAAGAACAGATTCACAGAAATGTCGCCTGGACTGGGGTCTTGAGTTACAGGTAAAGTTCAGACACTCTGGGGCTGCTTTCGCCGGAGTGAAGGAGGCTGAGGGGGGACCTGACCGAAGTTTATAAAACTATGCAGTTGTAGATAAGGGAAACAGTCAGAGTCACTTCCCCAGGTGGAAATGTCAAATTCAAGAAGGCTGCCTTTACAGTGACAGGGTGATCATTTAAAGATGGCGAACAGGGCAAGTAGTAGATCAGTTTTATTTACAGAGTGGTGGGGCCCGGTATGGGCTGCCATGGGGAGTGATGGAAGCAGATATGATAGTGACATTGAAGAAAGAGAAGAGATTCTGTTTAATGTGGCATTGTGTTCAGCACAGACATGGTGGGAAGAAGGATCTGTTCCTATACCGCACTGTTCAGTGTTCTGAGTGAGCCTCAGTGCAGAAAACTGTTTAACAGGGTTCACCGACAGGCGTATCTTTTGCAGCTAGTCAGATCCTCAAGAGTGTTAGACAACAGACAGACCAAGGATTACAAGTACATAGCGTTCTGGAAGTGCAGTTAGGGTGGTGAAGAAGGTATTCATCAGTTAGAGTTTGGAGTACAGGACATGGGACTTCATGTTGTGACAGTACAGGTCATAGGTGAGACCACAATGTATTGTGGGCAGTTCTGGTATCTCATTTATAGGATGAAAATCACTGAGCTGGGAAAGGGCAGAATGTTTTGAAAGGGGAAAGATCAAAGGGGACACTCGGCAACCTCTTCCACACAGAGAGTGGTGGGTGTATGGTACGAGCTGCCAGGAGAAGCTGCAGAGGAGACACCATCACAATGTTTAGCAGACATTCGGGCAGGTGATTGGATCGGAGAGGTTGAGAGGGATATGGGCCAAACACAGGTTAAATGGAACTCTAGGATACACACCTTGTTTAAGTTTTAGATGTTGTGAAAGGACTGCAGCCATTCACTTTATCAGCCATGTCCCTCAGAGTTTATACACTTCTATACGCTCAACACTCAGCTTTCTACATTCCGGGAGCACAGACCGAGGCTTTCCAGTCTCTCCTTGTAACTCAGTCCCAGTCGCTCCTTGTGAACCTTTACTGCACCCTCTCCAGCTGAATCACATCCTATCTGTTGCTGAATCCAACTACAGTCTCAACAAAATATTGTAAAGTTGTGAGGATACATCCAAACTCTTGTATTCAGTGCCCTGACTGATGAAGGATTCATGCCAGAGGATTTCCTCACCACCCTGTGTACACTGTCACCACTTTCAAAGACCCACAGACTCATGGATCATTTACCTAAATAAATAAAAGAAGAAGTATAATGTTTTGGTGTTATTAATTTAATTGTATTCTCTTTATCTAGATTTAGGATATCGGTGAAAATCTGATCACATTTAGATCATATTTATGCAGAAATAGAGAAAATCCTACAGGATTTACAAATTTCTCTCACATCCCCATCTCTGTTGTGAGCCATTTGTCACTCTGGCCCTTTTCCCTAAATGATCAGGATCTCCCTGTAATCTATGCGAACATTCCTCACTGTAACCAACATGTCCGAACTTACTGATGAAGTGTTCTGCATTTGTATGCAAGTTCATTCTTAAAATAATGAGCGACAAGACTCTCAGATCTGCCCGCTGGAGCACATCACTATTCCCCAGTCTGCTTTCTGAGAAACAGTTTTATTTCCCTCTTCAAAAATCTCTGTAGATCCATCAACCACAACTTCCTGCAAACAAAGCCACGCTGACTCCTGCTGATCAGACACTGTCCATCCAAATACAGGTGATTCCTGTCCCCCAGAATCCCCTCCAGTAGCATCCGAACTACTGAAGTCAGGCTGACTGACCTGCAGTTCCCAGGCTTGTCCTTGACAGCTCTTTAAACAGTAAAACAACATTAGCCACTCTTCAGTCATTGAGGCAACCTTCAGTGGACCTCAACAATCTTCTCTCTCCTTCCACAAAGCAGTGGGTCAGGCCTGAGGGTTCATCCACCTTAATGCAGTGTAGGCTGCTCATAACTGCTCACTGGTAATATGAATGTCCTCCAAATCAACTCCACCAGTTTGCATTATCCATTGAGCAACCATGATATTGTACTCAGTAAACACAAAGTAGAAATCATTGATTGATTCATGATCCCACGCATTCCCTGTGACTCAAGACATGGAGACCCTGCTGTTCACTATGGGACCTCTCTCTCCCAAGCCACACTGTTACTCCTAACAGAGCTACAGAACCTCTTGGTATTTTCCTGACCTCCCTGATCAATCACATAACATTGGCTTGTCCTCCTGGTTTCTCTCTTAAGAGTATTCTTAATAACTTTTATTCTCATCAGGTGATTTTCCCGAATCTGACCTCCGACAGCCAGTGTATGCTTCCTTTATTTCTTGACCGGAGCCTTTATATCTCTCATTGGCCAAAGTTCCCTCAACTTGCCAGGTTATCCTTCACACTAACAGGAACATGCTTCTTCTGGACAGCTGCAATCACACTCATATAAAAAAAACGCCCACTTGCCATCTGTTCATTTTCTGTCATACAGATTCTCTCACTCCACCTCTACTAGATCCAGCCAAATCCACTAAAATTCACCTTTTCTCCAGAATAGATCCCTAAACTCTGAAATTGGCCATGCATTCCCATCATTATCTTCAAACCAATAGAAAGAATGAAGAAGGTATTAACAAATACAAGGGTAAGACGTGGGAACACGAAACAATCCTCATAGAGGAATCAGAATAGGAGAGAGTGAGAAGTTTCAAGTTCCTGGGAGTTAGGATCTCTGAGGATCTATCCTTGTCCCAAAATAACAATGTAACTGTAAAGAAGACAAGACAGCAGCTATATTTCATTATAGTTTGGAAAGATGTGATTTCTCAATGTGCTGTGCAAAATACAGACCAGCCGCAGCCCTGAAGACCTTCGCGCCATGCTGCTTTCATCTTATGAGAGACGGCGCGCCACACGATCAAATTTATCTGTGCCTGCTCATGCCTTTTCTATGCCCAATGCGAGAATCTGCACACTGGATAGAAACTTCCTTCACTGTGCTATCAGAATTGGGATCCGCCTTCCGGATGCCGTGATTGGAAACATCTCCGACGATGGGGTCCAAGCCTTCCAGAGTTGAGTGCACAAACTCCTATCATCTCTGGGAGGGAAGTCACATGCTTCTAAATAAGCCATCATGAAGGGGACCAGGATGGCAATGCTTGGTTGTTGGTGGGTAGGGTTAATACTTGACTTTCAAGAACACTTGTGAGTTATGTTCCGACTGGACTCAGTCCCTAAACTGCTGGAGAGCATTGCTGAAAGAACAGGTGCTGTTTTCTCCCCGTCGGGATTTGTTTTTCTTTCCAAGTGCTCCTGCCACGTTTTGTTACCCTGTAACCTTGTCCTTCAATCTCTTTGAATGATTGAGGACAGCATGTGTATAAACGTCTCTATCCAGCAGACCTCATCATGATCATCATGACTCCAGTATTTCTACTATTCGTTTATGTTTCTTAATCGTGCACATGATTTTTCTGTATTTCATCACTGAGCAGCAGTGAACCATCTGATTGGCCTATCAGAGTTCTCTTTGAGAACTAGTAATGGAATTTGCTCAAAAACCTCTCTCAATGTACAGTGAAGAGTATTCTACCAGGCTGATTCACCCTTTGGTGGGAAGGGGGCAGTTACTGCGTAGGACCAAACAAGGTTTCCAGAATTAGTAAAATTAGTCAGCTCCATCTTGGGTCCGAGCCTCCGTAGTATCCAAGACATCGTCAAGTAGTGATGCATCAGAAAATCGACGTCAACAATGCAGGACTTCCATCACCCAGGTCATGCCCTCTTCTCATTGTTAAAGGCTAGAAAGAAGTACAGAAGCCTGAAGGCACACTCAGTGATTCAGGAACAGCTTCTTCCCCTCTGCCATCCGATTTCTAAATGGACATGGTATCCATGAACACTATCTCACTTTTATAATATATATATATATTATTTTTGTATTTGCAGCATATTTCATCATTTAAATATGCATATATACTTACTGTTATTGTTTTACTTGTTTTGTTTTTTCCCTTTCTATGTTTTCATGTATTGGATGAAACTGCTGCTGGTAAGTTAACAAATCAGAATCAGGTTTATTACCGCTGGCATGTGTCGTGGAATTTGTTAGCTTAGCAGCAGCAGTTCACTGCGATACATAGTATGGAAGGAGAAAACAAAATAAAATAATAATAACAATTATAGTGTCCAAGGTTTCAATGCCCATTCAGGAATCGGATAGCAAAGGGTAAGTACCCGTTCCTGAATCGATGAGTGTTTGCCTTCAGGCTTCTGTACCTCCTACCTGATGGTAACAGTTTCCAAATTTCACAACACATACAGGTGATTAAAAAAAACCCGATTCTGATTCTGATACAAGTGATTCTTGATCAGCTTGTTGAGTAGGCTGAGGAATGGCAAATGGTGTTCAGCCCAGATGAGTGAGGTGTGGCAATTTGTGAAGTCATGTCAGAGAAGGACTTTGTGATCTCAGCACTGTATGTCACATAAACATTACTCCCCTCCATTGACTCCAGCTGCATTTCTAGCTGCCCCTGGAAAGCAGTTAACATAAACAAAGACCCTTTCCGCCCCGTCATTCTGTCTTCTCACACCTTCCATTGGGCAGCAGACATAAAGGAGTGAGAACACACAGCACCAGGATCAAGGACAACATCGGTCCTAATGTTTCTTAATTGCACGCAGGATATTTGTATTTTACAGCACTTTAAAAAGTATGCATACCCACTTTCGAAGTGTTCATGTTTTATCGTTTTAGATAGATAGATAGATAGTTTATTCATCCCCATGGGGAAATTCAACATTTTTTCCAATGTCCCATACACTTATTGTAGCAAAGCTAATTACATACAATACTTAACTATTTAAATACATTGAATGGTAACTTAGCTCAGTCCTAACCCCGGCACTTTAACATATCTTACTCCTGGCGGTTGAATTGTAAAGCCTAATGGCATTGGGGAGTATTGACCTCTTCATCCTGTCTGAGGAGCATTGCATCGATAGCAACCTGTCGCTGAAACTGCTTCTCTGTCTCTGGATGGTGCTATGCAGAGAATGTTCAGGGTTTTCCATGATTGACCGTAGCCTACTCAGCGCCCTTCGCTCTGCTACCGATGTTATACTCTCCAGTTCTGTGCCCACGACAGAGCCCGCCTTCCTTACCAGCTTATTGAGACGTGAGGCGTCCCTCTTCTTAATACTGCTTCCCCAACACGCCACCACAAAGAAGAGGGCGCTCTCCACAACCGACCTATAGAACATCTTCAGCATCTCACTACAAACATTGAATGACGCCAACCTTCTAAGGAAGTACAGTCGACTCTGTGCCTTCCTGCACAAGGCATCTAATTTCCCGATTCTGCTTCAGAATCTTATGGTCTTGTGAAGGCTGAACAGCTAGATGATGTGGTCCATATAGGTACCAATGCCATGGGTAGGAAGAGGGATGATATTATTCAAAGTGAGTTCAGGGAGATGTGTGCAAAGTTAAATGGCGGGTATTACAGAGCTGTGTCTTTAGGATTGCTACCCATGCCACAGTACCAGTGAAATCAGAAGTATGAAGATTATACAGTTTAACGTGTGACGATGGAGCTGGTGCAGGCGGGAGAGCTTCAGATTTTTGGATCATTGGGCTGTCGTTTAAAGTGCATCTCCATACACGTCCCGGCACTGTATTCCATCTGACATTTCTTTCCTCTTTTTCCTCAGGTGGCTGA
This sequence comes from Hemitrygon akajei, assembly GCF_048418815.1. NCBI lineage: Eukaryota > Metazoa > Chordata > Chondrichthyes > Myliobatiformes > Dasyatidae > Hemitrygon > Hemitrygon akajei. The sequence continues at coordinate 4,587,300 of NW_027331925.1, read as the reverse complement.
GTCCCTTTGCAGCCTCTCTGCTTCCTCAAAGCTAACTGCCCCTTCACCGACCTTCATATTGTCCGTATACCCTGCGACAAAGCTACCTGCCCCTTCACCGACCTTCATATCGTCCGCAAACCCTGCGACAAAGCTACCTGCCCCTTAACCGACATTCATATCGCCCGCAAACCCTGCGAAAAAACTACCTGCCCCTTCACCGACCGTCATATTGTCCGCAAATCCTGCGACAAACTACCTGCCCCTTCACCAATCTTCATATCGTCCGCAAACCCTGCGACAAAGCTACCTGCCCCTTCACCGACCTTCATATCGTCCGCAAACCCTGCGACAAAGCTACCTGTCCCTTCACCGACCTTCATATCGTCCGCAAACCCTGCGACAAAGCTACCTGCCCCTTCACCGACCTTCATATCGTCCGTAAACCCTGCGACAAAGCTACTTGCCGCTTCACCGACCTTCATATCGTCCGCAAACCCTGCGACAAAGCTACCTGCCCCTTCACCGACCTTCATATCGTCCGCAAACCCTGCGACAAAGCTACCTTCTCCTTCGCCGATATTCATATCGTCCGCAAACCTTGCGACAAAGCTACCTGCCCCTTCACCGACCTTCATATCGTCCGCAAACCCTGCGACAAAGCTACCTGCCCCTTCACCGACCTTCATATCGTCCGCCAACCCTGCGACAAAGCTACCTGCCCCTTCACCGACCTTCATATCGTCCGCAAACCCTGCGACAAAGCTACCTGCCCCTTCACCGACCTTCATATCGTCCGTCAACCCTGCGACAAAGCTACTTGCCCCTTCACCGACCTTCATATCGTCCGCAAACCCTGCGACAAAGCCATCATCGAATTCACTGACATATAACGTAACAGTGATCGGTCCCAACACAGGCGTCTGTGGTACAACAACAGTCACGGCAGCCAAACGAGAAAAGGCTCCCTTAATTCAAACACTTTGCATTCGGCTAGTCAGACAATGCTAGAATCTTGCCTGTTTGTGAAGCAGCCTCATGTCCGGCACCTTGTCACCCTCGGGATCTGAACCAAGTAGCTGAGAGTTTGCGGAGGCGTTAATAAGGATCTTTCCAGATTCGGTAGGTTCTGGCGAAGTACCAGATGACTGGAAAATTGAAAATGTTACTCTGCTATTTAAGAATGGTAGGAGGCGACATAAATGAAACTATAGACCCGTTAGCCTGACATCAGTGTTTAGAAGCTTGTTGGGAACGATTGTTAGGGATAAAATCATGGAGTGCCTGGAGGCACATGACGAAATAGGCCAAAGGCAGCATGGGTTCCTGAAAGGAAAATCCAGCCTGATAAAGACCTACTAAAATTTCTGAGGTAATTACAAGCTCATAGACAACGAGATGCAGTAGATCTGGTGTATTTGGAAATTCCTAGCAAGATTGGAGTCCATGGCAATGCAGTCAGGCCAGACTGGAAAAATCGTCTAATGACGCGTTTTGCGTGGAACCGATGAATAAAAAAAAAAGCTATGACCTCGTTCGTGGGGCTGTATTACAGAGAACTCAACACCCCGACGGATTTAAAGGAACAAATTTGCAGAGAGATCGTAGATCTCAAGAAACATAAGGTTGGTGTTATAGTGGGATATTAGTTCCCTTGCAGTTTAGGTGCAAATCGTCCCTTCTGTGCAGGTCCCAAAATGTTCCCTTACACACATCTGTCAGCTGCTATCTATCACTGAGACTGGGAACAAAGTGAAACCTTTCTGGTGGACTTCAAGTAACTCGTGGTTTTGCAGAAGTGACTGTACTGGGACCATTGCTTTTTATCCTCTTTCTCAGTGACTTGGATGACGCATTTGATGGGTTTGTGGCCAGAGTCGTCAGACTGTGAGGTCACTGTGCGTGAATGGGAATAGATGGACATATCCAGAGACCAATTATTCGGTGGCATTCCGAAATAGTTCTTTGACTGACATTTGGCAGGCCATTGAGGAACTGAGTTAGATTCAATTTTGTTATGAACATGGAAATAACTGCAACTGGAGGGAGTGCGATACTTGATCTGCGATTAGAGAATGAGAGAGGGCAGTGGCAAAGGTTTGTGTAGAGAACACTTTGCATCCAGTGACCACAAGGTCATTTGTTTCACGGTCTGCGGGGTGAGATTCTAACTTGGAGAAAGGTCAATTTTAATGGAATCAGAAGTAATCTGTCAAGTGTGGATTAGGACAGGCTGTTTTCAGGCAAATGTGAACTTGGGAAGTGGGAAGCTTCAAAAAGTGTAACTTTGGGACTAAAATTCTTATATATGTCCGACTGAATAAAAGGTAAAGTTGAAAGATGTAGGCATCTTCGGTCCTTTTAGATGTTGAGGCCCTGGTGAAGATATAAAAGGAGGTTCACTGCAGGTATAAGCAGGCCGGAACAAATGAGGTGCTCATGGAGTATAAAAATGGAAGAGAACATAAGACACTGACGCAACAGCAATTGGCATTTTTACGACAGTTGATTGAAGCATCCAGACTGCACACGGTGATTTCCATTTAACTAATTATATGAATTCTAAAACAAATTGACTGCACCAGTGACTATTTGGTTTGTCATATTAAAGGGGTGAACATCACTTTTTAGTCATCACTTTCATTTTGACACGAAATCGTCTTTCTGTTATTCAGTTGTAATGTTGTAAAACGATAAAACATGAAAACTTCGAAAGTGGGTATGCATACTTTATAAAGTGCCTTAAAATACAAAAAATCCGGCGTACAATTAAGAAACATTAGGAGCGATGTTGTCCTTGATCCTGGTGCTATGTGTTCTCACTCCTTTATGTCTGCTGCCCAATGGAAGGTGTGAGAAGACAGAATGACGGGGTGAAAAGGGTCTTTGTTTATGTTAACTACTTTCCAGGGGCAGCTAGAAATGCAGCTGGAGTCAATGGAGGGGAGTAATGGTCTGTGACAGACAGTGCTGAGATCACAAAGTCCTTCTCTGAATTGACTTCACAAATTGTCACACCTCACTCATCTGGGCTGAACACCATTTGCCATTCCTCAGCCTACTCAACAAGCTGGTCAAGAATCACTTGTATCAGAATCAGAATCGGTTTTTTTTTATCACCTGTATGTGTTGTGAAATTTGGAAACTGTTACCATCAGGTAGGAGGTACAGAAGCCTGAAGGCAAACACTCATCGATTCAGGAACGGCTTCTTACCCTCTGCAATCCGATTCCTGAACGGGCATTGAAACCTTGGACACTATAATTGTTATTATTATTTTATTTTGTTTTCTCCTTCCATACTATGTAACGCAGTGAACTGCTGCTGCTAAGCTAACAAATTCCACGACACATGCCAGCGGTAATAAACCTGATTCTGATTTGTTAACTTACCAGCAGCAGTTTCATCCAATACATGAAAACATAGAAAGGGAAAAAACAGAACAAGTAAAACAATAACAGTAAGTATATATGCACACTTAAATGATGAAATATGCTGCAAATACAAAAATAATATATGTATATATATATATATATATATATTATAAAAGTGAGATAGTGTTCATGGATACAATGTCCATTTAGAAATCGGATGGCAGAGGGGAAGAAGCTGTTCCTGAACCACTGAGTGTGTGCCTTCAGGCTTCTGTATTTCTTTCTTGCCTTGTACAATGAGAAGAGGGCATGTTCTGGGTGATGGAAGTCCTGCATTATTGACGTCGATTTTCTGATGCATCACTACCTGACGATGTCTTGGATGCTACCGAGGCTCATACCCAAGATGGAGCTGACGAACGTTACAACTTCTGGAAGCTGATTTTGGTCCCGCGCAGTAACTGCCCCCATCCCCACCAAAGGGTGAATCAGCCTGTTAGAATATCCTTCACTGTACATTGAGAGAGGTTTTTGAGCGACTTCCATTACTAGTTCTCAAAGAGAACTCTGATTGGCCAATCAGATGGTTCACTGCTGCTCAGTGATAAAATACAAAAAAATCATGTGCATGATTAAGAAACATAAACGAATAGTAGAAAAACTGGAGTCATGATGATCATGATGAGGTCTGCTGGATAGAGACGTTTATAAACATGCTGTCCTCAATAATTCAAAGAGATTGAAGGACAAGGTTGCAGGGTGACAAAACGTGGCAGGAGCACTTGGAAAGAAAAACAAATCCCGACGGGGAGAAAACAGCACCTGTTCTTTCAGCACTGTTCTCCAGCAGTTTAAGGACTGAGTCCAGCTGGAACATAACTCACAAGTGTTCTTGAAAGTCAAGTATTAACCCCTACCTACCAACAACCAAGCATTGCCAGTCTGGTCCCATTCATGATGGCTTATTTAGAAGCATGTGACTTCCCTCCCAGAGATGATCGGTGTTTGTGCGCTCAACTCTTGAAGGCTTGGACCCCATCGTCGGAGATGTTTCCAATCACGGCATCTGGAAGGCGGATCCCAATTCTGATAGCACAGTGAAGGAAGTTTCTATCCAGTGTGCAGATTCTCGCATTGGGCACAGAAAAGGCATGAGCAGGCACAGATAAATTTGATCGTGTGGCGCGCCGTCTCTCATAAGATGAAAGCAGCATGGCGCGAAGGTCTTCAGGGCTGCGGCTGGTGGGCATTTTGCACAGCACATTGAGAAATCACATCTTTTCAAACTCTAATGAAATATAGCTGCTGTCTTGTCTTCTTTACAGTTACATTGTTATTTTGGGACAAGGATAGATCCTCAGAGATCCTAACTCCCAGGAACTTGAAACTGCTCACTCTCTCCTATTCTGATTCCTCTATGAGGATTGTTTCGTGTTCCCACGTCTTACCCTTGTATTTGTTAATACCTTCTTCATTCTTTCCATAGGTTTAGATAGATAGATAGATAGATAGATAGATAGATAGATAGATAGATAGATAGATAGATAGATAGATAGATAGATAGATAGATAGATAGATAGATAGATAGATAGATAGATAGATAGATAGATAGATAGATAGATACTTTATTCATCCCCATGGGGAAATTCAACCTTTTTTCCAATGTCCCATACACTTGTTGTAGCAAAAACTAATTACATACAATACTTAACTCAGTAATAATATGATATACATCTAAATCACTAACTCAAAAAGCATTAATAATAGCTTTAAAAAAAAAGTTGTTAAGTCCTGGCAGTTGAATTGTAAAGCCTAATGGCATTGGGGAGTATTGACCACTTCATCCTGTCTGAGGAGCATTGCATCGATAGTAACCTGTCGCTGAAACTGCTTCTCTGTCTCTGGATGGTGTTATGTAGAGGATGTTCAGGGTTTTCCATAATTGACCGTAGCCTACTCAGCACCCTTCGCTCAGCTACCCATGTTAAACTCTCCAGTACTTTGCCCACGACAGAGCCCGCCTTCCTTACCAGCTTATTAAGACGTGAGGCGTCCCTCTTCTTAATGCTTCCTCCCCAACACGCCACCACAAAGAAGAGGGCGCTCTCAACAACTGACCTATAGAACATCTTCAGCATCTCACAGCAGACATTGAATGACGCCAACCTTCTAAGGAAGTACAGTCGACTCTTTGCCTTCTTGCACAAGGCATCTATGTTGGCAGTCCAGTCTAGCTTCTCGTCTAACTGTACTCCCAGATACTTGTAGGCCTTAACCTGCTCCACACATTCTCCATTAATGATCACTGGCTCCATATGAGGCCTAGATCTCCTAAAGTCCACCACCATCTCCTTGGTCTTGGTGATATTGAGACGCAGGTATGAAGATAGTGATGGGAATCTATGGTCAAGTTCAGAGTTTAGGGATCTATTCTGGAGAAAAGGCGAATTTTAGTCCATTTGCCTGGATCTAGTAGAGGTGGAGTGAGAGAATCTGTATGACAGAAAATGAACAGATGGCAAGTGGGAGTTTTTTTTAATATATGGGTGTGATTGCAGCTGTCCAGAAGAAGCATGTTCCTTTTAGAGTGAAGGATAACCTGGCAAGTTGAGGGAACTTTGGCCAATGAGAGATATAAAAGCTCCGGTTAAGAAATAAAGGAAGCATACACTGGGTGTAGCAGGTCAGAATCGGGCAAATCACCTGATAAAAATAAAATTTATTAAGAATACTCTTAGGAGGGAAACCAGGAGGACAAGCCAATGTTATGTGATTGATCAGGTTTTCAGGAAAATACCAAGAGGTTCTGTAGCTATGTTAGGAGTAACAGTGTGGCTTGGGAGAGAGAGGCCCCATAGTGAACGCAGGGTCTCCATGTCTTGAGCCACAGGGAATGGGTGGGATCATGAATCAATCAATGATTTCTACTTTGTGTTTACTGAGTACAATATCATGGTTGCTCAATGGATAATGCAAACTGGTGGACTTGATTTGGAGGACATTCATATTACCAGTGAGCAGTTATGAGCAGCCTACACTGCATTAAGGTGGATGAACCCTCAGGCCTGACCCACTGCTTTGTGGAAGGAGAGAGAAAATTGTTGAGGTCCACTGAAGGTTGCCCCAGTGACTGAAGAGTGGCTAATGTTGTTTTACTGTTTAAAGAGCTGTCAGGGACAAGCCTGGGAACTGCAGGTCAGTCAGCCTGACTTCAGTAGTTCGGACGCTACTGGAGGGGATTCTGGGGGACAGGGATCACCTGTATTTGGATGGACAGTGTCTGATTGGCAGGAGTCAGCGTGGCTTTATTTGCAGGAAGTTGTGGTTGATGGATCTACAGAGATTTTTGAAGAGGTAAATAAAACTGTTTCTCAGAAAGCAGACTGGGGAATAGTGATGTGCTCCAGCGGGCAGATCTGAGAGTCTTGTCGCTCATTATTTTAAGAATGTACTTGCATACAAATGCAGAACACTTCATCAGTAAGTTCGGACATGTTGGTTACAGTGAGGAATGTTCGCATAGATTACAGGGAGATCCTGATCAGTTAGGGAAAAGGGCCAGAGTGACAAATGGCTCACAACAGAGATGGAGATGTGAGAGAAATTTGTGAATCCTGTAGGATTTTCTCTATTTCTGCATAAATATGATCTAAATGTGATCAGATTTTCACCGATATCCTAAATCTAGATAAAGACTATACAATTAACTTAATAACACCAACACATTATACTTCTTCATTTATTTATTGAGCTAATTGATCCACGAGTTTGTGGGTCTTTGAAACTGGTGACAGTGTAGACAGGGTGGTGAGGAAATCTTCTGGAATGAATCCTTCATCAGTCAGGGCACTGAATACAAGAGTTAAGATGTATTGTCACAACTATACAATATTTTGTTGAGACTGTAGTTGGATTGTTGCTCAGCAACAGAAAGGATGTGGTTCAGCTGGAGAGGGTGCAGTAAAGATTCACAAGGAGCGACTGGGACTGACTTACAAGGAGAGACTGGAAAGGCTCGGTCTGTGCTCCCGGAATGTAGAAAGCTGAGTGTTGAGCGTATAGCAATATATAAACTCCTGACGGAAATGGCTGATATAGTGAATGACTGTAGTCTTTTTCAACGATCAAAGTTATTATTTAAGTATCTATACACGGAACAACCTTGATATGTGTCATTACCCCAAAAATTCACCAACATCCAGAAGTCGGTGTCCATCCTCAAATCAGTTCTCAGCCCAAATCCGTGGGCACTTCCAACACGCCAACATTCCCATTTACGCATTAGATTATCCCAGAGAGAAAAGAAATTCAAATATTTCACAAAATAGCAGCAACCAACTTAAAATCACAGTCAAAACAAACACAAATTTAAAGTGCTTTTATTGATGGAGCCAGTTTGCGGTAGTCCACTGTGGACCGCTGAATATGATTTGTGAATGATTTGAGCCCCAACTTGTGCACAGAATTAGCGCGACTGTCGTATGCATACACCGGACGTACGAAGTAATTGAAAGATTTATGGGACTGCCAGCGAGGGCAGCCCAGGAAAAAGGGGGTTTCATTGTTGGGGCTCGTCCGGGATGGGGTGTCTGAGCTGCTGTGTGATTGCCCTGAACATTGAACAAGTGGGGTTGTGTGTTTAAACCTGCGTTAAACAATTGCCCATAAAGTGATTGAGAGATGGGATTATGAAGGCTGCAGGGATTGAATGTTGTTGCGAATCAAAGAGATTACCTGTAGCTAATGCTTGTGTATGGAATGGAATGGATATTCGTAGCCCATATTAAATGTTACTTATGATTTTACGTACCGTTAGAGCATCGGCAACAGTTGCGATCATAGAGTTAAGATTTGACAAATGGCAGGCAAAGATTTCTCTTGAGTTTATACTAGCGCTTTCGTTAGGGCAGTAGGTCTGTCCGGTGCTCTTGCGGCCCCGGGAGCGGGGGTGGGCCATGGGCCATTCATCCTTTCGAGAAGAGGGGAGTGAAGGCGAGGCTGCCGAATTGGAAGCCGGGATTCCTGCAGCTGCGCGCGGAGACATTAAAGAAAAGCTGCTGTGGTTTCGGCGGAGTGAGGGGAAGGTGTGGTCCGATGTGGAAGAGCGAATGGGACCTCCAGCGAAGGGTGACAGTTCTGCGTTGTATCTGGCCTCAGCTGCCGAATAAGTGTCTGTATGAACCCTAACCCTAAGCCTAATGAAAGACGGAGCCTTTGACCACTGCCGCGGGTACATGCAAGCGCTGAAAGACGGAGCCTTTGACCACTGCCGAGGGTACATGCAAGCGCTGAAAGACGGAGCCTTTGACCACTGCCGCGGGTACATGCCAGCGCTGAAAGACGGAGCCTTTGACCACTGCCGCGGGTACATGCCAGCGCTGAAAGACGGAGCCTTTGACCACTGCCGCGGGTACATGCGAGCGCTGAAAGACGGAGCCTTTGACCACTGCCGCGGGTACATGCGAGCGCTGAAAGACGGAGCCTTTGACCACTGCCGCGGGTACATCCCAGCGCTGAAAGACGGAGCCTTTGACCACTGCCGCGGGTACATGCCAGCGCAGAAAGACGGAGCCTTTGACCACTGCCGCGGGTACATGCGAGCGCTGAAAGACGGAGCCTTTGACCACTGTCGTGGGTACATGCCAGCGCTGAAAGACGGAGCCTTTGACCATTGCCGCGGGTACATGCAAGCGCTGATAGACGGAGCCTTTGACCACTGCCGCGGGTACATGCGAGCGCTGAAAGACGGAGCCTTTGACCACTGCCGCGGGTACATGCGAGCGCTGAAAGACGGAGCCTTTGACCACTGCCGCGGGTACATGCAAGCGCTGAAAGACGGAGCCTTTGACCATTGCCGCGGGTACATGCAAGCGCTGAAAGACGGAGACTTTGACCACTGCCGCGGGTACATGCGAGCGCTGAAAGACGGAGCCTTTGACCACTGCCGCGGGTACATGCGAGCGCTGAAAGACGGAGCCTTTGACCATTGCCGCGGGTACATGCGAGCGCTGAAAGACGGAGCCTTTGACCACTGCCGCAGGTACATGCGAGCGCTGAAAGACGGAGCCTTTGACCATTGCCGCGGGTACATGCGAGCGCTGAAAGACGGAGCCTTTGACCACTGCCGCGGGTACATGCGAGCGCTGAAAGACCGAGCCTTTGACCACTGCCGCTTGTACATTTGAGCGCTGAAAGACGGAGCCTTTGACCACTGCCGCGGGTACATGCGAGCGCTGAAAGACGGAGCCTTTGACCACTGCCGCGGGTACATGCCAGCGCTGAAAGACGGAGCCTTTGACCATTGCCGCGGGTACATGCCAGCGCTGAAAGACGGAGCCTTTGACCACTGCCGCGGGTACATGCGAGCGCTGAAAGACGGAGCCTTTGACCACTGCCGCGGGTACATGCCAGCGCTGAAAGACGGAGCCTTTGACCACTGCCGCGGGTACATGCGAGCGCTGAAAGACGGAGACTTTGACCACTGCCGCGGGTACATGCAAGCGCTGAAAGACGGAGCCTTTGACCATTGCCGCGGGTACATGCAAGCGCTGAAAGACGGAGCCTTTGACCACTGCCGAGGGTACATGCGAGCCCTGAAAGACGGAGCCTTTGACCACTGCCGCGGGTGCATGCGAGCGCTGAAAGACGGAGCCTTTGACCACTGCCGCGGGTACATGCGAGCGCTGAAAGACGGAGCCTTTGACCACTTCCGCGGGTACATGCGAGCGCTGAAAGACGGAGCCTTTGACCATTGCCGCGGGTACATGCCAGCGCTGAAAGACGGAGCCTTTGACCATTGCCGCAGGTACATGCGAGCGCTGAAAGACGGAGCCTTTGACCACTGCCGCGGGTACATGCAAGCGCTGAAAGACGGAGCCTTTGACCACTGCCGCGGGTACATGCAAGCGCTGAAAGACGGAGCCTTTGACCACTGCCGCGGGTACATGCGAGCGCTGAAAGACGGAGCCTTTGACCACTGCCGCGGGTACATGCGAGCGCTGAAAGACGGAGCCTTTGACCATTGCCGCAGGTACATGCGAGCGCTGAAAGACGGAGCCTTTGACCACTTCCGCGGGTACATGCGAGCGCTGAAAGACGGAGCCTTTGACCACTGCCGCGGGTACATGCGAGCGCTGAAAGACGGAGCCTTTGACCACTGCCGCGGGTATATGCAAGCGCTGAAAGACGGAGCCTTTGACCACTGCCGCGGGTACATGCCAGCGCTGAAAGACGGAGCCTTTGACCACTGCCGCGGGTACATGCGAGCGCTGAAAGACGGAGCCTTTGACCACTGCCGCGGGTACATGCCAGCGCTGAAAGACGGAGCCTTTGACCACTGCCGCGGGTACATGCCAGCGCTGAAAGACGGAGCCTTTGACCACTGCCGCGGGTACATGCCAGCGCTGAAAGACGGAGCCTTTGACCACTGCCGCGGGTACATGCGAGCGCTGAAAGACGGAGCCTTTGACCACTGCCGCGGGTACATGCGAGCGCTGAAAGACGGAGCCTTTGACCACTGTCGCGGGTACATGCGAGCGCTGAAAGACGGAGCCTTTGACCACTGCCGCGGGTACATGCAAGCGCTGAAAGACGGAGCCTTTGGCCACTGCCGCAGGTACATGCGAGCGCTGAAAGACGGAGCCTTTGACCAATGCCGCAGGTACATGCGAGCGCTGAAAGACGGAGCCTTTGGCCACTGCCGCGGGTACATGCAAGCGCTGAAAGACGGAGCCTTTGACCAATGCCGCGGGTACATGCCAGCGCTGAAAGACGGAGCCTTTGACCACTGCCGCGGGTACATGCGAGCGCTGAAAGACGGAGCCTTTGACCACTGCCGCGGGTACATGCAAGCGCTGAAAGACGGAGCCTTTGACATTTGTTCTTGTTCTTGACATTAGTTTAAGTTGCAGACAGCATTTTGGAAATGATTCTTGCTGTGGGATGATCCAATATGCATGTGGGGTGTCCGTGGGGTTAGGAGTTCACACAGATCTGAGGGTGTGCGCAGGTTTAGTGGTGTGTCGGCGGATATGGGAGATTTGGGGGTGCAGGTCAATTTGAGGTGTGATGACGCTCGAGGTACTTTACTGATAAATACAGTTTGAAATTTGAACATCGTTTCCGTTATTTTTGTGAGGTGGAGGCAGCCATTTTGTGAACTGTTTGAAATGATTCCTGATCTGGGATAATCTAATGTGCATTTGGGGGTGTCACTCCTCACTATGATGTGTTGAGGAAGCGTACCCGACCAGGGTCACCAGTTGAAAAGCAACCGATGCCGTGCCGGAACAGTACGTTCGTGCAAAGGGTTTCATCCAGTGCCCGGTGGAAATAGTGCAAAAGCTGTTCAAACGTTGTGAAGAGGAAAGGACGCAAATGAAAACAAACATATATCCACAAAAATTACTAAAATACAAAGCTTTCTTCGTAAGAAACTTTGTTCTTTTTTAACATTCCCATATAACTATCCCCCAAACGTCAAAGCCAACCGCCACATCTCCCAGCAAAGGCAGACTGAGGGTTTAAATCTGCCTCCGCCTGGCCGAGAAGGACTGTTGGTCTGGGCGGGGGGAGGGTGGGGGTGAGTGTGGATTACGTGACCAGATCATAATAATTATTTTATATGAAGAAAATGACCTTTTTAAACAGCGTTCTAACATGCTACAGTTTAATTCCACAACAAATGTCCCACTGATCAGTGTCCACATGCTCAGGAGAATATAAAACAATAATGCCCTCCCACCAGTGGTGTTACCTCTGCAAGGTGTGGGGCGCCTGACCCCACTAACCCGGGTATTGTCTCAGGACACCCCAAAAGGTCTCTCCGGTCTCTTGGGGTCGTTCTGCTGTCTGGAAACCGAAGTAACGGTGTGAGTGAAAATAAATGAAACCGTTTGGAATGATTGTGTCCAGAATCGTTATTTTTATCAGTTATCTCCACACGGTCTGTTCCCCGGTCTCTGTTTTTCCGAAACTTTATCGTCTCCTTCACTCCTATACTGCATATTCTGCTGTCTTTGTCTCCCTTAGACTCCATTCTCTGACACCGATACTGTATAGTTTCCTGTCTTTGTCACACCGACACTGCATCATCTCCAGTCTCTGTCTCCCCTATACTGTACAGTCTCCAGTCTCTGACTCCCCTATACTGTACAGTCTGTCCTCTCTATCACCCAACACTGTCAAGTCTCCAGACTGTGTAATCCTACAGTGAATTATCCCCGGATTCTGTCACACCGAAAGTGTTCAGTCTCTCGTTTCTTCACCCCTATACTGCAGTCTCCATCCGCTGTCGCCACTATATCCTATATTCTCCATTCTCTATCACCCCTGTACGCTGTAGTCTTCAGCTTCTATTACCTCTGTACTCTATAGACTCCAGTCTCTGTCACCCCTGTAGTGTATCGTCTCCGGATTCTGTCATCCCTATACTCCATAGTCTCCATCTTTGTCACTCCTGTACTCGATAGAGTTCAGTCTCTGTCACCCCTATACTGTCCTGTCCCTAGACTCTGTCACCCTTATTCTCTGTACTCACCAGTCTCTGTCACCCCCATACTCTATAGTCTCCAGTCTCTGACTCCCCTATACTGTATGTTCCTAGTCTCTGTCACCCCATACTCTATAGACTACAGTCTCTGTCACCCCTATACTATATAGACTCCAGTCTCTGTCACCCCTATACTGTATAGTCTCCAGTCTCTGTCACCCCTATACTCTATAGACTCAAGTCTCTGTCACCCCTATAGTATATCATCTCCAGTCTCTGTCACCCCTATACTCTATAGTCTCCAGTCTCTGTCACCCCTATACTGTATTGTTATGAATGTACCACAGCTCTGAGGAGCAGAAGGGTGCGGGGGTAGCCCCCTCCTTTGTGAGAATCGCAAGATCACTATTGAGTCAATTCAGAAGACACAGGAAATGAGAGAGGGACATGCAGAATCCACAAAAGCGTTAGAATGTGTCCTGGCCTCCGAAAGGCGGACCCATTGATACCGGCTATTGTCTCTTGGAGACGGACTTGTGTATTGCATCCTGGACGATGCAATCAAAGCCCCAGGCAATGAACCAAGGAGGAGATTGATAGAGGGATTGCATCCTCCCCAACCTGATCGACATCTGCGACCCTGTGAGTCAGGATAAAAAGAGGGTCTGTGGGAACAGCCCCTCAGACACACCAGAAGAAACGCTAGCGATCCCGTGATAGCGAAAGCCGGTGGAAGGCCACGTGCGTCCGCTTCCATTTGCCCCGGAATCGGTGGCCTTTGCCACGGAAAAACAGTTTTTAGCTAACAACGGGGAACTCAACTCTCAACGACTCTCGAAGGATTGACATCATAAACAGAATGGGCAAGTTTTAACCCTTCTCTCTCTCTCTCTCCAACAATTGCCACACAGGGTCCCCAACGGCTGCAGCCTGTATGAACTGAACGAAATATATATTTCCATCGGACAATACATTATCCCCTAGACAACGATACAGCTTATTTCTTATTGATTATTATTATACCCGCGCTTTTAGATTTAGTATTGACGACGTATATGATCTGTGTGTTTGCATTGATATTATTCTTGTGTATTTCTATCAATAAATACTGTTAAAAATAGTACCATCAGAATTCAACGGACCTCTCTATCTTTGCTGGTAAATGACCCAGTTACCGGGTACGTAACAATTGGGGGCTCGTCCGGGATTTGACTCAAATTGGATGGCCAGTGATTCGGGCTTGTAAGTCCAAACTTGAATCTGGTTACGCGGGTGGCCAGACGGGAAACCAGCAAAGATGGACGAGGGTGAACATATAGAAAACCCGACTCTGGAGGCGGCCACCAAATCAGACTTGATAAATTTGGCGAAGGGTTAAACCTTGCAGAGGTGAGGTTGTCAATGAAAAAGCGGGAGGTGCGAAGGGCAATAACTCAGTATCATATTGGGAAGAATGTGTTTACAGCTGAGGTATTGGAAAATATCCCTGAAAAGGTACCAGCTAGTGGGACGGCTCAGTTAGAGTTGGAGAAATTAAGGTTGGAACATGCAATTCAGTTAAAGCAGCTGGAAGCAGCTGAGAAGGAGAAAGAAAGAGCCGACAAACAAAGAGAGCATGAGCTCCAGCTAAAGGAGTTAGAGCGGGACCGGGCTGAGAAAGAAAGGGAGCATGCGCTCCAGCTAAAAGAGTTAGAGGTGAAACGGGAGCAGGACAGAGCTGAGAAGCAAAGAGAGCATGAACTTCAGTTAAAACAGCTGGAAGCAGCTGAGAAGGAGAAGGAAAGGGCCGAGAAGGAGAGGGAGGCAGAGAAACAGAGGAAACATGACTTGGAGATGGAGAAGTTAAGGCAAGAGCAACGAGTTCAGGGGTCAGACCGAGAGGAGCGGTTTAATGTTAGTCGGGAGTTGAGGTTAGTACCTCCGTTCGAGGAGACGGATGTTGATAGTTATTTCTTGCTTTTTGAAAAGGTGGCAGTGAATCAGAAGTGGCCCAGAGATCAATGGGTGGCGTTGTTACAAAGTGTGTTAAAAGGGAAGGCACAGCGGGCATATACGACGTTGCCCATGGAGGAGGAAGAGGAGGAGAGTTATGACAAAGTAAAGGCGGCCATTCTCCGGAGTTATGAGCTCGTACCTGAAGCGTATAGACAAAAGTTCAGAAATTTAAAGAAAGGGTGGAATCAGACGTATACCGAGTTTGCCTATGAGAAGGGTATGCTCTTGGACCGTTGGTGCACCGCAGAAATAGCGGACGAGGAATATTGGCTTCTCAGGGAGTTAATTCTGATTGAGGAATTTAAAGGTTGTGTTTCGGAGGATATCCGGATGTATTTGAATGAGAAGCCAAATAATTCCATCTCCGAATTTGCTGGGTTCGCAGATGAATATGCCCTAACCCACAGGACAAAGTTTTCCTGGAATAAAAGTTCCCAGAGAGACCGTGGGAACGATCGAGAAAGCCCGCCGGCTGAGGCAGAGGTCCCGCCGGGAGCTAGTGGTAAGATTGAGGGGGGAAGGAAAGACGGCCAGAGATTTCCGGGCTTGACCTGTTTTAATTGTGGAAAGCGGGGGCATATTGCATCTAGGTGCTTTGCTCCGAAGAAAGAGACAGGAAAAGGGAAAGCAGCAGTCCCTATCGGATGTGCAGTGTAAATCAGTAAATCGACAAGAGAGCCCCGGGTAGACAGAGTACGAGAAGGGTCTGAGACTTGTATGTAAAACGGAACCGTGTCTGTGAGGGAGGGAGACACACCAGTTCCAGTACGGATCTGGAGAGACACGGGGGCTGAACTATCATTGATTAGCAGTAAGGTACTAGATTTTGGTCGCAAGACGGGAATGGTCGCTGTGAAAGGAATAGGCAAAGGGACGGAAATGGTGCCCTTGCATAGGGTCATTATGAATTGTGAGATAGTCTCTGGACCAGTTGAAATAGGGGTGCGATCAGAATTCCCGAGAACTGACGCGGACGTCCTTCTGGGTAACGATTTAGCCGGTGGTAAGGTTTGGTCAGCAATGACGCTGACGAGACAGCCGGTGAGCGTTGCAGTCCCGCCCCTAGATTCTAAGATCTATCCCGCATACGCGGTTACTCGCAGCATGTCGAGAAAGGCAGCTGAGAACGAGAGCAGTTTAAATCTGACCAGTATTGATTTGGCCGAGACGTTTTTACCGACCCTGTACCACGAGGGTTTAGAGGGTGGTAAAACGAAAAGTAGTAAAGTGCAAGAGAGTAAGAGAGAGGAGGTAGACCCTCCCTTAGCGAGGAGAAAAATTCTGGAGGCAGGAGATAAAGATGAGAAACAGATAGAGCTGTTAAAAGGTCCAGAGTTGGACATGGATGATCTGTCTGGTTTGGCAGAACTGTTTGAAGAAGTTGAAAATTCTAAAGGTGTTCCCGATAATGAAATGAGGGCAGTCCGAGATGAAAAGGGTGCCCTTACCTTGAAGAAGTCTGCTGGGTTGACAGATGAGGTTGTTTCAGCCCGCGGGGCTGAGTTTACTCCGGAAGGGAGTTGCCCAGAGAGTAGCTGGGAGAATCAGGGGAATTTAGAGTTTGGACCGGGTACGGGTATTGAAAACCTGGAAGAGGCAAATGTCCCGTTGGAGTGCGTCCAAGATGTGGATGCACGTGGTACTGAACCTAGTAATGAAGCTCAGAAAAAGTCTGAGGTATTTGATTCAGTTGAAAAGGAGAGCAGCCCTTGTGGGTCAGATAGACTTGGTTCAGCGAAGAAAGGGTTAACCTTGGTAACAGTGGGAAGTGAGAGTTCCCAGGTGTTTGTGCTCGAAAGTGTGTTAAGAGTTAATGCGGAGATCAAAAGTGGGGAGATGAATATTATCATTGAAGAAAACGGGAAATATGTAGTTCCCAAATCGAATGAAGAAAATTTAAAACCTGCGGATCACTTATAGGTTGAGTTGAAAAATGACGGGGCCCCCCATGCTTTTGTTATTCCAGAGCTGCTTGAAAAAACAGTTCGAACTGAAAACTAATAGCCTGAAGGGTCCTGAAGAGAAAGCTAGCAACTTGCGTAAAATTAAAGAATTGGGTGGAAATTCAGAAGATGGTCTAAGTTTGGGACACAGTGTTGATAAAATAACTCCTATGATAGAAGCGGGCAAAAAGCCTATTTCGCCAGAGTGCCCAAGCTCCCCACCTGGGATCTAACCGGAAAAGAGACGAGGGTTAATGGGGACGTCATTTTTAAATAGCAGAAACCGGTTTTAAGGGATTTCGACAAAGCCTGTGAATAATAAAAGACAACCCCCATGGAAGCCTGCCTGTTGAGTTTGAAAGCCACATAAAGATTAGTATTTGCATGAACTGTTGTAGTATACCCGTAAGCTAAGATCACAACTCTTTAGTTTTGTTGGCTAAAGAAAAATAAGACCTAAAAATAGGTGGTTATTCAATTGGAGTCCGATGCTACAAGACTTTAGTAGGGTACAAGATGTTAAGATATTAAAGGAAGTGACAATTGTAATCCATAACCATCTGGATGCTGAATTGAATGTATAACTGTATTACTCTGTAGTCAAAGGAAAAGCTTTTCTATTGTGTTAGATTCTAAAATCCTGTAAGACTCTGTACTACTTCGTTTTCACCGCTGGTGAAAACGCTTTGAAGAAAGGGGGTGTTATGAATGTACCACAGCTCTGAGGGGCTGAAGGGTGCGGGGGTAGCCCCCTCCTTTGTGAGAATCGCAAGATCACTATTAAGTCAGTTCAGGGGACACAGGAAATGAGAGAGAGACATGCAGAATCCACAAAAGGGTTAGAATGTGTCCTGGCCTCCTAACGCGGACCCATTGATACCGGCTATTGTCTCTTGGAGACGGACTTGTGTATTGCATCCTGGACGATGCAATCAAAGCCCCAGGCAATGAACCAAGGAGGAGGTTGGTAGAGGGATTGCATCATCCCCAACCTGATCGACATCTGCGACCCTGTGAGTCAGGATAAAAGAGGGTCTGTGGGAACAGCCCCTCAGACGCACCAGAAGAAACGCTAGCGATCGCGTGATAGCGAAAGCCGGTGGAAGGCCACGTGCGTCCGCTTCCATTTGCCCCGGAATCGGTGGCCTTTGCCACGGAAAAACGGTTTTTAGCTAACAACGGGGAACTCAACTCTCAACGACTCTCGCAGGATTGACATCATAAACAGAATGGGCAAGTTTTAACCCGTCTCTCTCTCTCTCCAACAATTGCCACACAGGGTCCCCAACGGCTGCAGCCTGTATGAACTGAACGAAATATATATTTCCATCGGACAAAACATTATCCCCTAGACAACGATACAGCTTATTTCTTATTGATTATTATTATACCCCCGCTTTTAGATTTAGTATTGACGACGTATATGATCTGTGTGTTTGCATTGATATTATTCGTGTGTATTTCTATCAATAAATACTGTTAAAAATAGTACCATCAGAATTCAACGGACCTCTCTACCTTTGCTGGTAAGTGACCCAGTTACGGGGTACGTAACAATTGGGGGCTCGTCCGGGATTTGACACAAATTGGATGGCCAGTGATTCGTGCTTGTAAGTCCAAACTTGAATCTGGTTATGCGGGTGGCCAGACGGGAAACCAGCAAAGATGGACGAGGGTGAATTTATAGAAAACCCGACTCTGGAGGCGGCCACCAAATCGGACTTGATAAATTTGGCGAAGGGTTAAACCTTGCAGAGGTGAGGTTGTCAATGAAAAAGCGGGAGGTGCGAAGGGCAATAACTCAGTATCATATTGGGAAGAATGTGTTTACAGCTGAGGTATTGGAAAATATCCCTGAAAAGGTACCAGCTAGTGGGACGGCTCAGTTAGAGTTGGAGAAATTAAGGTTGGAACATGCAATTCAGTTAAAGCAGCTGGAAGCAGCTGAGAAGGAGAAAGAAAGAGCCGACAAACAAAGGGAGCATGAGCTCCAGCTAAAGGAGTTAGAGCGGGACCGGGCTGAGAAAGAAAGGGAGCATGCGCTCCAGCTAAAAGAGTTTGAGGTGAAACGGGATCAGGACAGAGCTGAGAAGCAAAGAGAGCATGAACTTCAGTTAAAACAGCTGGAAGCAGCTGAGAAGGAGAAGGAAAGGGCCGAGAAGGAGAGGGAGGCAGAGAAACAGAGGAAACATGACTTGGAGATGGAGAAGTTAAGGCAAGAGCAACGAGTTCAGGGGTCAGACCGAGAGGAGCGGTTTAATGTTAGTCGGGAGTTGAGGTTAGTACCTCCGTTCGAGGAGACGGATGTTGATAGTTATTTCTTGCTTTTTGAAAAGGTGGCAGTGAATCAGAAGTGGCCCAGAGATCAGTGGGTGGCGTTGTTACAAAGTGTGTTAAAAGGGAAGGCACAGCGGGCATATACGACGTTGTCCAAGGAGGAGGAAGAGGAGGAGAGTTATGACAAAGTAAAGGCGGCCATTCTCCGGAGTTATGAGCTCGTACCTGAAGCGTATAGACAAAAGTTCAGAAATTTAAAGAAAGGGTGGAATCAGACGTATACCGAGTTTGCCTATGAGAAGGGTATGCTCTTGGACCGTTGGTGCACCGCAGAAATAGCGGACGAGGATTATTGGCTTCTCAGGGAGTTAATTCTGATTGAGGAATTTAAAGGTTGTGTTTCGGAGGATATCCGGATGTATTTGAATGAGAAGCCAAATAATTCCATCTCCGAATTTGCTGGGTTCGCAGATGAATATGCCCTAACCCACAGGACAAAGTTTTCCTGGAATAAAAGTTCCCAGAGAGACCGTGGGAACGATCAAGAAAGCCCGCCGGCTGAGGCAGAGGTCCCGCCGGGAGCTAGTGGTAAGATTGAGGGGGGAAGAAAAGACGGCCAGAGATTTCCGGGCTTGACCTGTTTTAATTGTGGAAAGCGGGGGCATATTGCATCTAGGTGCTTTGCTCCGAAGAAAGAGACAGGAAAAGGGAAAGCAGCAGTCCCTATCGGATGTGCAGTGTGAATCAGTAAATCGACAAGAGAGCCCCGGGTAGACAGAGTACGAGAAGGGTCTGAGACTTGTATGTAAAACGGAACCGTGTCTGTGAGGGAGGGAGACACACCAGTTCCAGTACGGATCTGGAGAGACACGGGGGCTGAACTATCATTGATTAGCAGTAAGGTACTAGATTTTGGTCGCAGGACGGGAATGGTAGCTGTGAAAGGAATAGGCAAAGGGACGGAAATGGTGCCCTTGCATAGGGTCATTATGAATTGTGAGATAGTCTCTGGACCAGTTGAAATAGGGGTGCGATCAGAATTCCCGAGAACTGACGCGGACGTCCTTCTGGGTAACGATTTAGCCGGTGGTAAGGTTTGGTCAGCAATGACGCTGACGAGACAGCCGGTGAGCGTTGCGGTCCCGCCCCTAGATTCCAAGATCTATCCCGCATACGCGGTTACTCGCAGCATGTCGAGAAAGGCAGCTGAGAAGGAGAGCAGTTTAAATCTGGCCAGTATTGATTTGGCCGAGACGTTTTTACCGACCCTGTACCACGAGGGTTTAGAGGGTGGTAAAACGAAGAGTAGTAAAGTGAAATAGAGTAAGAGAGAGGAGGTAGACCCTCCCTTAGCGAGGAGAAAAGTTCTGGAGGCAGGAGATAAAGATGAGAAACGGATAGAGCTGTTAAAAGGTCCAGAGTTGGACATGGATGATCTGTCTGGTTTGGCAGAACTGTTTGAAGAAGTTGAAAATTCTAAAGGTGTTCCCGATAATGAAATGAGGGCAGTCCTAGATGAAAAGGGTGCCCTTACCTTGAAGAAGTCTGCTGGGTTGACAGATGAGGTTGTTTCAGCCCGCGGGGCTGAGTTTACTCCGGAAGGGAGTTGCCCAGAGAGTAGCTGGGAGAATCAGGGGAATTTAGAGTTTGGACCGGGTACGGGTATTGAAAACCTGGAAGAGGCAAATGTCCCGTTGGAGTGCGTCCAAGATGTGGATGCACGTGGTACTGAACCTAGTAATGAAGCTCAGAAAAAGTCTGAGGTATTTGATTCAGTTGAAAAGGAAGGCAGCCCTTGTGGGTCAGATAGACTTGGTTCAGCGAAGAAAGGGTTAACCTTGGTAACAGTGGGAAGTGAGAGTTCCCAGGTGTTTGTGCTCGAAGGTGTGTTAAGAGTTAATACGGAGATCAAAAGTGGGGAGATGAATATTATCATTGAAGAAAACGGGAAATATGTAGTTCCCAAATCGAATGAAGAAAATTTAAAACCTGCGGATCACTTATAGGTTGAGTTGAAAGATGACGGGGCCCCCCATGCTTTTGTTATTCCAGAGCGGGGTGTGAAAAGGCAGAATTTGAAATGCTGCTTGAAAAAACAGTTCGAACTGAAAACTAATAGCCTGAAGGGTCCTGAAGAGAAAGCTAGCAACTTGCGTAAAATTAAAGAATTGGGTGGAAATTCAGAAGATGGTCTAAGTTTGGAACACAGTGTTGATAAAATAACTCCTATGATAGAAGCGGGCAAAAAGCCTATTTCGCCAGAGTGCCCAAGCTCCCCACCTGGGATCTAACCGGAAAAGAGACGAGGGTTAATGGGGACGTCATTTTTAAATAGCAGAAACCGGTTTTAAGGGATTTCGACAAAGCCTGTGAATAATAAAAGACAACCCCCATGGAAGCCTGCCTGTTGAGTTTGAAAGCCACATAAAGATTAGTATTTGCATGAACTGTTGTAGTATACCCGTAAGCTAAGATCACAACTCTTTAGTTTTGTTGGCTAAAGAAAAATAAGACCTAAAAATAGGTGGTTATTCAATTGGAGTCCGATGCTACAAGACTTTAGTAGGGTACAAGATGTTAAGATATTAAAGGAAGTGACAATTGTAATCCATAACCATCTGGATGCTGAATTGAATGTATAACTGTATTACTCTGTAGTCAAAGGAAAAGCTTTTCTATTGTGTTAGATTCTAAAATCCTGTAAGACTCTGTACTACTTCGTTTTCACCGCTGGTGAAAACGCTTTGAAGAAAGGGGGTGTTATGAATGTACCACAGCTCTGAGGGGCTGAAGGGTGCGGGGGTAGCCCCCTCCTTTGTGAGAATCGCAAGATCACTATTGAGACAATTCAGAAGACACAGGAAATGAGAGAGAGACATGCAGAATCCACAAAAGGGTTAGAATGTGTCCTGGCCTCCTAACGCGGACCCATTGATACCGGCTATTGTCTCTTGGAGACGGACTTGTGTATTGCATCCTGGACGATGCAATCAAAGCCCCAGGCAATGAACCAAGGAGGAGGTTGGTAGAGGGATTGCATCATCCCCAACCTGATCGACATCTGCGACCCTGTGAGTCAGGATAAAAGAGGGTCTGTGGGAACAGCCCCTCAGACGCACCAGAAGAAACGCTAGCGATCGCGTGATAGCGAAAGCCGGTGGAAGGCCACGTGCGTCCGCTTCCATTTGCCCCGGAATCGGTGGCCTTTGCCACGGAAAAACGGTTTTTAGCTAACAACGGGGAACTCAACTCTCAACGACTCTCGCAGGATTGACATCATAAACAGAATGGGCAAGTTTTAACCCGTCTCTCTCTCTCTCCAACAATTGCCACACAGGGTCCCCAACGGCTGCAGCCTGTATGAACTGAACGAAATATATATTTCCATCGGACAAAACATTATCCCCTAGACAACGATACAGCTTATTTCTTATTGATTATTATTATACCCCCGCTTTTAGATTTAGTATTGACGACGTATATGATCTGTGTGTTTGCATTGATATTATTCGTGTGTATTTCTATCAATAAATACTGTTAAAAATAGTACCATCAGAATTCAACGGACCTCTCTACCTTTGCTGGTAAGTGACCCAGTTACGGGGTACGTAACAATTGGGGGCTCGTCCGGGATTTGACACAAATTGGATGGCCAGTGATTCGTGCTTGTAAGTCCAAACTTGAATCTGGTTATGCGGGTGGCCAGACGGGAAACCAGCAAAGATGGACGAGGGTGAATTTATAGAAAACCCGACTCTGGAGGCGGCCACCAAATCGGACTTGATAAATTTGGCGAAGGGTTAAACCTTGCAGAGGTGAGGTTGTCAATGAAAAAGCGGGAGGTGCGAAGGGCAATAACTCAGTATCATATTGGGAAGAATGTGTTTACAGCTGAGGTATTGGAAAATATCCCTGAAAAGGTACCAGCTAGTGGGACGGCTCAGTTAGAGTTGGAGAAATTAAGGTTGGAACATGCAATTCAGTTAAAGCAGCTGGAAGCAGCTGAGAAGGAGAAAGAAAGAGCCGACAAACAAAGGGAGCATGAGCTCCAGCTAAAGGAGTTAGAGCGGGACCGGGCTGAGAAAGAAAGGGAGCATGCGCTCCAGCTAAAAGAGTTTGAGGTGAAACGGGATCAGGACAGAGCTGAGAAGCAAAGAGAGCATGAACTTCAGTTAAAACAGCTGGAAGCAGCTGAGAAGGAGAAGGAAAGGGCCGAGAAGGAGAGGGAGGCAGAGAAACAGAGGAAACATGACTTGGAGATGGAGAAGTTAAGGCAAGAGCAACGAGTTCAGGGGTCAGACCGAGAGGAGCGGTTTAATGTTAGTCGGGAGTTGAGGTTAGTACCTCCGTTCGAGGAGACGGATGTTGATAGTTATTTCTTGCTTTTTGAAAAGGTGGCAGTGAATCAGAAGTGGCCCAGAGATCAGTGGGTGGCGTTGTTACAAAGTGTGTTAAAAGGGAAGGCACAGCGGGCATATACGACGTTGTCCAAGGAGGAGGAAGAGGAGGAGAGTTATGACAAAGTAAAGGCGGCCATTCTCCGGAGTTATGAGCTCGTACCTGAAGCGTATAGACAAAAGTTCAGAAATTTAAAGAAAGGGTGGAATCAGACGTATACCGAGTTTGCCTATGAGAAGGGTATGCTCTTGGACCGTTGGTGCACCGCAGAAATAGCGGACGAGGATTATTGGCTTCTCAGGGAGTTAATTCTGATTGAGGAATTTAAAGGTTGTGTTTCGGAGGATATCCGGATGTATTTGAATGAGAAGCCAAATAATTCCATCTCCGAATTTGCTGGGTTCGCAGATGAATATGCCCTAACCCACAGGACAAAGTTTTCCTGGAATAAAAGTTCCCAGAGAGACCGTGGGAACGATCAAGAAAGCCCGCCGGCTGAGGCAGAGGTCCCGCCGGGAGCTAGTGGTAAGATTGAGGGGGGAAGAAAAGACGGCCAGAGATTTCCGGGCTTGACCTGTTTTAATTGTGGAAAGCGGGGGCATATTGCATCTAGGTGCTTTGCTCCGAAGAAAGAGACAGGAAAAGGGAAAGCAGCAGTCCCTATCGGATGTGCAGTGTGAATCAGTAAATCGACAAGAGAGCCCCGGGTAGACAGAGTACGAGAAGGGTCTGAGACTTGTATGTAAAACGGAACCGTGTCTGTGAGGGAGGGAGACACACCAGTTCCAGTACGGATCTGGAGAGACACGGGGGCTGAACTATCATTGATTAGCAGTAAGGTACTAGATTTTGGTCGCAGGACGGGAATGGTAGCTGTGAAAGGAATAGGCAAAGGGACGGAAATGGTGCCCTTGCATAGGGTCATTATGAATTGTGAGATAGTCTCTGGACCAGTTGAAATAGGGGTGCGATCAGAATTCCTGAGAACTGACGCGGACGTCCTTCTGGGTAACGATTTAGCCGGTGGTAAGGTTTGGTCAGCAATGACGCTGACGAGACAGCCGGTGAGCGTTGCGGTCCCGCCCCTAGATTCCAAGATCTATCCCGCATACGCGGTTACTCGCAGCATGTCGAGAAAGGCAGCTGAGAAGGAGAGCAGTTTAAATCTGGCCAGTATTGATTTGGCCGAGACGTTTTTACCGACCCTGTACCACGAGGGTTTAGAGGGTGGTAAAACGAAGAGTAGTAAAGTGAAATAGAGTAAGAGAGAGGAGGTAGACCCTCCCTTAGCGAGGAGAAAAGTTCTGGAGGCAGGAGATAAAGATGAGAAACGGATAGAGCTGTTAAAAGGTCCAGAGTTGGACATGGATGATCTGTCTGGTTTGGCAGAACTGTTTGAAGAAGTTGAAAATTCTAAAGGTGTTCCCGATAATGAAATGAGGGCAGTCCTAGATGAAAAGGGTGCCCTTACCTTGAAGAAGTCTGCTGGGTTGACAGATGAGGTTGTTTCAGCCCGCGGGGCTGAGTTTACTCCGGAAGGGAGTTGCCCAGAGAGTAGCTGGGAGAATCAGGGGAATTTAGAGTTTGGACCGGGTACGGGTATTGAAAACCTGGAAGAGGCAAATGTCCCGTTGGAGTGCGTCCAAGATGTGGATGCACGTGGTACTGAACCTAGTAATGAAGCTCAGAAAAAGTCTGAGGTATTTGATTCAGTTGAAAAGGAAGGCAGCCCTTGTGGGTCAGATAGACTTGGTTCAGCGAAGAAAGGGTTAACCTTGGTAACAGTGGGAAGTGAGAGTTCCCAGGTGTTTGTGCTCGAAGGTGTGTTAAGAGTTAATACGGAGATCAAAAGTGGGGAGATGAATATTATCATTGAAGAAAACGGGAAATATGTAGTTCCCAAATCGAATGAAGAAAATTTAAAACCTGCGGATCACTTATAGGTTGAGTTGAAAGATGACGGGGCCCCCCATGCTTTTGTTATTCCAGAGCGGGGTGTGAAAAGGCAGAATTTGAAATGCTGCTTGAAAAAACAGTTCGAACTGAAAACTAATAGCCTGAAGGATCCTGAAGAGAAAGCTAGCAACTTGCGTAAAATTAAAGAATTGGGTGGAAATTCAGAAGATGGTCTAAGTTTGGAACACAGTGTTGATAAAATAACTCCTATGATAGAAGCGGGCAAAAAGCCTATTTCGCCAGAGTGCCCAAGCTCCCCACCTGGGATCTAACCGGAAAAGAGACGAGGGTTAATGGGGACGTCATTTTTAAATAGCAGAAACCGGTTTTAAGGGATTTCGACAAAGCCTGTGAATAATAAAAGACAACCCCCATGGAAGCCTGCCTGTTGAGTTTGAAAGCCACATAAAGATTAGTATTTGCATGAACTGTTGTAGTATACCCGTAAGCTAAGATCACAACTCTTTAGTTTTGTTGGCTAAAGAAAAATAAGACCTAAAAATAGGTGGTTATTCAATTGGAGTCCGATGCTACAAGACTTTAGTAGGGTACAAGATGTTAAGATATTAAAGGAAGTGACAATTGTAATCCATAACCATCTGGATGCTGAATTGAATGTATAACTGTATTACTCTGTAGTCAAAGGAAAAGCTTTTCTATTGTGTTAGATTCTAAAATCCTGTAAGACTCTGTACTACTTCGTTTTCACCGCTGGTGAAAACGCTTTGAAGAAAGGGGGTGTTATGAATGTACCACAGCTCTGAGGGGCTGAAGGGTGCGGGGGTAGCCCCCTCCTTTGTGAGAATCGCAAGATCACTATTGAGACAATTCAGAAGACACAGGAAATGAGAGAGAGACATGCAGAATCCACAAAAGGGTTAGAATGTGTCCTGGCCTCCTAAGGCGGACCCATTGATACCGGCTATTGTCTCTTGGAGACGGACTTCTGTATTGCATCCTGGACGATGCAATCAAAGCCCCAGGCAATGAACCAAGGAGGAGGTTGGTGGAGGGATTGCATCATCCCCAACCTGATTGACACCTGAGACCCTGTGAGTCAGGATAAAAAGAGGGTCTGTGGGAACAGCCCCTCAGACGCACAGAAGAAACGCTAGCGATCCCGTAATAGCGAAAGCCGGTGGAAGGCCACGTGCGTCCGCTTCCATTTGCCCCGGAATCGGTGGCCTTTGCCACGGAAAAACGGTTTTTAGCTAACAACGGGGAACTCAACTCTCAACGACTCTCGCAGGATTGACATCATAAACAGAATGGGCAAGTTTTAACCCGTCTCTCTCTCTCTCCAACAATTGCCACACAGGGTCCCCAACGGCTGCAGCCTGTATGAACTGAACGAACTATATATTTCCATCGGACAATTCATTATCCCCTAGACAACGATACAGCTTATTTCTTATTGATTATTATTATACCCGCGCTTTTAGATTTAGTATTGACGACGTATATGATCTGTGTGTTTGCATTGATATTATTCGTGTGTATTTCTATCAATAAATACTGTTAAAAATAGTACCATCAGAATTCAACGGACCTCTCTACCTTTGCTGGTAAGTGACCCAGTTACGGGGTACGTAACAATTGGGGGCTCGTACGGGATTTGACACAAATTGGATGGCCAGTGATTCGTGCTTGTAAGTCCAAACTTGAATCTGGTTATGCGGGTGGCCAGACGGGAAACCAGCAAAGATGGACGAGGGTGAATTTATAGAAAACCCGACTCTGGAGGCGGCCACCAAATCGGACTTGATAAATTTGGCGAAGGGTTAAACCTTGCAGAGGTGAGGTTGTCAATGAAAAAGCGGGAGGTGCGAAGGGCAATAACTCAGTATCATATTGGGAAGAATGTGTTTACAGCGGAGGTATTGGAAAATATCCCTGAAAAGGTACCAGCTAGTGGGACGGCTCAGTTAGAGTTGGAGAAATTAAGGTTGGAACATGCAATTCAGTTAAAGCAGCTGGAAGCAGCTGAGAAGGAGAAAGAAAGAGCCGACAAACAAAGGGAGCATGAGCTCCAGCTAAAGGAGTTAGAGCGGGACCGGGCTGAGAAAGAAAGGGAGCATGCGCTCCAGCTAAAAGAGTTTGAGGTGAAACGGGATCAGGACAGAGCTGAGAAGCAAAGAGAGCATGAACTTCAGTTAAAACAGCTGGAAGCAGCTGAGAAGGAGAAGGAAAGGGCCGAGAAGGAGAGGGAGGCAGAGAAACAGAGGAAACATGACTTGGAGATGGAGAATTTAAGGCAAGAGCAACGAGTTCAGGGGTCAGACCGAGAGGAGCGGTTTAATGTTAGTCGGGAGTTGAGGTTAGTACCTCCGTTCGAGGAGACGGATGTTGATAGTTATTTCTTGCTTTTTGAAAAGGTGGCAGTGAATCAGAAGTGGCCCAGAGATCAGTGGGTGGCGTTGTTACAAAGTGTGTTAAAAGGGAAGGCACAGCGGGCATATACGACGTTGTCCAAGGAGGAGGAAGAGGAGGAGAGTTATGACAAAGTAAAGGCGGCCATTCTCCGGAGTTATGAGCTCGTACCTGAAGCGTATAGACAAAAGTTCAGAAATTTAAAGAAAGGGTGGAATCAGACGTATACCGAGTTTGCCTATGAGAAGGGTATGCTCTTGGACCGTTGGTGCACCGCAGAAATAGCGGACGAGGATTATTGGCTTCTCAGGGAGTTAATTCTGATTGAGGAATTTAAAGGTTGTGTTTCGGAGGATATCCGGATGTATTTGAATGAGAAGCCAAATAATTCCATCTCCGAATTTGCTGGGTTCGCAGATGAATATGCCCTAACCCACAGGACAAAGTTTTCCTGGAATAAAAGTTCCCAGAGAGACCGTGGGAACGATCAAGAAAGCCCGCCGGCTGAGGCAGAGGTCCCGCCGGGAGCTAGTGGTAAGATTGAGGGGGGAAGAAAAGACGGCCAGAGATTTCCGGGCTTGACCTGTTTTAATTGTGGAAAGCGGGGGCATATTGCATCTAGGTGCTTTGCTCCGAAGAAAGAGACAGGAAAAGGGAAAGCAGCAGTCCCTATCGGATGTGCAGTGTGAATCAGTAAATCGACAAGAGAGCCCCGGGTAGACAGAGTACGAGAAGGGTCTGAGACTTGTATGTAAAACGGAACCGTGTCTGTGAGGGAGGGAGACACACCAGTTCCAGTACGGATCTGGAGAGACACGGGGGCTGAACTATCATTGATTAGCAGTAAGGTACTAGATTTTGGTCGCAGGACGGGAATGGTAGCTGTGAAAGGAATAGGCAAAGGGACGGAAATGGTGCCCTTGCATAGGGTCATTATGAATTGTGAGATAGTCTCTGGACCAGTTGAAATAGGGGTGCGATCAGAATTCCTGAGAACTGACGCGGACGTCCTTCTGGGTAACGATTTAGCCGGTGGTAAGGTTTGGTCAGCAATGACGCTGACGAGACAGCCGGTGAGCGTTGCGGTCCCGCCCCTAGATTCCAAGATCTATCCCGCATACGCGGTTACTCGCAGCATGTCGAGAAAGGCAGCTGAGAAGGAGAGCAGTTTAAATCTGGCCAGTATTGATTTGGCCGAGACGTTTTTACCGACCCTGTACCACGAGGGTTTAGAGGGTGGTAAAACGAAGAGTAGTAAAGTGAAATAGAGTAAGAGAGAGGAGGTAGACCCTCCCTTAGCGAGGAGAAAAGTTCTGGAGGCAGGAGATAAAGATGAGAAACGGATAGAGCTGTTAAAAGGTCCAGAGTTGGACATGGATGATCTGTCTGGTTTGGCAGAACTGTTTGAAGAAGTTGAAAATTCTAAAGGTGTTCCCGATAATGAAATGAGGGCAGTCCTAGATGAAAAGGGTGCCCTTACCTTGAAGAAGTCTGCTGGGTTGACAGATGAGGTTGTTTCAGCCCGCGGGGCTGAGTTTACTCCGGAAGGGAGTTGCCCAGAGAGTAGCTGGGAGAATCAGGGGAATTTAGAGTTTGGACCGGGTACGGGTATTGAAAACCTGGAAGAGGCAAATGTCCCGTTGGAGTGCGTCCAAGATGTGGATGCACGTGGTACTGAACCTAGTAATGAAGCTCAGAAAAAGTCTGAGGTATTTGATTCAGTTGAAAAGGAAGGCAGCCCTTGTGGGTCAGATAGACTTGGTTCAGCGAAGAAAGGGTTAACCTTGGTAACAGTGGGAAGTGAGAGTTCCCAGGTGTTTGTGCTCGAAGGTGTGTTAAGAGTTAATACGGAGATCAAAAGTGGGGAGATGAATATTATCATTGAAGAAAACGGGAAATATGTAGTTCCCAAATCGAATGAAGAAAATTTAAAACCTGCGGATCACTTATAGGTTGAGTTGAAAGATGACGGGGCCCCCCATGCTTTTGTTATTCCAGAGCGGGGTGTGAAAAGGCAGAATTTGAAATGCTGCTTGAAAAAACAGTTCGAACTGAAAACTAATAGCCTGAAGGATCCTGAAGAGAAAGCTAGCAACTTGCGTAAAATTAAAGAATTGGGTGGAAATTCAGAAGATGGTCTAAGTTTGGAACACAGTGTTGATAAAATAACTCCTATGATAGAAGCGGGCAAAAAGCCTATTTCGCCAGAGTGCCCAAGCTCCCCACCTGGGATCTAACCGGAAAAGAGACGAGGGTTAATGGGGACGTCATTTTTAAATAGCAGAAACCGGTTTTAAGGGATTTCGACAAAGCCTGTGAATAATAAAAGACAACCCCCATGGAAGCCTGCCTGTTGAGTTTGAAAGCCACATAAAGATTAGTATTTGCATGAACTGTTGTAGTATACCCGTAAGCTAAGATCACAACTCTTTAGTTTTGTTGGCTAAAGAAAAATAAGACCTAAAAATAGGTGGTTATTCAATTGGAGTCCGATGCTACAAGACTTTAGTAGGGTACAAGATGTTAAGATATTAAAGGAAGTGACAATTGTAATCCATAACCATCTGGATGCTGAATTGAATGTATAACTGTATTACTCTGTAGTCAAAGGAAAAGCTTTTCTATTGTGTTAGATTCTAAAATCCTGTAAGACTCTGTACTACTTCGTTTTCACCGCTGGTGAAAACGCTTTGAAGAAAGGGGGTGTTATGAATGTACCACAGCTCTGAGGGGCTGAAGGGTGCGGGGGTAGCCCCCTCCTTTGTGAGAATCGCAAGATCACTATTGAGACAATTCAGAAGACACAGGAAATGAGAGAGAGACATGCAGAATCCACAAAAGGGTTAGAATGTGTCCTGGCCTCCTAAGGCGGACCCATTGATACCGGCTATTGTCTCTTGGAGACGGACTTCTGTATTGCATCCTGGACGATGCAATCAAAGCCCCAGGCAATGAACCAAGGAGGAGGTTGGTGGAGGGATTGCATCATCCCCAACCTGATTGACACCTGAGACCCTGTGAGTCAGGATAAAAAGAGGGTCTGTGGGAACAGCCCCTCAGACGCACAGAAGAAACGCTAGCGATCCCGTAATAGCGAAAGCCGGTGGAAGGCCACGTGCGTCCGCTTCCATTTGCCCCGGAATCGGTGGCCTTTGCCACGGAAAAACGGTTTTTAGCTAACAACGGGGAACTCAACTCTCAACGACTCTCGCAGGATTGACATCATAAACAGAATGGGCAAGTTTTAACCCGTCTCTCTCTCTCTCCAACAATTGCCACACAGGGTCCCCAACGGCTGCAGCCTGTATGAACTGAACGAACTATATATTTCCATCGGACAATTCATTATCCCCTAGACAACGATACAGCTTATTTCTTATTGATTATTATTATACCCGCGCTTTTAGATTTAGTATTGACGACGTATATGATCTGTGTGTTTGCATTGATATTATTCGTGTGTATTTCTATCAATAAATACTGTTAAAAATAGTACCATCAGAATTCAACGGACCTCTCTACCTTTGCTGGTAAGTGACCCAGTTACGGGGTACGTAACAATTGGGGGCTCGTACGGGATTTGACACAAATTGGATGGCCAGTGATTCGTGCTTGTAAGTCCAAACTTGAATCTGGTTATGCGGGTGGCCAGACGGGAAACCAGCAAAGATGGACGAGGGTGAATTTATAGAAAACCCGACTCTGGAGGCGGCCACCAAATCGGACTTGATAAATTTGGCGAAGGGTTAAACCTTGCAGAGGTGAGGTTGTCAATGAAAAAGCGGGAGGTGCGAAGGGCAATAACTCAGTATCATATTGGGAAGAATGTGTTTACAGCGGAGGTATTGGAAAATATCCCTGAAAAGGTACCAGCTAGTGGGACGGCTCAGTTAGAGTTGGAGAAAT
Organism: Hemitrygon akajei; assembly: GCF_048418815.1. Taxonomy (NCBI): domain Eukaryota; kingdom Metazoa; phylum Chordata; class Chondrichthyes; order Myliobatiformes; family Dasyatidae; genus Hemitrygon; species Hemitrygon akajei. Next base: position 4,555,612 of record NW_027331925.1, on the reverse strand, counting down.
TAAGGTTGGAACATGCAATTCAGTTAAAGCAGCTGGAAGCAGCTGAGAAGGAGAAAGAAAGAGCCGACAAACAAAGGGAGCATGAGCTCCAGCTAAAGGAGTTAGAGCGGGACCGGGCTGAGAAAGAAAGGGAGCATGCGCTCCAGCTAAAAGAGTTTGAGGTGAAACGGGATCAGGACAGAGCTGAGAAGCAAAGAGAGCATGAACTTCAGTTAAAACAGCTGGAAGCAGCTGAGAAGGAGAAGGAAAGGGCCGAGAAGGAGAGGGAGGCAGAGAAACAGAGGAAACATGACTTGGAGATGGAGAATTTAAGGCAAGAGCAACGAGTTCAGGGGTCAGACCGAGAGGAGCGGTTTAATGTTAGTCGGGAGTTGAGGTTAGTACCTCCGTTCGAGGAGACGGATGTTGATAGTTATTTCTTGCTTTTTGAAAAGGTGGCAGTGAATCAGAAGTGGCCCAGAGATCAGTGGGTGGCGTTGTTACAAAGTGTGTTAAAAGGGAAGGCACAGCGGGCATATACGACGTTGTCCAAGGAGGAGGAAGAGGAGGAGAGTTATGACAAAGTAAAGGCGGCCATTCTCCGGAGTTATGAGCTCGTACCTGAAGCGTATAGACAAAAGTTCAGAAATTTAAAGAAAGGGTGGAATCAGACGTATACCGAGTTTGCCTATGAGAAGGGTATGCTCTTGGACCGTTGGTGCACCGCAGAAATAGCGGACGAGGATTATTGGCTTCTCAGGGAGTTAATTCTGATTGAGGAATTTAAAGGTTGTGTTTCGGAGGATATCCGGATGTATTTGAATGAGAAGCCAAATAATTCCATCTCCGAATTTGCTGGGTTCGCAGATGAATATGCCCTAACCCACAGGACAAAGTTTTCCTGGAATAAAAGTTCCCAGAGAGACCGTGGGAACGATCAAGAAAGCCCGCCGGCTGAGGCAGAGGTCCCGCCGGGAGCTAGTGGTAAGATTGAGGGGGGAAGAAAAGACGGCCAGAGATTTCCGGGCTTGACCTGTTTTAATTGTGGAAAGCGGGGGCATATTGCATCTAGGTGCTTTGCTCCGAAGAAAGAGACAGGAAAAGGGAAAGCAGCAGTCCCTATCGGATGTGCAGTGTGAATCAGTAAATCGACAAGAGAGCCCCGGGTAGACAGAGTACGAGAAGGGTCTGAGACTTGTATGTAAAACGGAACCGTGTCTGTGAGGGAGGGAGACACACCAGTTCCAGTACGGATCTGGAGAGACACGGGGGCTGAAATATCATTGATTAGCAGTAAGGTACTAGATTTTGGTCGCAGGACGGGAATGGTAGCTGTGAAAGGAATAGGCAAAGGGACGGAAATGGTGCCCTTGCATAGGGTCATTATGAATTGTGAGATAGTCTCTGGACCAGTTGAAATAGGGGTGCGATCAGAATTCCCGAGAACTGACGCGGACGTCCTTCTGGGTAACGATTTAGCCGGTGGTAAGGTTTGGTCAGCAATGACGCTGACGAGACAGCCGGTGAGCGTTGCGGTCCCGCCCCTAGATTCCAAGATCTATCCCGCATACGCGGTTACTCGCAGCATGTCGAGAAAGGCAGCTGAGAAGGAGAGCAGTTTAAATCTGGCCAGTATTGATTTGGCCGAGACGTTTTTACCGACCCTGTACCACGAGGGTTTAGAGGGTGGTAAAACGAAGAGTAGTAAAGTGAAATAGAGTAAGAGAGAGGAGGTAGACCCTCCCTTAGCGAGGAGAAAAGTTCTGGAGGCAGGAGATAAAGATGAGAAACGGATAGAGCTGTTAAAAGGTCCAGAGTTGGACATGGATGATCTGTCTGGTTTGGCAGAACTGTTTGAAGAAGTTGAAAATTCTAAAGGTGTTCCCGATAATGAAATGAGGGCAGTCCTAGATGAAAAGGGTGCCCTTACCTTGAAGAAGTCTGCTGGGTTGACAGATGAGGTTGTTTCAGCCCGCGGGGCTGAGTTTACTCCGGAAGGGAGTTGCCCAGAGAGTAGCTGGGAGAATCAGGGGAATTTAGAGTTTGGACCGGGTACGGGTATTGAAAACCTGGAAGAGGCAAATGTCCCGTTGGAGTGCGTCCAAGATGTGGATGCACGTGGTACTGAACCTAGTAATGAAGCTCAGAAAAAGTCTGAGGTATTTGATTCAGTTGAAAAGGAAGGCAGCCCTTGTGGGTCAGATAGACTTGGTTCAGCGAAGAAAGGGTTAACCTTGGTAACAGTGGGAAGTGAGAGTTCCCAGGTGTTTGTGCTCGAAGGTGTGTTAAGAGTTAATACGGAGATCAAAAGTGGGGAGATGAATATTATCATTGAAGAAAACGGGAAATATGTAGTTCCCAAATCGAATGAAGAAAATTTAAAACCTGCGGATCACTTATAGGTTGAGTTGAAAGATGACGGGGCCCCCCATGCTTTTGTTATTCCAGAGCGGGGTGTGAAAAGGCAGAATTTGAAATGCTGCTTGAAAAAACAGTTCGAACTGAAAACTAATAGCCTGAAGGATCCTGAAGAGAAAGCTAGCAACTTGCGTAAAATTAAAGAATTGGGTGGAAATTCAGAAGATGGTCTAAGTTTGGAACACAGTGTTGATAAAATAACTCCTATGATAGAAGCGGGCAAAAAGCCTATTTCGCCAGAGTGCCCAAGCTCCCCACCTGGGATCTAACCGGAAAAGAGACGAGGGTTAATGGGGACGTCATTTTTAAATAGCAGAAACCGGTTTTAAGGGATTTCGACAAAGCCTGTGAATAATAAAAGACAACCCCCATGGAAGCCTGCCTGTTGAGTTTGAAAGCCACATAAAGATTAGTATTTGCATGAACTGTTGTAGTATACCCGTAAGCTAAGATCACAACTCTTTAGTTTTGTTGGCTAAAGAAAAATAAGACCTAAAAATAGGTGGTTATTCAATTGGAGTCCGATGCTACAAGACTTTAGTAGGGTACAAGATGTTAAGATATTAAAGGAAGTGACAATTGTAATCCATAACCATCTGGATGCTGAATTGAATGTATAACTGTATTACTCTGTAGTCAAAGGAAAAGCTTTTCTATTGTGTTAGATTCTAAAATCCTGTAAGACTCTGTACTACTTCGTTTTCACCGCTGGTGAAAACGCTTTGAAGAAAGGGGGTGTTATGAATGTACCACAGCTCTGAGGGGCTGAAGGGTGCGGGGGTAGCCCCCTCCTTTGTGAGAATCGCAAGATCACTATTGAGACAATTCAGAAGACACAGGAAATGAGAGAGAGACATGCAGAATCCACAAAAGGGTTAGAATGTGTCCTGGCCTCCTAACGCGGACCCATTGATACCGGCTATTGTCTCTTGGAGACGGACTTGTGTATTGCATCCTGGACGATGCAATCAAAGCCCCAGGCAATGAACCAAGGAGGAGGTTGGTAGAGGGATTGCATCATCCCCAACCTGATCGACATCTGCGACCCTGTGAGTCAGGATAAAAGAGGGTCTGTGGGAACAGCCCCTCAGACGCACAGAAGAAACGCTAGCGATCCCGTAATAGCGAAAGCCGGTGGAAGGCCACGTGCGTCCGCTTCCATTTGCCCCGGAATCGGTGGCCTTTGCCACGGAAAAACGGTTTTTAGCTAACAACGGGGAACTCAACTCTCAACGACTCTCGCAGGATTGACATCATAAACAGAATGGGCAAGTTTTAACCCGTCTCTCTCTCTCTCCAACAATTGCCACACAGGGTCCCCAACGGCTGCAGCCTGTATGAACTGAACGAACTATATATTTCCATCGGACAATTCATTATCCCCTAGACAACGATACAGCTTATTTCTTATTGATTATTATTATACCCGCGCTTTTAGATTTAGTATTGACGACGTATATGATCTGTGTGTTTGCATTGATATTATTCGTGTGTATTTCTATCAATAAATACTGTTAAAAATAGTACCATCAGAATTCAACGGACCTCTCTACCTTTGCTGGTAAGTGACCCAGTTACGGGGTACGTAACAGTATAGTCCCTAGTCTCTGTCAACCCCATAAAATATCATCTCCAGTCTCTGTCACCCCTATACTCTATAGTGTCCAGTCTCTGTCACCCCTATACTCTATAGTGTCCAGTCTCTGTCACCCCTATACTCTATAGACTCCAGTCTCTGTCACCCCTATACTCTATAGTGTCCAGTCTCTGTCACCCCTATACTCTATAGACTCCAGTCTCTGTCACTCCTATACCCTATAGACTCCAGTCTCTGTCACCCCTATACTCTATAGACTCCAGACTCTATCACCCCTACACTATATAGACTCCAGTCTCTGTCAGCCCTATACTGTATAGTCTCCAGTCTCTGACTCCACTATTCTCTATAATCTGCAGTCTCTGTCATCCCTATACTGTACAGTCCCTAGTCTTTGTCACCCCTATATTCTATAATCTGCAGTCTCTGTCACCCCTATACAGTACAGTCCCTAGTCTCAGTCACTCCTATACTGTACAGTCCCTAGTCTCTGTCAACCCCATAGTGCATCGTTCCCAGTCTCTGGGGTTGTGGACCTCTGTAATGGACCAAAAGCAATGTTGGTGAGGGTTCAGCAGAGGGTTGTCAGGGTGAACTTCTGAACAGTTACGATAGTAATTTTTGTGAGGGAGATCCTTGGAGAGCCCATTTGTTGTTTCTTCCCCGTATTGTTGAAGTAATTTTGCTGAATTTACTGGAACCGGCAAACTACTAACATTTGCTCCCCTGGCTGCTGGAATAGAGACACATTGACCCGACATGTAAATAACATTGAAATGCATTTGAACTCCTTCAAAGCTTACAATCGAACAGCGTTTTAGCGACAGAGTCGATCATATAACGTAACCAGATGTTTGACTACTGCCTTCAGCTCCTGCCTGAATCTCTTCTGTGCCAGAGTGTAGATACACGTGTTGGTGCAGGTACAGAGATATTGTAACATGAACCCAAACTGTTGCAGAATATACGTCGGGGTGTTCAAATATTTGTCTGTGTAAGAGTAATTCTCAACTTGCCAGTTCATAGTATAGACAATATAGGGGATCCACAACAATATGAAATTGGCTGACAGAGCGAACAACAAAATTATTGACTTTCTCCGGTTCTCCACCTCTGGATCATTCTTTTTCACTCTGCTGTTCCTGAGCCGCCGGCGAACTCTGTTTGCAGCGATAATATGACTGACTGTTAAAACATTAAAAAGTAGAATCAATCCGATCGGCAATAAAGGTGTAGTGATAGTGTTGAACAACTGGAATGCTTTCCACGCTGGTAAAGTAAGGAAATCCATTGCGAAAATGCATCGCCAGGGTATGTTGTCAATGATACGGTAAGGTTCTATCGCAAAGTATAATGGGACACTCTTCGCAGAACATCCTAAACACACAATTACGATCACAATAGTCGCCGTCCTCTCGGTGCAGTATCGTTCCCGCAGCTTTTGACTGCAGATTGCAATGCAGCGATCGAACGTGAAAGACACCGTGAGCCAAACAGAACAGTCCATGGTTGCGACACTCAGGACAAGCGTCACGGCGCAAACCGGTGTAATGAGCAAAGGAAGGGCATAAACATAAATATTATTGATCTCACAGAGTACCACAGCAATAATAACACTCAGTAAATCAGCTGCTGCCATTCCCACCAGGTAACGGGAGATGCATTTAGAGAGTCCGCAGTTTCCCAGAGACAGGATCACAATCGCCACTAAATTAACTGCAAGGAAGCAAAGAAGAGTTAGGTTCATGTGTAGACACCCAGATCATGTTAACTTGGATTACACGCATAGAAATGTGTTAAATCGGATTGAGTGAATCTCAGACATCTGATCATATCCCGGGTGTGCCAGGCTTCAACTCCGAGAGAGGAAATGTTCTTCGTACGGGCTCCGTCACTGTCCTTCGGTTGGATGACAACGACGGACCCGAGTAACAGTTGAGCCGCAACTTTCCAGTTGTCGGCAAGTTATCAGTGAGCGGCTTATCGACTCACTCATCCAGACAGCTGAGAATGCTGAAGGTTTTATTTTTGCAGGGATAAAATGGACTCAGGGAGATGACATTTGGAGTGGAGAGGCAGGACGGCTAAATGCGTTTCGATGTACAGGTGGCAAATAAACTTCAATCTTGTACATTGCGAATGAGAAGCAATATAAGGAATTTTGCTCCCTCATGTTGTATGCTGGATGGAAGAAACGGAGTAAATTTTTATTTAAATCAAAACTGGGCCTAAGAAGACACGGTAAAATAAAAGAGTTTTTCAGCTTATCGTGGCAATTTCAGAGAAATGTCAATAAATAAACAGACAAGAAGTCTTTCTAGTGACATTGAGACGGAGAAAAAAGGAACTGGGTGTTGCCGAAAAACCGGGTGCTGGCAAAGGGAGCTGCGGCGATGCTGTAGGATTTGTTCTCATTTTAGTGAACATTTGAGATTCTGTCTCGATGTAGAATCAGATTTAGAACAACACGTGATGGTAAAGCTGAAAGGTAAACTGCTGGAACAGTATCAATATTAACACTCAATCAATTGTTAATATTGACAAAGTGATCGGACCTGAGAAAAGAGCAACAATTCCAGGGTAAAATTAAAGAATAAAATAAAATATAACTTTAAATCTGAACCGGAGGAGGCACCATCTGTAACAAATGCAACAAGAGCAAAACACACACATCCAGTCGGAACCAATTCCAGTTACTTACCAGGGATACCAATCCCTGCCAGTACAGGATAGTAAATACTCGCGATATTGTAAATTGCTGGATATCCCATTTTCTGTGTGAGTTGGTGATCAGTTGAAAGCAGTCCAGCTACTGATCGCTACTGTTGATTGCTTTTGCAAGTTTTTATACAGGTGAGGAAAGTGCCCTCTGACAATTAATCATAACACGTGGTTAGTCACATCAGTGACAGTCCACTAAACAAACACTTGAGGTAAGCTATTTATATGGATTGCGTCATCGTGCAATGAAAATCGCTCTCTCGGAAGAATTACGAAATAACAATTATGTTCAATTTTGTTTATTCACACCTTCAAACGAGAACCTTGCACATAATATGCATTCTATGACAATTCTATGACACAGAGTTTGTGCGTTTCGCATAAAATAATCCTTAGTCTCAATATTTTTACAAGGTGGACTATCACCCTCAAATAATCAACAATAGTTACAATAGGCGAAGCGCAGTAAGATTCTGAGGTTAAGGAAGGCATTTCGTTTGATTGTTCAATTCAATAATCTTTCCCCGATGCTCACACTTCCTTCTTGCTTTCAGATTGGTTTGGTGCCACGAAAGTGGTCAAACTGGAGGATAAATAACTCAATAGACAATAGACAATAGACAGTAGGTGCCCGGGTAGTCCATCCGGCCCTCCTAGCCAGCACAGCTATTCACTGAGTCCATGGCTGATCACACACATTCAGTGCCCCGTTCCTGCCCTCTCCCCACATCCCTTGACCCCGCTATCTATAAGACCTCTATCTAACTCTCTCTTGAAAGCATCCAGAGACTTGGCCTCCACTGCCTTCTGGGGCAGAGCATTCCACATAACCACTACTCTCTGGGTGAAAAAGTTTTTCCGCATCTCAGTTCTAAATGGCCTACCCCTTATTCTTCAACTGTAGCCTCTAGTTCTGGACTCACCCATCAGCGGGATCATGCTTCCTGCCTCCAGCGTGTCAAAACCCTTAATAATCTTATATGTTTCAATCAGATCCCCTCTCATTCTTCTAAATTCCAGTGTATACAAGCCCAGTCGTTCCAGTCTTTCAACATATGACAGTCCCGCCATTCCGGGAATTAACCTTGTGAACCTACGCTACACTCCCTCAATAGCAAGAATGTCCTTCCTCAAATCTGGAGACCAAAACTGTACAGAATACTCCAGGTTGGGTCTCACCAGGGCCCTTTACAGCTGCAGAGGGACCTCTTTACTCCTATAATCAATTCCTCTTGTTATAAAGGCCAGCATGCCATTAGCTTGCTTCACTGCCTGCTGTACCTGCATGATTGTTTTCATTGACTGATGTACAAGAACACCTAGATCTCGTTGTACTTCCCCTTTTCCTAACCTGACTCCATTTAGATAGTAATCTGCCTTCCTGTTCTTGCCACCAAAGTGGATAACCTCATTAAACTGCATCTGTCATACATTCGCCGACTCACCTAGCCTGTCCAAGTCACCATGCATTCTCATAACATCCTCCTGACATTTCACACTGCCACCCAGCTTTGTGTCATTGGCAAATTTGCTAATGTTACTTTAATCTCTTCATCTAAATCATGACTGTATATTGTAAACAGCTGCGGTCCTAACATCCAAAAGGGACCCGTTAATCGCTACTCTTTGTTTCCTGTCAGCCAGCCAATTTTCAATCCATGTCAGTACTCTGCCCCAAATACCATGTGCTCTAATTTTCCCCGCTAATCTCCTATGTGGGATTTTATCAAAGGCTTTCTGAAAGTCCAGGTACACTACTTCTACTAGCTCTTCCTTGTCCATTTTCATAGTTACATGCTCAAAAAATTCCAGAAGATTAGTCAAGCATGATTTCCCCTTCATAAATCCATGCTGACTCGGACTGATCCTTCTACTGCTATCCAAATGTGTCGTAATTTCCTCTTTTATTATTGAATCCAGCATCTTTCCCACCACTGACGTCAATAAACGATTAGATTAGTTATGCATCTCGAAGTCCACCTCCACATAGAAACATAGAAAAAAAACATACAGCACAATACAGGTCTTTCGGCCCACAAAGCTGTGCCGAACATGTCCCTTGGTGTCTGAAAAGAGGATGCATGCCATCTTGGACAATGTCTCTCATCCACTCAATAATGTACTGGTTAGACACAGGAGTACGTTCAGCCAAAGACTCATTCCACCGAGATGTAACACTGAGCGTCATAGGAAGTCATTCCTGCTCTTGGCCATCAAACTTTATAACTCCTCCTTTGGAGTCTCAGACACCCTGAGCCAATAGGCTGGTCCTGGACTTATTCCCACTTGGCATAATTTACTTATTATTATCTTATTATTTATGGTTTTATATTGCTATATTTCTACACTATTCTTGGTTGGTGCGACTGTAACAAAACCCAATTACCCTCGGGATCAATAAAGTCTGTCTGTCTGTCTGTCTGTCTGTCTGTCTGTCTGTCTGTCTGTCTGTCCTACCTGAGAACTACTTAGGTATTACCCATGGCAAACTGCAAATAGCCATCTTGGAGAATCTTTAAAGACCCTATCGTTGCCGCCTCCAACCCCTCCGCAGGCAGACCATTCCACGCACTCACCGCTCTTTGTGTAAAAAACCTACCCCTGACATCTCCTCTGTACCTAATTCCAAGCAACTTAAAACTATGCCTTCTCGTGCTAACCATTTCAGCCCTGGGACAAAGCCTCTGACTATCCACACGATCAATGCCGCTCATTATCTAGTACACGTCTATCAGGTCACCTCTCATCTTCCGTCGCTCCAAGGAGAAAAGACCGTGTTCACTCAAACTAATCTCATAAGCCATGCTCCCCAACACAGGAAACATCCTTGGAAATCTCCTCTGCACCTTTTCTATATTTTCCACGTCCTTCCTGTAGTGAGGCGACCAGAATCAAGCACAGTTCTCCAAGTGGGGTCTCACCAATGTCCTATATAGCTGCAACATTACCTCTCGCCTTTAGACTCAATCCCACGATTGATGAAGGCCAATGCACTGTATGCTTTCTTAACCATAGAGTCAAACTGCGTAACAGCTTTGAGTGTCATATGGACTCAGACCCCAAGGTCCCTCTGATCCTCCATACTGCCAAGAGTCGTACCATTAATGCTATATTCTGCCATCATATTTTACCTACCAAAATGAACCGCCTCACACCTATCTAGGTTGAACTCCATCTGCCAATTCTCAGACCATTTTTGCATCCTTTCAATGTTCCGTTGTAAACTCTGATAGCTCTCCACATTATTCACAACACCCCCAACGTTGTGTCATCAGCATATTTACTAACCCATCCCTCCACTTCCACATCCAAGTCATTTATAAAAATCACAAATAGTACGGTTCCCCGAAGTTCCCTGAGGCACAGCACTGGTCACCGGTTTTCATGCAGAATATGACCCGACTATAACCACATTTGCCTTCAGTGGGCATGCCAGTTCTGGATCCACAAGGCAATGCCTCATTACTTTCTCCATAAGCCTTGCATGGGGTACCTTATCAAATGCCTTGCGAAAATCCATATACTCTACATCTACGGCAATACCTTCATCAATGTGTTTAGCCATATCAACAAAAAAATCCAATCTGGCTCGTAAGGAATGACTTGCCTTTGACAGCCATGCGTACTATAATCATATTATGTCTCTTCAAATGTTCACAAATCCTGCCTCTCGGGATCTTCTCCATCAATTTACCAACCACTGAAGTAAGGTTCACATGCATATGATTTCCTGGGCCATCCCTACTCCCTATCATGAATAAGGGAATGCCATCTGCAACCCTCCAATCCTCCGGAACCTCTGCCATCCTCTTTGATGACGCAAAGATCATTGCCAGAGGGTCAGCAATCTCCTCCCTCTCTTCTACAGTAGCCTGGGTCACAGACCGTCCCGTCCCGGTCACTCATCCAACTTGATGCTTTCCAGAAGCTACAGCACATCCTCTTCCTTAATATCGACATTGTCAAGCTTTTCAGTCCACTGCAAGGCATCTCTATAATCGCCAAGATCCTTTTCCGTGGTGAATACTGAAGCAAAGTATTCATTAAGTACCTCCTCTACTTCCTCGGGTTCCATACACACTTATCCACTGTCACAGTTGATAGGTCCTATTCTCTCACGTCTGATCCATTTGTTCTTCCAATACTTGTAGAATGCCTTCGGTTTTTTCCTTAATCCTCTCCGCCAATGCCTTCTCATGGACCCTTCTAGCTCTCCTAATTTCATTTTTAAGCTCCTTCCTGCTAGCCTTATAATCTTCTGGATTCCTATCATTACCTAGTTTTTTGAATCTTTCGTAAGTCCTTCTTTTCGTCTGGACTAGATTTCCAGCAGCCTTTGTACACCACGGATCTTGTACCCCACCATCCGTTCCACGTCTCATTGGAACGTACCTACTCAGAACCCCACGCAAATATCCCCTGAACATTTGTCACATTTCCTCCGTACGTTTCCCTGAGAATATCTGTGTCCAGTTTATGCTTCCAAGGTCTAATTAAATTCCAATTTATGATTCCAAACCGATATGGGGGTTGCGGAGTCATCTCTAATTAATGTACGGAGTTTGTTTAACAAAACTATCTTTTTTAAAATATATTTTTTATTAATTTTTTAAGAGAATTACATAAAATGAATAGAGTAATAGAACAGCGAAAAATTAATATTAGCCCTCCCCCTCCCCTTAACCCTTTCCCCCTTAATATCCCTATCTTTAAAAAAAAGAAAAAAAAGAAAGAAAGAAGGATTGCCTGGATATCGGAGGATCCCCGCATGCTCCATGGAGTTCAAAATAACTTTAGTATATGTCTTTATTTTTTTCCCAAATAACTAATAATTTTATCTTCAAAGGACCTACATATTTACTCCTATCTTTTGTAGATAGGGGTGCCAAATTTTCAAAGATATATCATATTCATTTCTTAAATTATAAGTAATTTTTTCAAGTGGGATACAGCTGTATATTTCATTATTCCAACGGTCCATAGTTAAATATGAATCTGATTTCCATGTAACTGCAATAGCTTTTTTGGCTACTGCCAATGCAATTTTTATAATTTTTTTCTGATATTTATTCAATTTAGGTTTCGGTATTATCCCTTCAATATCGCCTAATAAAAATAATATTGGGCTATGTGGGAGTTGTATTCCAATAATTTGTTCCAGTAAAAGTCTTAAATTTATCCAAAAAAGTTGAATTTTAAAACAGGACCAAGTAGAGAGTAAAAAAGTACCGATTTCTTGATTACATCGGAAACATTGGTCATATAAATTTGGGTTTAATCTATTTATTTTTTGTGGTGTAATATATAATTGATGTAAGAAATTGTATTGTAGTAATCTAAGTCGGACATTTATTGTATTTGTCATACGATCAAGACATAGTCTTGAACAACTTTTTTCATCAATTTTAATATTCAAATCAGTTGCCCATTTTTGTCTTGGCTTATGAATTCCTGGTTTAATTATCTGTTTTTGAATCAAATTATACATACAAGACGTAATTTTTTTAATTTTTCCTTTTTGAATTTAAGTTTCTATTTCATTAGGTTTTGGCATTAACATTGGTTGACCCAGTTTATCTCTTAAATGGGCTTTTAATTGAAAATAGCAGAAAAGAGTGTTATTTGATATGTTATATTTATCCTTTAATTGATCAAACGACATCAATATACCTCCTTCAAAACAGCCACCTATATATCTGATCCCTTTTTGAAACCAGTTGTATAAAAGTTGATTATCCATTGTAAAAGGAATAAGTCTATTTTGAATTATGGTTCTCTTTGCTAATAATAATTTCTTTATCTCATCATCCACATTTACCTTATTTCATAAATCAATCAAATGTTTTAATATAAGAGATTCTTTCTTTCCCCGTATCCATTTGGATTCCCATTTATATATAAAATCTTCTGGTAAATTTCCTCCTATCTTATCTAATTCTATTCTAATCCATGCCGGTTTTTCTTCATCAAAAAAAGATGCAATAAATCTAAGTTGATTTGCTTTATAATAATTCTTAAAATTAGGGAGTTGTAACCCTCCGAGGTCAAATTTACATGTCAATTTTTCCAACGATATTATTGACATCTTACCTTTCCAAAGAAACTTCCTCACACATTTATTCAACTCTGGAAAAAACTTCTGAGGCAGTTGTTTTGGTAATGTTTGGAATAAATATTGTAATCTAGGAAATATATTCATTTTTACAGCATTAACTCTACCTACTAATGTTATTGGTAACATCATCCATTTATCAAGATCTTGTTTTTTTTCAATAATGGCAAATAATTTAATTTATATAAATTCTTTATATCATTAACGACTCTTATACCTAAATATTTATTCCATTTGTCGGCCATCTAAATTGAGTTACTAATCGACATTAACTATAATCTCCTTTAGTAAGGGGTAAAATTTCACTTTTATCCCAGTTTAATTTATACCCTGACATTTTCCTATATTATTCCAATCTAACAGATAATTTATGCAACGAATGCCATGGATTTGTTAAATAAATCAGAACATCATCAGCAAATAAATTAATCTTATATTCCTCCTGGTTAACTCTGAAGCCCACAATATCTGGATCCATTCTAATTAATTCAGCTAATGGTTCTATCGCCAATACAAATAGGGCAGGTGATAATGGACAGCCTTGTCTAGTTGACCTTGTTAAGTGGAATGATGTTGAAATTTGAACATTTGTCACTACGTTAGCTTTGGGACTAGTATTTAAGGTTTTAATCCATTTTATAAAAGATTTTCCTAACCCATATTTTTCCAATACCTTAAATAAAAAGTCTCATTCCAATCTATCAAATGCTTTTTCTGCATCCAAAGCAACTGCCACCCTCATTTCCTCCTTCTTTTGTGCCAGATGAATTATGCTAAGTAACCGAGTTACATTATTCGCCGATTGTCTATTTTTAATAAAGCCTGTTTGATCCGTATGTATTAATTTTGGTAAATATTTAGATAATCTATTAGATTTTTTTTGCTATTATCTTATAATCCGTATTCAACAAAGAGATAGGCCTATATGATGTTGGTTTTAAATGATCTTTATCTTTTTTTGGCAATACTATTAGGATCACTGTCGAAAAAGATTGTGGAAGTTTATGTGTTCTTTCCGCTTGATTTATTAACTCCATAAAAGGAGGGATTTTTTAAATAAAATTCTTTAAATTTTTTATAAAATTCAGGCGGAAAACCGTCTTCTCCTGGAGATTTATTACTCTGGAGTGATCCTAAAGCTTCTTCAACCTCTTTTAATGTAAAGGGCATATCTAATCCTTTCTGTTCTTCCGAATTCAATTTTGGAAGAGTTATTTGTGATAAAATGTTTTCTATCTCAGCAACCTCATTTTGTTATTCTGATTGATATAAATCGGAGTAAAATTTTTCAAAAGTTTCATTAATTTCTAAAGGTTTATAAGTAATTTTATTTGCACTTGTTCTAATTGCATTTATTGTTTTGGAAGCCTGCTCTGTTTTCAACTGCCAAGCAAGAATCTTGTGTGATCTTTCACCTAATTCATAATTTCTCCGTTTAGTTCTCATAATTACTTTTTCTGTTTGATATGTCTGGAGTGTATTATATTGTAGCTTCTTATTGACAAGTTGTCTTCGTTTTTCTTCTGTCACATATCTTTTGGGATTCTTTTTCTAATTTTGTAATCTCTTTTTTTAATTGATCTATTTCTACCATATATTCCTTCTTAATTTTAGAAGAATAACTTATGATCTGACCCCTCAAATATGCTTTCATCGCTTCCCATAATATAAATTTATCATCAACTGAATATGAATTTGTATCCAAAAAATTGGATCTGTTTTTTTCATTAAATCACAAAAATCTTGACGTTTTAATAAAATAGATTAAATCTCTATCTGTAAATCAATTCCTCCTTATCCATCATTATCATTGTCATTATCAAGGGGGAATGATCTGACAGTATTCTCGCTTTATATTCCACACTTTGCACTCTATCCTGAATATTCATCCATAATGGGAAAAAAATCAATCCTTGAAGAAGTTTTATGTCCATTTGAATGTAATGAATAATCATTTTCTCTTGGATTATTTCTTCTCCATATATCAATCAAATTTAAGTCTTTCATCAATGATAAAGTTAACTTTATTACTTTTGATTTTGTAACAGCTTTAGTTGACCTATGTAGAACTGGGTCTAAACAAAAGTTAAAATCTCCACCTATTAATATTTTATCATGTGCGTCGGCCAAATTCAAAAAAACTTCTTGTATGAATTTTGCATCATTTTCATTTGGTGCATAAATGCTCATAAGAGTCCATAATTCCGAAAAGATTTGACAATGTATAATCACATATCTCCCCACAGAATCAATTAGTACATTTTGTATTTTAATTGGTAAGATTTTATTAACCAAAATTGCAACTCCCCTCGACTTTGAATTAAACGAAGCTGCAATAACGTTTCCAACCCAATCTCTCGTTAATTTCTGATGTTCTGTCTCTGTTAAATGTGTTTCCTGCAAAAAAGCTATATCTCCTTTCATTTTCTTAATATATGTTAAAACTATTTTTCTTTTCACGGGGCAATTAAGCCCATTAACATTAAAACTTAAAAAAAATTGAGTAAATTAGTCATTCATAATACCTTGGCTAACCTCATTAAAATTCTCCATGCTGCTATGTGTCTCCCCCCCCCCCCAATCATCCAGGCAAAAAAAGAAAAATAGAAGAAAGATAGATAGTAAAGAAAAAAAAGTAAAAAAATATCCCCCCACTAATGTCGTGCATGAATAGAAACACAACAGTACCCCCCTCCGTGTTATGGGTCATGGCAATCGCCACGATTACACACATGAATCCCGCAGCAATCGATCAGAAGCTCTTCCAGCTCCCCCGTAACAAAAAAAGTTATATATCAGTGAAGAAGAAAAAAATTAATATCTCTACTCCCAATTAATATTCCTCAATTATTTTTTCTTGTTCCACTTCTATCATATACGTAAAGTATATTTGTATGTTCTTCTACTCATAAATGTCCATCAGAACCGATCCCTATCTCAATCTTCATCTTCAATCCATTTCATTTCCATCATTCTTTACCGCATCTCGCGAATATTAGGAAGTTCTCGTAGAAACTCCTCCGCTTTCTGATGATCAGTAAAAAATCTTCTTTCTTCGTCATCCAAAAAAATTATCAGTGTTGCTGGGTAGCTCAATATAAATTTATAACCCTTTTCCCATAAGATTTTTTTTCACTGAATTAAATTCCTTCCGCCTCTTCAATAGGTCGTAACTTATATCAGGATAGAAAAGAACTCTTTTCCCTTCTATCATCAATGGCCCATTTCTCTTTCTGGCACCTTGAGCAGCTGCCCTCAAGATATTTTCTTTATCTTGATATCTTGATCATTTTATCAAGATTGATAGTGGATTTTGATCTTGTTGGGACTTTGGTTTTAAAGCTCTATGATCCCTTTCGATTTCAATTAACTGACTTCCCTCTTCCATTTCCAAGATTTCCGGAATCCATTTTTGAAAGAATTTTATTGAATCTTCTCCCTCTATACCTTCTTTAAGACCAACAATCTTAACATTGTTTCGTCTGCTGAAATTTTCGAGCACATCTACTTTTTCCAACAACAGGTTTTCTTTCTGACGTCCAGGCAAGGATATTATCTTCCATCTTGTCCATTAACTTCCTTAGAAGGTTGGCGTCATTCAATGTCTGCAGTGAGATGCTGAAGATGTTCTATAGGTCAGTTGTTGAGAGCGCCCTCTTCTTTGTGGTGGCGTGTTGGGGAGGAAGCATTAAGAAGAAGGACGCCTCACGTCTTAATAAGCTGGTAAGGAGGGCGGGCTCTGTCGTGGGCAAAGTACTGGAGAGTTTAACATCGGTAGCTGAGCGAAGGGCGCTGAGTAGGCTACGGTCAATTATGGAAAACCCTGAACATCCTCTACATAGCACCATCCAGAGACAGAGAAGCAGTTTCAGTGACAGGTTACTGTCGATGCAATGCTCCTCAGACAGGATGAAGAGGTCAATACTCCCCAATGCCATTAGGCTTTACAATTCAACTGCCAGGACTGAAGAACTTTTTTTTAAAGCTATTATTAATGCTTTTTGAGTTAGTGATTTAGATGCATATCATATTATTACTGAGTTAAGTATTGTATGTAATGAGTTTTTGCTACAACAAGTGTATGGGACATTGGAAAAAATGTTGAATTTCCTCATGGGGATGAATAAAGTATCTATCTATCTATCTATCTATCTATCTATCTATCTATCTATCTATCTATCTATCTATCTATCTATCTATCTATCTATCTATCTATTCTTTCAGTGTTGTCTCCCATTTTTTTCTCCCAACTTTTGAACTTTCTTGTCCATCTTCTTTTGTTTTTTCCACCACCTTATCAGGCATAATCTTCACATTTCTTATATCTGTTTTTATTACTTTTAATTCATGCATTATTTGTATCAGGGCTTTTCTTATGTATCCAGAAAGTTTTCCACCTTTAATTTCCTCCTGTTCTTCTTCTTCTTCATCTATTTCCTGATCTGTGTTTTCCAGAGAGTCTGATTCTACTTCCGATTCACTTTCATTTTCACTTCCAGTCGCAGTTGGAACTTGTAGTTTTGTTTGCACCTATTTGTGCATAGTCGTTTCTTCACGCATGCGCAGCTCCCGATGTTTCTTCTTAGAGATCGTTGATATTGCCGCAGTCTCCTGCCCTGCACCATCGGAAGCGACAGGTACTTCACCGGGAAGAGATCCAACTTGAGTACGAGGCTCCGCCAAAACGGCAGGGCCTCTTTCCCCGCCAACTCGCGCTGTCTTCAAAGTAGTAATTCTCTTCTGTTTCTGTTTAGGAGCCATATCTAAAGATAATCCTGAATTGTTTATAAGTAGTTTCTAGAAGGTATTTATTAACTCTTCTTCACTTAAACTTTGTTTTATTGGTTTTTACGGGAGAGCTGGATTTCCACGTCTCGATCCGACGTCATCACGTGACGTCACCCCCATGCGAAATTGTTTAGCAACACGCTGCTTTTGTTCCTTCTGTGATACTTGTTTATCAAACGAAGCTTTTTCCATGATAGAAACTGTTGATAGGCTGTAGTTAACTTTGAACATCTAGAACATTTTTTGCAGTATTTAAATGAATCAGTTGGTTTTTTTTATTCTGTATGCTTTATTGAAGATTTTTTTTAAAGTAATTATTTGGATTTCCTTGTGTTTTAAAGACAGATTGGACAATTTAAGGATGGCCATTGTTTTTATTTTGTGCAAATATTCCACGAATTGTTTTGGATGTGTTTTTCTTTCCTTATCTAATATTATGAAGGTTACTTTCAAATTGAAGGTCGTTTGGTTTCACAAGAAAAACACTATCCTTCCAAGTTAATTACACTGAGATATATGTTGACTGTAATGAGATTTATATTCGGTAGAGGGAGATAGAAATTACTTTATTATTATTATTTGTTATTACTCAGCTAGGCGGAGTTGTATTCGCGTCAATGCATTTCTTGGGGCTTGCATCGATTGATATCGACTTGCTTCTGGGCTTTGCAGCTTGGGTGTTTTTTTTTTCTTTTTCTATCCCAATTATGGAATCCCGGAGCATATGCTAATTATTTTTATTGCTGTTCATCTCCGCCATTTTCGATCACTTTATCCTGACATGCGTCAAACTACTTTTTTTAGATACAAAGTTTCATGATGACATCTAAACAGTTAAGTGTTTTAACTTGGAACGTCCGCAGTTGGAATCACCCTATTAAGCGTAAGAAAACATTTAAAGTTATAAATCGATTCCAGCCTGATATAATTTTTGCTCAAGAGACGCATATCAGGTTATGTGATAAAAATCGATTTTTTAAATTTGGGAAGGGTCCTCTATTTCATGCAAATTCCCAGAGTAAAACTAGACGCTTCTCTATTTTTATCGACTCTAATATTCCTTTTAATCAGGAGGATATTATAGCCGATAGTAATGGTAGATTTTTAATTGTTAAAGGAATAGTTTGTAATTAGAAAATAGTTTTGGTTAATATTTATGGACCAAATGTTGATTATCCCTCATTTTCTAAAGCAGTTTTTGCTCTATTACCTGATTTAAATGAATATATGTTATTAATGGGTGGTGATTTTAATACTTGCTTAAATGCTTTAATGGATAAGTCATCATCCAAAACATCAACTTCCAAACCATTCTGCATCACTTATTAATTCCTTTTTAATTGATTAATGTGTATTTGAGATCTGGAGGCATATGCATCCTACTGATAGAGAATATTCCTTTTTCTCACATGTTCATAATAAATATTCGAGAATTGACTATTTTATAATGTTCAGAAATGTGAGTAAGATGCGATTGCTATCTCTGATCATGCTCTTTTAAATTTAATATTTGAATTGAAAGATGTTGTTTCTACCAGACCATTTTGTCGTTTTCCAGAACATTTATTACAAAGTGCAGAATTTGATGAGTTTATTGAAACTCAGCTAAAAGAGTTTTATCTCTTTAGTAATATAGGAAACGTCTCCAAGTTAGTAATTTGGGAGACATTAAAAGCTTATCTACGTGGTCAAATTATATCGTATATACCTAAATTGAAGAAACAAACAAGAATGGAATTCGATAACATTTCTAAACAAATTAAAGTATTAGATAACATTAATGCAATCTCTCCAAATGTTGTTTCGTATAAAAGAAAGTAGAACTACAATCACAGTATAACTTATTACTAACATATCCTATTGAAGGATATTTGCTTAAATTGAAAAGTCAATTTTATATTTCTGGGGATAAAAATAATAAGCTCTTAGCTTCCCAACTAAGAGCAGTTAGAGCTCAAATGCAAATTTTAATGATTCGTAAAAACAATGGAGATATAGTAAGTAACTATGATGATGTTAATAAGACTTTTCAAGATTTTTACTCTGATCTTTATAGATCTCAATTTTCAGCAAATTCCTCCAAAATGGAAACTTTTTTACATAAAATTAAATTTCCACAAATTTCTGATGAAGATCAACAGATGCTTGATGCTACAATTATCGAGCATGAAATGCAGAAAGCTATTTTATCAATGCAATCAGGTAAACCTCCCAGACTTGATGGTTATTCGGTGGGATTTTTCAAAAAAATTTGAAAGATTAGTTTCTCCGAATATTTTGGAAATATTTTATGAATCCTTTGAGAAGGGTAATTTAACTTCTTCTTTTTATGAGGCATCTATTTCCTTAATATTTTAAAAAAGATAAAGAGCCTGTTGAATGCTCCTCATATAGACCAATTTCGCTATTAAATGTGAATGCAAAAATTCTTTCTAAAATAATGGCTAACCGCTTGGAAAATATTTTTAAAAATCATCTCCATGGACCAAACGGGCTTTATTAAAGGCCGTTACTCTTTCTCTGATATTCGGAGATTTGTGGACATTATTTATTCACCATTATCTAAGCAACCTCAATGTTGTATCGCTCTTTTGTGCAGAAAAGGCATTCGATAGAATTGAGTGGCCATACCTGCTCAAAGTATTAGAAAATTTGGTTTTGGTATTAATTTTAATAGATGGATTCAATAATCTATAAGAACCCTATTGCCACCGTCATTACTAACAATTACAGGTCTTCTTTGTCGTGGTACTAGACAGGTATGTCCATTAAGCCCTTTATTATTTAATCTTGTATTGGAGCCTTTAGCTATAACATTACCAAAAACATTTATGTTATTTCTATAAATGGAACGATACATAAGATTTCTCTTCATGCAGATGATCTTTTGATTTATAATTCGAATCTTGATGACTCAATTCCTAATACTTTGGAAACACTTAAAGATTTTGGAAAATTTTCAGGACATAAACTTAATTTGAATAAAATTGAATTGTTTCCATTAAATACTCCTGTTAGTACATATAATGATATTTCTTTTAGAATTGTTAATACAGTTAGATATTTAGGTATTATAATTACGAAAACATATAAAGATCTTTTAAAGCTAATATAGTTCCTTTAGTAGACTCCATGAAATTACTATTTTCTAGATGGAA
Organism: Hemitrygon akajei; assembly: GCF_048418815.1. Classification (NCBI taxonomy): domain Eukaryota; kingdom Metazoa; phylum Chordata; class Chondrichthyes; order Myliobatiformes; family Dasyatidae; genus Hemitrygon; species Hemitrygon akajei. The sequence continues at coordinate 4,534,839 of NW_027331925.1, read as the reverse complement.
TCCACTTATTCTTTCTTTAATAGGTCGTATCCATGCTGTCAAAATGATGATTTTACCTAGATTTTTATATATTTTCCAAAATATACCTATCTTTTTAACTATTTTTTTAAAAATCAAATTGACTCTCTTATTTCTTCCTTTATTTGGATCAATAAGAGATCAAGAATTAACAAGCACCATTTACAAAATCCCAAAAAAGACGGTGGATTTACACCTCCTAATTTAAGACTGTATTATTGGGCTGCAAATATTAGACAATTATGTTTTTGGTTATACTGGCTCAATAAGAGCCAAAAACCACTTTGGGTTGATTTGGAATTAAAAGCTGTTAAACAATTTCATTTAACTTCAATATTAGGAGCTTCATTACCTTTACGGCTCTCTATAATTCCAAATTTAAATTTTTACCCGGTTATTAAACAATCTTTACGGATTTCGATTCAGTTTCGTAATTTTTAAAATTTTAAACAATTTAATTGTCTAGTTTTTTATATCGAAACTTTTCATTTAAACATTCAATAACCTACCCCATTTTTCTCCTATGGAAAAATAAAGGGATCCTTTTTTTTACAGATTTATTTTGTAATGGTCGATTGATGACTTTTGAAGAGTTAATTAACAAATACTCTCTCTCACACACATTTTTTGCAATATTTTCAGGTTAGACATTTTTACAACAATATTTACCTAAATTTCTATATTTACAAGAATCTCATTTGTTGGATACCATTTTGAAATTGAATCCCTTAGTGAAAGGTTCCATTAGTTAAATTTATAATTTACTCTTGTTACAAAAAGATAACCTATCACTAAAGATTAAACAAGATTGAGAGAGAGAAGTTAATATGACCTTTGTGAATGAAGATTGGGTTCGAATTTTGAAAAATGGAAATTCTTCATCTATATGTGCCAATCACTGTTTAAATCAATTTAAAATTGTCCATCGTTATCATTTAACAAATGAGAGACTATCTAAATTATTTCCTAGTGTAGATAATTACTGTGATAGATGTAAAACTGAAGTAGCTACTTTGTCATATATGTTCTGGTCATGTTCTTAATTGAAACTATTTTGGAAATCTTTATTTTCTACAATCTCTAAAGCTTTGAAAATTAATTTACAACCTAATAGACTCACTGTTCTATTTGGAATAGTTCCGCATAATAATCAGGGTATTTCATCTTCAGATCAAAATGTAATTGCATTTGTTACATTGTTGGCAAGAAGGGCTATTTTATTAAAATGGAAAGATATCTCTTCTCCTACCTTAGTTGAATGGTTTTCTCAAGTAATGTTATGTCTCAGCTTGGAAAGTAACTAGAAGTAGAACTTTTGAACCTCGATTTGATTTTGAGAGAAGATGGGGTTCTTCTGCCAGATATCACCATTTAATTTGAATTATTCTATATGGTTTCCTTCCAATTTTATTATCTTTTTAAAAAAAATGTGAATTGGCGGTTGATGACTTTTTTCTATATATCTAGATGATGGGTCAACGTATTGCTTCCGGGGGTTGATTCCTAATGTTGTTTTGTTTTTAAGTTAATGTTTTTTTCTTAGTTAGATGGGGTTCTTTCTTTTCCCTTCTTTTTTCTATATATAATTTTTTCATTTTTATATATTACGATTAGTTTTTTTTTCTTCAGCTCTATTAGTTGTATACTTATTAATATGTTGAAGTTTTGTATTATTCTTTAGTTGTTGAAGATTATGTAGTAATAAAAAGATTCTAAAAATGAAAATGAAATGGAAATGAACCAAGCAAGATGATTGGAGTTTAATTGTGAAAGGATTATGCCACATGATTTAAAACTCTCCCAGGCGCTGCCAGCGAAACAACGTTATCTTAGGTGTATCCTGTTGCCATGACACCGGTCTTTCCTGCCAGTGAAGAGAGCTCAATGATCCCGATATCTGAAACTACCCCGCTGCACCAACTGCTTCGCTGCAAGTTTAACTGTACTGCCTTCCCAGTTCTTAGCCCGGTTGCCCGTGGCACAGGAAGTAAGCCTGAAATCAACATAATAAAGGACCTTCCACTGACTGTGCATCATATAGACCTATTTCAACATTAAATGCGGATGCTAAAATTCTTTGAAAAATACTGGCTAATCAGCTGGAGAATTTTCTAGCTAAAAATTTTCTCTCAAGACCAAACACGTTGTGTTAATGGCCGTTATCCCTTCTCTAATGGTAGGAGACTGTTAAATGTTATATATTCATACTTTTCTAAGACACCCCACCACCCAAACCACCCCACCGCACCCACCCCCACCCCCGAGATACACACACTAGCCATGGGTAACAAAGGACATTAAGGACATCCTGAACGATAAAAAGTGGGCGTTTAGAGAAGGAAATTGGGAGGAGCTGAGGACAATACAGAGGGACCTGAAAGCCAAGATCAGGGAGGCAAAAGACAGTTATAGCAGGAAGATTGAGTGGAAACTCCAACAGAACAACATGAAAGAGGTCTGGAGTGGGATGAGGACCATCACTGGGTTCCGGCAAACTAGCAACGGAGGAGCTGAAGGCAGTACGGAGAGGGCCAACGAACTTAACCTGTTCTTCAACAGATTTGACACTGTGGCCCCTGCCCATCCCCCACATGATTCATCTGTTGTCGGCCCCCAACCAACACATACTCCGCTCATCCCTCCTACCCCTCCTCACAGCCACCACCCTGCTCAGAGGACTACATACTACCCTCACCTGAAACCACCACAGTGGGTTTCACAGCTGAATAGGTGAGAAGACAGCTGAAATGTTTCCACCCAAGCAAGGCTGCAGGCCCGGATGGTGTCAGCCCCAGGGTGCTCAAACCTGTGCCCCCCAGCTATGTGGGGTACTTCACCATGTCTTTAACCTGAGCCTGAGTCTCCAGAGGGTTCCTGTGCTGTGGAAGACGTCCTGCCTCGTCCCTGTACCGAAGACGCAGCGCCCCAGTGGCTCCAATGACTACAGACTGGTGGCATTGACCTCCCACATCATGAAGACCCTAGAGAGACTTGTTCTAGAGCAGCTCCGGCCTATGGTTAGGCCACATTAGACCCCCCTTCAGTTCGCGTACCAGCCCCGACTAGGAGTTGAGGATGCTATCATCTACCTGCTGAACCGTGTCTACGCCCACCTGGATAAGCCGGCGAGCACGGTCATGTTTTTGACTTCTCCAGTGCGTTCAACACCATCTGCCCTGCTCTGCTGGGGGAGAAACTGACAGTGATGCAGGTGGATGCTTCCCTGGTGTCATGGATTATTGATTACCTGACTGGCAGACCACAGTACGTGCGCTTGCAGCACTGTGTGTCAGACAGAGTGGTCAGCAGCACTGGGGCTCCACAGGGGACTGTCCTGTCTCCCTTTCAATTCACCATCTACACCTCGGACTTCAACTACAACACAGAGTCTTGCCATCGTCAGAAGTTTTCTGATGACTCTGCCATTGTTGGATGCATCAGCAAGGGAGATGAGGCTGAGTACAGGGCTACAGTAGGAAAAGTTGTCACACGGTGTGAGCAGAATTATCTGCAGCTTAATGTGAAAAAGACTAAGGAGCTGGTGGTGGACCTGAGGAGGGCTAAGGCACCGGTGACCAGTTTCCATCCAAGGGGTCAGTGTGGACATGGTGGAGGATTATAAATACCTGAGGATATGAATTGACAATAAACTGGACTGATCAAAGAACACTGAGGCTGTCTACAAGAGGGGTCAGAGCTGGCTCTATTTCCTGAGGAGACTGAGGTCCTTTAACATCTGCCGGACGATACTGAGGATGTCCTACGAGTCTGTGGTGGCCAGTACTATCATATTTGCTGTTGTGTGCTGGGGCAGCAGGCGAGGGTAGCGGACACCAACAGAACCAATAAACTCATTCGTAAGGCCAGTGATGTTGTGGGGGTTGAACTGGACTCTCTGACGGTGGTGTCTGAAAAGAGGATGCTGTCCAAGTTGCATGCCATCTTGGACAATGTCTCCCATCCACGCCATAATGTACTGGTTAGGCACAGGAGTACATTCAGCCAGAGACTCATTCCACCGAGATGTAACACTGAGCGTCATAGGAAGTCATTCCTACCTGTGGCCATCAAACATTACAACTCCTCCCTCGGAGTGCCAGATACCCTGAACCAATAGGCTGTTCCTGGACTAATTTCCACTTGGGATAATTTAATTATTATTTAATTATTTATGGTTTTATATTACTATATTTCTTCACTATTTTTAGTTGGTGCGATTGTAACGAAACCCAATTTCCCTCGGGATCAATAAAGTATGTCTGTCTGTATGTCAGGCATTTGACAGAGCTGAATAGAGACACTTTACTAATGCTTTAGAGAAATTTGGCTTTGGTATTAATTTTAATAAGTGGATTAGAATGATATATAAAAACCCTTTTGCTACTGTTATTACTAATAATTGCAGATCTCCCTTTTATCGGCCTTCCCGGGGTACGAGACGAGGATGTCCATTAAGTCCGTTGTTAATTAATTTGGTGCTGAAACCCTTGGCTATTGCACTTCGTGAAGCTAAAGATATTCATGGAATTTTCATAAATGGCTCTATTCATAAGATCTGCCTTTATGCTGACGATCTCTTAGTTTATATTTCGAATCCTGAAGAATCCATTCCCAGTTTATTGAAACTATTAAACGATTTTAGAAAGTATTCCAAATTCGGGACAGCCTTCCGGGACTGGAATCCGGTCCGTTGTTCACTACTTAACAAAGCCGCTAGATGGCGCTCTGCTGGCAGACTCTGGCTTTCCTTGTGATGGTTAACTCCTGGATGGAAAACGAACGAGAACTAAATTGTGCATTATGATGTAGAATTAGATTGAACGGGACACACGCATCGCATCCCGTTCGGCACAAGTGCACCTGTTATCCTCACTACAGCCCGTTCGACTATTACTCATGCAACACAAATAAAGTTACACTGATCATTCTGCAGCAGCTAATAATATTTTATTTTAATTTTATATGACTTATTGCAGTTAATTACATCACTCGCCTATCTAATCTTTCCAGCTAATGACGTCATTTATGTAGTGTGGTGACCAGAACGGCGCGGTGATACATGTGCGCCCTACTTCAAGTCGTCAAGTCATTTTATTTGCATTTCGACCATAACTGCTGGTACAGTACACAGTAAAAACGACACAACATTTTTCAGGACAATGGTGGTACAAGAAACAGTACAAAAATTACACTGAACAACGTAAATAAAACATAGTAAAAAAATCTACACTTGACTACAGACCTACCCAGGACTGCATAAAGTGCACAAAACAGTGCAGACATTACAATAAATAACAAACAAGACAATAGGCACAGTAGAGAGCAGTAAGTTGGTGTCAGCCCAGGCTCTGTGTACTGAGGAGTCTGATGGCATTTAATACGTTTATATTTAAGTATACATTTAAATTCATACTTAATACATTTTCAGCTACTGAAGGCTTTTCTGACTCCCCCAAAGCCTCCATGATGAGGGCAAACATGCCGCGCTCACCCTTCACCACCTGGTCTACACGGCACAGAACAGAGGAACGTCCGTCAGCACAGAGTTGAGGTGGGATCTCTGTTGCCTGCGAGTGGTGAATCTGTGTCCAGACGTTTTCCTGTTGGGAAAGTTTCTGCAGGTGCTCAGATTTGTTCGACTCTGTAAAGTCACTGGATATTCAGGAACGCAATCAGAATTCTCATTCAAGATTTAACCGGCTGAGCTTGTCGCCAGAAGCGTTGGAGGCAGTGGAATGACAAGACAGGCTACTAAGCTCTGCTCTCCTAGGAAGGCTCACCGCACATTTCACCCACATTGAACACGCTTCGTTTTACTGGGTCACCTGTTTCTAACAATTTAGAATTGATCGATCACTAAAGGAGACAGCGTTTGCTGTTCTTTTTTTCTCTCTCTTTTAACAGTGAAACAGAACTGCACTAACCCTCGTCACTGAAAATGCTTCACGGTAACATCAAAAGAAGGTCTTTCTAATTTTCCTCGACGAACTAAAGATGGTAGACAATGAAACAATGACTAATAATATTTGACACTTCGTGTTTGATCAGTGGATTGTGTCTAATGATCCCAATGGGAACACTGACTGATTGAACCTTGTTTTCGACTGATGTATAAGAACTCCTCAAACTAGTGCATGCGGGCAGTTGGGACAATTTGTACAACTGATCGCTGTTTGAGTTAGAAAATGGGATATTCCACAATTTATAATATCGTCAGAATTTACTGCCCGGTGCTTGCCGGACTCGCTGTTCCAGGTAATGCCATGTCTTTATATTGCGCTCGGGGAAACGTAGATTAATATTATTTTGATGTTCAAGGTGCATATGCTGTCCAGTGCACTTTCCTTTGTTCTTGAACGATGGAAATAAATCTTCACAGTTAAGTTAGATTCCAAATATAATTCACCTATATTTACTGGTTTGATTTCATACGGTGATATAATTGAGGTGTTTAATACAATTATATAAATTAATGTAATATCGATTAAGCATACATTATACGTTGTAGTACTGTTAAAACAACTTCATGCCGGAAAAGTTGAAATATGCTTACAAAATGTGCAGACAGGGAAATACCACATTTACAATGCTGGTGGAGTTCAATAGGTCAGGCAGCGTCCATGGAAAGGAATACCTTTTCGACGTTTCGCGTCAAGACCCTTCAGATGGACTTCCCAGGGCAGCCCGCAAAGATAATCCTTCACGCAGCCTCATGACAGTGACAACAGTGACTCTTCAGGCTCGGCCGGCGTTGAGACCGCACTTTGCCGTGATATCTCTCTCTCTCTGACCTCGGGCAGCCCCGGCCCACAATTCCGCTCATAATAAGCTGAAAGTTTACTGCAGGGAGAAAGAGATTCGATGTGTCCTAAGTATTTATTAGATCGCAAAGTTTCATTAGCTTTTCCCTCTCCCTCCATGTAAAATGGATACTTCCCCTGTTGTCATCACAAACTGAGGGAATTATAACAAAATACCTTCTCTATGTACATTACATTTCTGGTGTGATATCATATAAAGGTTGCGTAGTGCTACTTAGTGAAGGAAATCAATGGTAAAATCGTTACACGTCGCTTTTTTAATTACAGCTGAATTACTTAAAAGTGTGTTCTACCTTCCGAGGTACCTCCATCCTGAATATTTCAGATAAGTTGTCTTCATATCTGTTGTTTGTTGTCCAATCAGCAATCAAGACACTTTCTCCGGAGTTTTCCCCAATACCGGAGAAAACACAATATTTGTTCTAAGAGGAGTGAATTATTTCCCTATGATTCCCCAAACAAGAATACCTTTGTCCGAAAACCAGGGGCTGCGGCCATTACACCATTACCTTATCCCTTCCAACGCGACTGTCGGCTGAGGGGAGGAATACAATGTGTATCTGTTCCGCTCGATGTCTCTCGATTGCTGGAGGAAGTAGCTGAGCGACTGTCGGCTGAGGGGAGGAATACAATGTGTATCTGTCTCGCTCGATGGCCCTCGATTGCTGGAGGAAGTAGCTGTGCGATTGTCGGCTGAGGGGAGGAATACAATGTGTATCTGTCTCGCTCGATGGCCCTCGATTGCTGGAGGAAGTAGCTGCGCGACTGTCGGCTGAGGGGAGGAATACAATGTGTATCTGTTCCGCTCGATGTCTCTCGATTGCTGGAGGAAGTAGCTGAGCGACTGTCGGCTGAGGGGAGGAATACAATGTGTATCTGTTCCGCTCGATGTCCCTCGATTGCTGGAGGAAGTAGCTGAGCGACTGTCGGCTGAGGGGAGGAATACAATGTGTATCTGTCTCGCTCGATGGCCCTCGATTGCTGGAGGAAGTAGCTGTGCGATTGTCGGCTGAGGGGAGGAATACAATGTGTATCTGTCTCGCTCGATGGCCCTCGATTGCTGGAGGAAGTAGCTGCGCGACTGTCGGCTGAGGGGAGGAATACAATGTGTATCTGTTCCGCTCGATGTCTCTCGATTGCTGGAGGAAGTAGCTGAGCGACTGTCGGCTGAGGGGAGGAATACAATGTGTATCTGTTCCGCTCGATGTCCCTCGATTGCTGGAGGAAGTAGCTGAGCGACTGTCGGCTGAGGGGAGGAATACAATGTGTATCTGTCTCGCTCGATGTCCCTCGATTGCTGGAGGAAGTAGCTGAGCGACTGTCGGCTGAGGGGAGGGAATACAATGTGTAACGGTTCCTCTCGATGTCCCTCGATTGCTGGAGGAAGTAGCTGAGCGACTGTCGGCTGAGGGGAGGAATACAATGTGTATCTGTTCCGCTCGATGTCTCTCGATTGCTGGAGGAAGTAGCTGAGCGACTGTCGGCTGAGGGGAGGAATACAATGTGTATCTGTTCCGCTCGATGTCCCTCGATTGCTGGAGGAAGTAGCTGAGCGACTGTCGGCTGAGGGGCGGAATACAATGTGTATCTGTCTCGCTCGATGTCCCTCGATTGCTGGAGGAAGTAGCTGAGCGACTGTCGGCTGAGGGGAGGAATACAATGTGTATCTGTTCCGCTCGATGTCCCTCGATTGCTGGAGGAAGTAGCTGAGCGACTGTCGGCTGAGGGGAGGAATACAATGTGTATCTGTCTCGCTCGATGGCCCACGATTGCTGGAGGAAGTAGCTGAGCGACTGTCGGCTGAGGGGAGGAATACAATGTGTATCTGTCTCGCTCGATGGCCCTCGATTGCTGGAGGAAGTAGCTGAGCGACTGTCGTGAGAAGAAGGAGAAATTCACAGCCCGTGCAGAGTACACCTGTGGCCGTTCCCCGCAATTATAATTATACAACTTCAGATACTGCAGGGAGCCACAGTGACTGATCTCTGGTACAGTGGCTCTGCAGAGCAGAGTGCTAAAAGTGACTGTAGTGTTCATTGGATATTCTACATTCAGAGGAACAGAGAGGAGTTTCTGGGGGTGCGATAGATCCAACCCGATGGTTGTCTTCCTGGTGCCAGGATCACCGAAGTCCCGGATCTGTTCCGAGGTATTCTGAAGAGCGAGGGTGAGCATCCGGAAATCCAGGTACATTTTGGCACCAGTGACACAGGTGGTCAAGTTGAGGAGGAACTGAAGAGAGAGGTTAGGAAGCTAGCTAAAAGGATGAGAAACAGGACTTCCAGCGTAGTAATCTCTGATTTGCTGTCTGTGTCACGTACCAGTGTGAATACGAATCGGGTGATTTGACAGGTGAATGCGTGGACGAGGAACTGGTGGAAGGGCAGAGGTTCAGATTCATGGCTTTTTAGGATTTCTACTGGGGAAGGCACGACCTGAGCCCGAATGGGAGCCAATATCCTTGCGTGCAGGCGAGCTGCAGCTATCTGGTTGATTTTTATTCGATGGTAGGCGAATGGAAACCGGAGTGATGGTGTTGAAGAGGAAGCAGTTCGTTTACAAACAGAGGTAATGAGTAGTGAGACTCCAAGCAAGTGTAGTATAATCGTAGGACGAAGCTGCAGTCAGCCAGATCCATTGAAACGTAAAAGGTGGACAAAACCGAGCACGGCGAAGGCAGGACTGAAGGTTTTACACTCGAAAGCGCGCTGTGTCCGGGATCAAGTAGATTAACTTGTATCAGATATACTGACCGAAATGTATGATGATGCAGGCATCACTGACTCGTGGCTAAAAGAAGATCAACGCTGGAAGATAAACGTCCAACGATACACATTGTATCGGAAGACAAGGGAGCGGAGTTCTTCTGTTGTTAAAATGAAATCAAATCTTTAGAAATACCTGGCAAACATTTGGATGGTGTGGAATTACAGTGGGCAGAGCAAAGGAATATCAAATGTAAAACCACACACACACACACACACACACACACACACACACACACACACACACACACACACACACACACACACACACACACACACACACACACACACACACACACACTGTTCGGAAAAGGTGGATAAATAAATTGTGGGGTGTTAGTAATTATCTGTCAAGAGTCACCAGCTTCTGGAATGGTTCCTGACGACTGGAATGTTGCAAATGTCATTCGACTCTCAAAGAAGGGAAAGAGGCAGAATAAGATAAATTTTAGGCCAGTTCGTCTGAACACAGGGGTTGAGAAACTGGTGAAGACAATCATTCAGGATGTGGTTTCAGGTTTCTTGGAGGCGCGAGATAAAATAGGCGATGATGTCCTCAAGAGAAAATCATGCCTGACAAATCTGTTGTAATTCTTTGAAGATATAAAAAGCAAAATAAAAAAAGAAGAGCCGGTTGGTGTGTACATAGATCTTCCGAAAAACTTTCACAGGGAGCCACTCATGTGTCTGCTAAACAAGCTACGAGCCCATGGTATTATTTGGAATCCTCAAGCATTGATAAAACAGCGGGTGATGGGCAGGAGGTAAAGTGTGGGAAAATAGGGATCCTTTTCTGGTTGACTGACGGTGACTAGTGTTATTTAACAGGGACTGTGTTGAATGAGATTGATTTAATGTTATATTTAAATAAACAGGTTGATGGAATTCATGGCTTTGTTGTAAAGATTGCTGACAATATGAAGACAGATTGAGAGGCAGGTAGTGTTGAGAAAGTAGAGAGGCCACAGTAAGACTGAGATAGATTTAGAGAATGAGCGAAGGCGTGGCAGATGGAATTTGGTGTCGGGAAGTGTATCATCACGCATTGTGGTAGAAGACATGAAAGAGTTGGCTATGTTCTAAATGGAGAGGAACTGCAAAAGTATGAGGTGCGCAAATTAAATGATTCTAGGATGAACGGATTATCATATGAAGAGAGTTTGATGGGACACTTCATTAGAAATCGGAGAAGTGAGCAGTGACCTACTTGAAACCTATCAACTCATGACTGGCCTTGATAGAGTGGATTAGGAGAGGATGTTGCACATGGTCGGGGAGACTGTGACCGGAGGAAACGACCTCAGAACAGAGGGAAGCACATTCAGAATGGAGATGAGGGTGTGGCGTATCCTTTACCCAGAAAATGGTAAATTGGTTGCCGTCGTTTTCAGGGGCTGCTGTGAATGCCACGTCTTGATCTCTATTTAAGGCAGAGGTTGGTTGGTGAGAACATGAAGGCATACGGGGTTGACAAGAGATTGGCACAGAGAGAGAAGATGTATCAGCCATGACCAAATGTCCGTGGAGACTCAATGTGCCAAATGACCAAATTATGCTTCTTTGTCTTATGTTCTAATGGTTATTACAATAACTGTCTCGTTCGTTAGGTGATTCAGTTTTTTTTTCTTTTTCAATATCAACACAACTATATAAGCAACAATTTATTGAATCCACTGAACTTAATGTCCAGCTATTGTTTTTAAATTAATATTGATGTTTCCGTGAGCATGTAGATTTTCCACGAATGTTTCGGTGATTAAGCATGCCTTGGCAGCGCTTACAGTAAAACTTTCATGATTTACCTGTTTGTAATTTAGTACTTTCTCTCTGCCTGATAAAATTCAGGAGGCTTCCGTTCTTCTGGACAGAGCGCACAAAGTGTAACGTCTGACTTTAACGTTCATGGTTTGTCTCCCTGTGACCAGCGAGTCCTGAGATCTGTGTCACATCTTCTGAGATCAGAAGGCTGTGCCAACGGCCTGCAAATATCTCCTGGTTTACAGTGAAATGCATTCATGACATTTAAAAAAATATGTTATTTTATATGAAATCTAATTAAATATCCCTTTTAAGGAAGTTTAATTACGTTAAAAAGCTCTCTCCAATACCTCTGCCCTTCTCCGCAAGACAACATCCTATTCGGGACAGTGTTTTATAACCTCGCCTTACAGGAGAGGAAAACGGCCCTTAGTTCACTCCTGAACAGAGCCAATTGTGGGCGCTCTGTTGTCAACTCCTGATTTTCCTTCTGATGGTTAACGTCTGGACTTGAAACTGCAGAAATCAAAATTGTGCAATAAAAGTTAGAATTAGATTGGTCGGACCAGCCATACCGCATCTTGGTCAGCGCAGGGGGACTGTTACCCTTGCAGAGACTCGAGACAATGGTCCAATCCATTACTCCTCACACAGCGCAAATCAAGTCATACCAATCACTCTGCGGTACCTGATAGTAATTGTTTTTTTTTTATATATAACTACTGCAGTTAATTTAACGGCGATTGTGATCTTGCTCCGGGGGAAGTGCGGTCTGTCCAAATGCATCACTCTCTACCTTGTGGCCATGGCGGCAGCCGATCTAATGGTGGTGACCGTTGTTCTTATATTAGAGAGGATAAACTATATCTATTTGTTTGCTCATTTCTTGGTCGTAACGCCGGTGTGTTCTGTGCTACTTGTCGTGAGTGTCGCAACCAGGGACTGCTCCGTTTGGCTGACGGTAGCTTTCACTTTCGATCGGTGCGTCGCCATTTGCTGTGAGAAGCTGCGGAACCGATATTGCACCGAGAGAACAGCGACTGTGGTGGTAGTAACAGTGAGTGCGGCGTGTTGTGCCCAGGCCGTTCCATTTTACTTTGCAGTGGATCGATGGCGTTGTATCCCCGTGGCTGAATACTTCACCTCACCCCTGTGGAAAGCCTACCAGGTCTTTCACGGCATCACAACACCGTTACTGCCGATCTGTTTAATTTTGTTATTCAATGTTTCCACCGTCCACCGGGTGATAGCGACAAATAGAGTTCGCCAGGTACTTCGGAAAAGCAGCGGAAATCGTCATGATCCAGAGGTGGAGAACCGGAGAAAGTCAATGATACTGTTGTTCGCTCTTTCTGCGAATTTCATATTACTTTGGATGCCCTATCTCGTACATTCGATGAACTGGCAAGTGGAAAACTATTCCTACACAGACAGATATTTCAGCAAACCGACCTATATCCGGCAGCAATGCGGGTTCATGCTGTCTTCCCTCAGCATGTGCACCAACACTTGTATCTATGGACTGTCACAGAGAAAATTCAGGGACGAGCTGAAATATGCAGTGAAGTACCTGTTTGCAGCAACGGGAGAAATCTGTAAATAAAAGCAAACGGGATTATTTCTTCCTGCAGCATTTGGAGTAGTATTTGATTTGAGCAACATGCGACCGCTATTTGGGAATATAAACATGGAAAAATAGTAAGCCTACAGCACAATGCAGGCCCTTCGGTCAACTGAGTTGTGCCGAAATGTCCCGACCTGAGAAATTACTCGGTTTACCCATAGCCCTCTATTATTCTACGCTCCATGGACATATCCAGGAGTTTCTTAAAATACCCTATCGTATCCGCCTCCCACCAACGTGACCGGCAGCTCATTCCACGAACTCACCACTCTCTGCGTAAAAAACACCCCTGACATTTCCTCTGTACCTTTTCCCCAGCGCCTTAAACCTGTGCCCTCTTGTGGCAACCATTTCAGCCCTGGGAAAAAGCCTCTGACTACCCACACGATGAATGCCTCTCATCATCTTCTTCACAACTCTGTACGACTGAAAACTGAACTGAAAATTATTATTGCGTTCACGGAAGAATTATGCCTCGCGTATCATGCATTTGCCGTCCACTCTCTTTGATTCCGTGGTATCTAATATATAAAAAGGGATTAATCTGATTATTGATCCATAAATGTTGCAACACCGGGATTCAGGTGTTGCTGAATGAACTGTTGCTGTATTCCTCAGATCATCACAGCCCGGCCAGTTCGTGACGGATGGATCTTCAGACCATAAGACACAGGAGCACAATTAGTCCATTTGACCCATCGAGTCTGCTCCACCATTCAGTCATGATTGATTCTTTGTTCCCTTCCTTACTCCCACTCCGCGGCATTTTCCCCGTAATTTAGCACATAAAACACAGAAATGAACAGTACATTACATGCCTTTCGGCCCACAACGTTGTGCGGACCATGAACCCTACCCAGAGTTTCCCTAGCACACAGCCCTCTATTTTTCTGAGCTCCATGTACCTGTCTAAGTTGCTCTTAAAAGACCCCATTGTAACCTTTGATGCCGTTGCCACTCATTCCTCGCCTTGAATACTCCCAACGACCTGGCCTTCACAGCTGCCTGTGGTAACAAATTCTACAAATGCACCACTCACAGGCGAAAGGAAGTGCTCCGCAGCTCTGTATAAATCTGACGGTCTCTATCCGGAGGCGTCTTGTCCAAAACTCCCAACCCATCGAAAATACCCTTTCAACATTCTAAAGATTTCAGCTCATGCTTTACGTTCGAGTAGGTATAAACCCTGAGCCATCAAACATTCCCCTTTCGTTCCTGGAATGATCATTAGCGAACATCCTGTGAAATGTCCCCAACGCCAGTGTATCATTTCTCAGATAAGGAGCACAAAACCGTTCACAATACTCAAGGTGATGCCAACGCAGTGATTTAAAACGCTTTAGTATCACATCCCTGCTTTGATATTCCAAACCTCTTGAAATGAATACTAATATTGCACTGGCGTGCGTATCACCAACTCAACCTGAAAGTTCACCTTTATGGCGTTCGATACAATAATTCCCAAGTCCCTTTGCATCTCAATACTTATTGAATTTCCTCCAAGTTTAGAAAATAGTCTGTAGGTTTATTGCTTCCACCAGATTGCTTGACCATGCATTTTCCAAAATTGTGTTTCACTTGTCACTTCCTTGCTGATTTTCCTTATCTGTCCTTCCACAGCCTACCTGTTTCCTCAACACAGACCGCCCCTTAACTAACCCTGTTTCACATGGAATCCTGGCAACAAAGCCAGCTATTCCATCATCTAAATCATTGATATACAGCATCAAAAGAAGCCGTCCCAACAGCGACCCCTGTAGAGCACCAATAGTCTCCGGCAGCCCACCAGGAAAGGATGTTTTCATTCCCACTGGCTGCCTCCGAGCAGTCAGCCAATGCTCTAATGATGATCGTAAAGTACTTGTAATACTCTGGCGCCCTGTCAAGGGCCTGCTGGGAATCCAAATATACTCGGTCATCTGCATCCTCTTTAACTACCCGACTTGTAATCCCCTCAGAGAAACCTATCAGGTTCGTCCGAAAACATTTTCCCTTAAGCGCACCATGCTGACTTTGTCATGTCTTGTCCTGAGTCACCAAGTACTACATAACTTTATCCTCAGAAATTAACTTCAACATCTTTCCGACCACCGAGATCAGTTAACTGCTCCATAATTTCCTTTCTGCTGTTTTCCTCCTTTCTGAAAGTCCTTAGTGACTTTTGCAATTTTCCAGTCCTCTGTCCTCCAGTGAAGACTGATGCAATATATTCATTTAGTTAATCGGCCATCTCCGTGTTCCTCGTTATAATTTCTACCACCTCCTTTTCTACTGTCCTATATCCACTCTCATATCTCTTTTATTCTGATATACTTGGAAAATATGTTTTTCTATCCGACTTGATATTGTTTGCTTACTTGCTTTCATTTTTCATCTCTTACCTCCTAATTGATTCTATTTGTTGTTAGGTTTCAAAAATCTTCCTAACCCTCTAAATTCACGCTATTTTTTTATCGTATGCCCTTTCGTTTGCTTTATTCATTAGCTTTAACTTCCTCTGTCAGCCACGGCTGTACTATTTTGAGGACAGTATTAACTACCCTTTTTGATTCTGTAGTCCTAATGCATCGATACTCACCGTGCTAGCTGCTGCTTTGTCCTGTCAACTGCCTGTCCTTCCCGACAGTCTGACTGCACTCTGTCTTTGCTTTTCAACATGCGTCCTATTCAGAGTCCATTCATTATGGTTTCCACGCTCCTACAGAATTAGATGGAATGTCACCAACAAGATGAGTAAACATTGAGAACAGCGGACCCCGTCTGGTTCAGGTGCAAGCTGTCTCTTTTGTGGAGGTCATGCAATCCCCAGAATATATCGCAATGATTCAACAAACTGAAGCCCCTCTAACTGTACCATCTTCTCAGATCTACACCATATTTTTCTGCCACATCATCCTGATTCTACCCTCACTGGCGCATGCCAGAGGTAGAAATCCAGAAAACATTCACCTAGAGCTTCTGCTTTCAGTTTCTCTGCTTCGCTCTCTAAATTTTATCTTCAGTCTATGTTTGTTTCCCCTTCCTATGCCATTGGCACCAATGTGTACCGAGACAACTGACTGTCCACTCTGCCCCTCCAAATTGTGGTGGGCGCAATCCGTGTTACCCCTGATCTAGCACATGGGAGTCACTATCCGTGTGCACTTTTCACGTTCACAGAATCTCCTGACTGTTCACTTGACTGTTGACCATACCCCACCCCCAGCACTACCAGCTCCCTCTTCCCCCGTTTTTCCCTTCTGCACCACGGACTCATGCTTAGTGCCAGTAACCTAGTCTCCGCTTCATTTCCCTGGGAGGTCATCGGCCACTGGGGTATCCAAAAGGGTACAAGTATTATTCAGGGGAATGGCCACAGGGGTGCTCTGCGCTAACTCCCTATTCACCTTCTCATTCCTTCTGCTAACAGTCACCCAGCAAGCCACCTCCTGCAACTGAGACGCGACTACTTCCTGGTAACACCGATCAGTGATCTCCTCACCGTTCGGTAAGAGCGGAAGGTCATCCAGCTGCTGCTCCACATCCCTGACTGGGTCTTTAAGGAGCTGCGCCTGGACGCACTTCAGGCTGAAGTAGTTCCATGGGAAAATCCGTGTCTCCCAGTACTCCAACTTCCAGCATGACGAACATTCAGTTTCTATCTAGACTACTCTAAGTATCGCTGACACAGTAAAAAGAGATAAGTTTCACAGAAACCTATCCGGGTGACGTCCCCAGATCAGACACCGCTTCTGATCCGAAGCCTCCTTTGAGACAAAGCCTGACACTACTTCAGAGAATTCCAACAGATTTGTCAGGTAGCATTTCCGCTTCAGAAATTCTGACCTTGCAGAATTTTAACGTGTGCCTCCAAGCACCCCGAAACCTCATCCTTAGTGATCGGCTCCGACGTCTTCCAACCGTTCAAGACAGGCAAGCTGACCGATAATTCCCTATGTGATGCCCCCATTCCTTCCTAAAGAGTGCAGTGACATTTGCAATGTTCCAGTCCTCAGCATCCATTCCAGTCTCTCTAGGTTCTTGAAAGATCATTGCTGATGCCTCCACAATCTCTTCAGTTATCTCTTTTCAGAACTCTGCAGTGTCGTCTCTCTGGACCAGGTGACTTACTTACCTTCACGCTTTTCAGCTTCTCAACATCTTCACCTCAATAATACCACCTACAGTCACTTCTGCCTCCTGACAGTCTTGCGTTTCTGTCAGTCAGCTGGTGTCTTCCACAGAACAATCTTTCTGTAACCTCGTTGATGATATTGGCTAGCCTGCTTTCATATTTAATCTTTTCTGTCCTTAAAAACTTCCCAGTGTTCTACATTCCCACCAAATATTTGCTGTATTATGTACCCTCTCTTTCGCGTTTAAACTGTCTTAGACTTCTCTCGTCAGCCACGGTTGCCTGATCCTCTCGTTAGGATACCTATTTTTTATATTCGGGATGCACCTTCCGTTCGCTTTCCGAATCTCACCCAGAAAAAAAAAACAGACATTGATGCAAAACACCGTCATACTTTCCAGTGTCTCTTCCCAATCTATTCTGACGAATTCCTCGCTGATACTAATCCAGAATTACCCTTTCCCTGTAGGCTCAACCACACGCTGCTTCAAAGGCCATATCGTATGCGTTCTAAAACAATGCCTCCTGGGAATCAGCACTAACGGAACTTTTCAACCTCCCTGCATATTGAAATCCTCGGTGAGTTGTCCAGTTGAAACATTGCCCTTTTACATATTTTAGATCTCTTGTTGTAATTTGTTGTCCACTTCCTGGCTGCTGTTTCAATATCCGTATATAACTCCCATCAACGTAATCTTACACTTGTATTTTTTAACTCTATCCATATGGATTTTATATTTGCCGATCCTATTACACTTTATAAGGATTTGACTTGATTTGTACCAACAAACTACTAGCTCTATTCGCAGATCTATCTAATGTTTTCGATACAATGCATATCCTTGGATGCCCTGCTCTGACCTCTGTCCCTTTTTTCGGCCATGACTCAGAATGTCCACTGTCTCATACCTGCCAATCTCTAGCTGCGCCACAAGATCACCGACCTTATTCCGTGCACTGTGGCCATTCACATATCACACCTTCAGTCACAGATTCATCATCTTCAGTGATGTAGGGTCCCTTTCCAGTTTAAGATATCCCACTAACAGCCATTTCCAAAGGTTCAAAGATTCATTGATTTTCAAAGTCTGTCGCCAGATACAACTCCGGATAGCAACGAAACAAAGAAAGAGCATGAGAGCCGTTCACAGAGAAACGTCAAACCCACACTCCTGGACAGAAAAGGAACGGCATCCTGATCATCAACCCCAACCACCCCGGGACAAAACAAAGCAAGAACATCGCCCCCCACCCCCGGAAACATATCTAACAGAACACAACACAACAGCAACCCCAAACACCCCGGGACAAAACAAAGCAAGAACATCGACCCTCATCCCCGCAAACATATCTAACAGAACACAACACAACAGCAACACCAAACACCCCGGGACAAAACAAAGCAAGAACATCACTCTCATCCCCGCAAACATATCTAACAGAACACAACAGAACATCAATCCCAACCACCCCGGGACAAAACAAAGCAAGAACATCGTCCCCCCACCCCCCGGAAACATATCTAACAGAACACAACAGAACATCAACCCCAACCGCCCCGGGACAAAACAAAGCAAGAACATCGCCCCCCACCCCCGGAAAAATATCTAACAGAACACAACAGGACATTCTTTATGGTGCCTTTAACACCATCCAGCCCAAGATCTTAAGGCACAAACTAACGGAGATGGGAGTAGACTCTCACATGGTGGATTGGATAGTGGACTACTTGACAGATAGACCTCAGTATGTGCGGTTGGGAGACTGTAGGTCTGACACGGTGGTCAGCAGCACAGGAGCGCCGCAGGGAACCGTACTCTCTCCGGTCCTGTTCACCCTGTACACATCAGACTTCCAATATAACTCGGAGTCCTGCCAAGTGCAGAAGTTCGCTGAAGACACGGCCATAGTGGGGTGTGTAAGGAATGGACAGGAGCAGGAGTATAGGAAACTGATACAGGACTTTGTGATATGGTGCAACTCAAACTACCTGCGTCTCAATATCACCAAGACCAAGGAGATGGTGGTGGACTTTAGGAGATCTAGGCCTCATATGGAGCCAGTGATCATTAATGGAGAATGTGTGGAGCAGGTTAAGACCTGCAAGTATCTGGGAGTACAGTTAGACGAGAAGCTAGACTGGACTGCCAACACAGATGCCTTGTGCAGGAAGACACAGAGTCGACTGTACCTCCTTAGAAGGTTGGCGTCATTCAATGTCTGCAGTGAGATGCTGAAGATGTTCTATAGGTCAGTTGTGGAGATCGCCCTCTTTTCTGTGGTGGCGTGTTGGGGAGGAAGCATTAAGAAGAGGGACGCCTCACGTCTTAATAAGCTGGTACGGAAGGCGGGCTCTGTCGTGGGCAAAGTACTGGAGAGTTTAACATCGGAGGCTGAGCGAAGGGCGCTGAGTAGGCTACGGTCAATTATGGAAAACCCTGAACATCCTCTACATAGCACCATCCAGAGACAGAGAAGCAGTTTCAGCGACAGGTTACTATCGATGCAATGCTCCTCAGACAGGATGAAGAGGTCAATACTCCCCAATGCCATTAGGCTTTACAATTCAACTGCCAGGACTTAAGAACTTTTTTAAGCTATTATTAATGCTTTTTGAGTTAGTGTTTACTGAGTTAAGTATTGTATGTAATTAGTTTTTTTGCTACAACAAGTGTATGGGACATTGGAAAAAAGGTTGAATTTCCCCATGGGGATGAATGAAGTATCTATCTATCTATCTATCTATCTATCTATCTATCTAACTATCTATCTATCTATCTATCTATCAACACCAAACAACCCGGGACAAAACAAAGCAAGAACATCGCCCCCCACCCCCGCAAACATATCTAACAGAACACAACAGAACATCAACACCGACCACCCTGGGACAAAACAAAGCAAGAACATCGCTCCCCCACCCCCGGAACCATATCTAACAGAACACAACAGAACATCAATCCCAAACACCCCGGGACAAAATGAAGCAAGAACATCACCCCCCACCCCCGGAAACATATCTAACAGAACACAACAAAACATCAACCCCAACCACCCCGGGACAAAACAAAGCAAGAACATCGCCCCTCATCCCCGGAAACATATCTAACAGAACACAACAGAACATCAATCCCAACCACCCCGGGACAAAACAAAGCAAAAACATTTTCCCCCACCCCCGGAAACATATCTAACAGAACACAACAGAACATCAATCCCAACCACCCCGGGACAAAACAAAGCAAGAACATCGCCCCCCACCCCCGGAAACATATTTAACAGAACACAACAAAACATCAACCCCAACCACCCCGGGACAAAACAAAGCAAGAACATCGCCCCTCATCCCCGGAAACATATCTAACAGAACACAACAGAACATCAATCCCAACCACCCCGGGACAAAACAAAGCAAGAACATTTTCCCCCACCCCCGCAAACATATCTAACAGAACACAACAGAACATCAATCCCAACCACCCCGGGACAAAACAAAGCAAGAACATTTTCCCCCACCCCCGCAAACATATCTAACAGAACACAACAGAACATCAATCCCAACCACCCCGGGACAAAACAAAGCAAGAACATCGCCCCCCCACCCCCGGAAACATATCTAACAGAACACAACAGAACATCAATCCCAACCACCCCGGGACAAAACAAAGCAAGAACATTGTCCCCCAACCCCGGAAACATATCTAACAGAACACAACAGAATATCAATCCCAAACACCCCGGGACAAAACAAAGCAAGAACATCGCCCCCACCCCCGCAAACATATCTAACAGAACACAACAGAACATCAGCCCCAACTACCCCGGGACAAAACAAAGCAAGAACATCACCCCTCATCCCCGGAAACATATCTAACAGAACACCACAGAACATCAATCCCAACCACCCCGGGACAAAACAAAGCAAGAACATTGTCCCCCACCCCCGGAAACATATCTAACAGAACACCACAGAACATCAATCCCAACCACTCCGGGACAAAACAAAGCAAGAACATTGTCCCCCACCCCCGGAAACATATCTAACAGAACACAACAGAACATCAATCCCAACCACTCCGGGACAAAACAAAGCAAGAACATCGCCCCCACCCCCGGAAACATATCTAACAGAACACAACAGAACATCAATCCCAACCACTCCGGGACAAAACAAAGCAAGAACATCGCCCTCCACCCCCCGGAAACATATCTAACAGAACACAACAGAACATCAACACCAACCACCCTGGGACAAAACAAAGCAAGAACATCGCTCCCCCACCCCCGGAACCATATCTAACAGAACACAACAGAACATCAATCCCAAACACCCCGGGACAAAATGAAGCAAGAACATCACCCCCCACCCCCGGAAACATATCTAACAGAACACAACAAAACATCAACCCCAACCACCCCGGGACAAAACAAAGCAAGAACATCGCCCCTCATCCCCGGAAACATATCTAACAGAACACAACAGAACATCAATCCCAACCACCCCGGGACAAAACAAAGCAAAAACATTTTCCCCCACCCCCGGAAACATATCTAACAGAACACAACAGAACATCAATCCCAACCACCCCGGGACAAAACAAAGCAAGAACATCGCCCCCCACCCCCGGAAACATATTTAACAGAACACAACAGAACATCAATCCCAACCACCCCGGGACAAAACAAAGCAAGAACATCGCCCCCCACCCCCGGAAACATATTTAACAGAACACAACAAAACATCAACCCCAACCACCCCGGGACAAAACAAAGCAAGAACATCGCCCCTCATCCCCGGAAACATATCTAACAGAACACAACAGAACATCAATCCCAACCACCCCGGGACAAAACAAAGCAAGAACATTTTCCCCCACCCCCGCAAACATATCTAACAGAACACAACAGAACATCAATCCCAACCACCCCGGGACAAAACAAAGCAAGAACATTTTCCCCCACCCCCGCAAACATATCTAACAGAACACAACAGAACATCAATCCCAACCACCCCGGGACAAAACAAAGCAAGAACATCGCCCCCCCCACCCCCGGAAACATATCTAACAGAACACAACAGAACATCAATCCCAACCACCCCGGGACAAAACAAAGCAAGAACATTGTCCCCCAACCCCGGAAACATATCTAACAGAACACAACAGAATATCAATCCCAAACACCCCGGGACAAAACAAAGCAAGAACATCGCCCCCCACCCCCGCAAACATATCTAACAGAACACAACAGAACATCAGCCCCAACTACCCCGGGACAAAACAAAGCAAGAACATCACCCCTCATCCCCGGAAACATATCTAACAGAACACCACAGAACATCAATCCCAACCACCCCGGGACAAAACAAAGCAAGAACATTGTCCCCCACCCCCGGAAACATATCTAACAGAACACCACAGAACATCAATCCCAACCACTCCGGGACAAAACAAAGCAAGAACATTGTCCCCCACCCCCGGAAACATATCTAACAGAACACAACAGAACATCAATCCCAACCACTCCGGGACAAAACAAAGCAAGAACATCGCCCCCACCCCCGGAAACATATCTAACAGAACACAACAGAACATCAATCCCAACCACTCCGGGACAAAACAAAGCAAGAACATCGCCCTGCACCCCCCGGAAACATATCTAACAGAACACAACAGAACATCAATCCAAAACACCCCGGGACAAAACAAAGCAAGAACATCGCCCCACACCCCCGGAAACATATCTAACAGAACACAACACAACAGCAACACCAAACACCCCGGGACAAAACAAAGCAAGAACATCACCCTCATCCCCGCAAACATATCTAACAGAACACAACAGAATATCAATCCCAACCACTCCGGGACAAAACAAAGCAAGAACATCGCCCTCCACCCCCCGGAAACATATCTAACAGAACACAACAGAACATCAATCCAAAACACCCCGGGACAAAACAAAGCAAGAACATCGCCCCACACCCCCGGAAACATATCTAACAGAACACAACACAACAGCAACACCAAACACCCCGGGACAAAACAAAGCAAGAACATCACCCTCATCCCCGCAAACATATCTAACAGAACACAACAGAACATCAATCCCAACCACCCCGGGACAAAACAAAGCAAGAACATCGTCCCTCCACCCCCCGGAAACATATCTAACAGAACACAACAGAACATCAACCCCAACCGCCCCGGGACAAAACAAAGCAAGAACATCGCCCCCCACCCCCGGAAAAATATCTAACAGAACACAACAGGACATTCTTTATGGTGCCTTTAACACCATCCAGCCCAAGATCTTAAGGCACAAACTAACGGAGATGGGAGTAGACTCTCACATGGTGGATTGGATAGTGGACTACTTGACAGATAGACCTCAGTATGTGCGGTTGGGAGACTGTAGGTCTGACACGGTGGTCAGCAGCACAGGAGCGCCGCAGGGAACCGTACTCTCTCCGGTCCTGTTCACCCTGTACACATCAGACTTCCAATATAACTCGGAGTCCTGCCAAGTGCAGAAGTTCGCTGAAGACACGGCCATAGTGGGGTGTGTAAGGAATGGACAGGAGCAGGAGTATAGGAAACTGATACAGGACTTTGTGATATGGTGCAACTCAAACTACCTGCGTCTCAATATCACCAAGACCAAGGAGATGGTGGTGGACTTTAGGAGATCTAGGCCTCATATGGAGCCAGTGATCATTAATGGAGAATGTGTGGAGCAGGTTAAGACCTGCAAGTATCTGGGAGTACAGTTAGACGAGAAGCTAGACTGGACTGCCAACACAGATGCCTTGTGCAGGAAGACACAGAGTCGACTGTACCTCCTTAGAAGGTTGGCGTCATTCAATGTCTGCAGTGAGATGCTGAAGATGTTCTATAGGTCAGTTGTGGAGATCGCCCTCTTTTCTGTGGTGGCGTGTTGGGGAGGAAGCATTAAGAAGAGGGACGCCTCACGTCTTAATAAGCTGGTACGGAAGGCGGGCTCTGTCGTGGGCAAAGTACTGGAGAGTTTAACATCGGAGGCTGAGCGAAGGGCGCTGAGTAGGCTACGGTCAATTATGGAAAACCCTGAACATCCTCTACATAGCACCATCCAGAGACAGAGAAGCAGTTTCAGCGACAGGTTACTATCGATGCAATGCTCCTCAGACAGGATGAAGAGGTCAATACTCCCCAATGCCATTAGGCTTTACAATTCAACTGCCAGGACTTAAGAACTTTTTTAAGCTATTATTAATGCTTTTTGAGTTAGTGTTTACTGAGTTAAGTATTGTATGTAATTAGTTTTTTTGCTACAACAAGTGTATGGGACATTGGAAAAAAGGTTGAATTTCCCCATGGGGATGAATGAAGTATCTATCTATCTATCTATCTATCTATCTATCTATCTATCTATCTATCTATCTAACTATCTATCTATCTATCTATCTATCAACACCAAGCACCCCGGGACAAAACAAAGCAAGAACATCGCCCCCCACCCCCGCAAACATATCTAACAGAACACAACAGAACATCAACACCAACCACCCTGGGACAAAACAAAGCAAGAACATCGCTCCCCCACCCCCGGAACCATATCAAACAGAACACAACAGAACATCAATCCCAAACACCCCGAGACAAAATGAAGCAAGAACATCACCCCCCACCCCCGGAAACATATCTAACAGAACACAACAAAACATCAACCCCAACCACCCCGGGACAAAACAAAGCAAGAACATCGCCCCTCATCCCCGGAAACATATCTAACAGAACACAACAGAACATCAATCCCAACCACCCCGGGACAAAACAAAGCAAAAACATTTTCCCCCACCCCCGGAAACATAACTAACAGAACACAACAGAACATCAATCCCAACCACCCCGGGACAAAACAAAGCAAGAACATCGCCCCCCACCCCCGGAAACATATTTAACAGAACACAACAAAACATCAACCCCAACCACCCCGGGACAAAACAAAGCAAGAACATCGCCCCTCATCCCCGGAAACATATCTAACAGAACACAACAGAACATCAATCCCAACCACCCCGGGACAAAACAAAGCAAGAACATTTTCCCCCACCCCCGCAAACATATCTAACAGAACACAACAGAACATCAATCCCAACCACCCCGGGACAAAACAAAGCAAGAACATTTTCCCCCACCCCCGCAAACATATCTAACAGAACACAACAGAACATCAATCCCAACCACCCCGGGACAAAACAAAGCAAGAACATCGCCCCCCCACCCCCGGAAACATATCTAACAGAACACAACAGAACATCAATCCCAACCACCCCGGGACAAAACAAAGCAAGAACATTGTCCCCCAACCCCGGAAACATATCTAACAGAACACAACAGAACATCAATCCCAAACACCCCGGGACAAAACAAAGCAAGAACATCGCCCCCCACCCCCGCAAACATATCTAACAGAACACAACAGAACATCAGCCCCAACTACCCCGGGACAAAACAAAGCAAGAACATCGCCCCTCATCCCCGGAAACATATCTAACAGAACACCACAGAACATCAATCCCAACCACCCCGGGACAAAACAAAGCAAGAACATTGTCCCCCACCCCCGGAAACATATCTAACAGAACACCACAGAACATCAATCCCAACCACTCCGGGACAAAACAAAGCAAGAACATTGTCCCCCACCCCCGGAAACATATCTAACAGAACACAACAGAACATCAATCCCAACCACTCCGGGACAAAACAAAGCAAGAACATCGCCCCCACCCCCGGAAACATATCTAACAGAACACAACAGAACATCAATCCCAACCACTCCGGGACAAAACAAAGCAAGAACATCGCCCTCCACCCCCCGGAAACATATCTAACAGAACACAACAGAACATCAATCCAAAACACCCCGGGACAAAACAAAGCAAGAACATCGCCCCACACCCCCGGAAACATATCTAACAGAACACAACACAACAGCAACACCAAACACCCCGGGACAAAACAAAGCAAGAACATCGCCCCTCATCCCCGGAAACATATCTAACTGAACACCTCAGAACATCAATCCCAACCACCCCGGGACAAAACAAAGCAAGAACATTGTCCCCCACCCCCGGAAACATATCTAACAGAACACCACAGAACATCAATCCCAAGCACCCCGGGACAAAACAAAGCAAGAACATTGTCCCCCACCCCCGGAAACATATCTAACAGAACACAACAGAACATCAATCCCAACCACTCCGGGACAAAACAAAGCAAGAACATCGCCCCCACCCCCGGAAACACATCTAACAGAACACAACAGAACATCAACCCCAAACAACCCGGGACAAAACAAAGCAAGAACATCGCCCTCCACCCCCCGGAAACATATCTAACAGAACACAACAGAACATCAACCCCAAACACCCCGGGACAAAACAAAGCAAGACCAACGCCCCCCCCCCCCCCAGCCCCGTAAACATAGCTAACAGAACACAACAGAACATCAATCCAAAACACCCCGGGACAAAACAAAGCAAGAACATCGCCCCACACCCCCGGAAACATATCTAACAGAACACAACACAACAGCAACACCAAACACCCCGGGACAAAACAAAGCAAGAACATTGACCCTCATCCCCGCAAACATATCTAACAGAACACAACAGAACATCAACCCCAAACACCCCGGGACAAAACAAAGCAAGACCAACGCTCCCCCCAGCCCCGTAAACATAGCTAACAGAACACAACAGGACATTCTTTATGGTGCCTTTAACACCATCCAGCCCAAGATCTTAAGGCACAAACTAACGGAGATGGGAGTAGACTCTCACATGGTGGATTGGATTGTGGACTACTTGACAGATAGACCTCAGTATGTGCGGTTGGGAGACTGTAGGTCTGACACGGTGGTCAGCAGCACAGGAGCGCCGCAGGGAACCGTACTCTCTCCGGTCCTGTTCACCCTGTACACATCAGACTTCCAATATAACTCGGAGTCCTGCCAAGTGCGGAAGTTCGCTGAAGACACGGCCATAGTGGGGTGTGTAAGGAATGGACAGGAGCAGGAGTATAGGAAACTGATACAGGACTTTGTGATATGGTGCAACTCAAACTACCTGCGTCTCAATATCACCAAGACCAAGGAGATGGTGGTGGACTTTAGGAGATCTAGGCCTCATATGGAGCCAGTGATCATTAATGGAGAATGTGTGGAGCAGGTTAAGACCTGCAAGTATCTGGGAGTACAGTTAGACGAGAAGCTAGACTGGACTGCCAACACAGATGCCTTGTGCAGGAAGGCACAGAGTCGACTGTACCTCCTTAGAAGGTTGGCGTCATTCAATGTCTGCAGTGAGATGCTGAAGATGTTCTATAGGTCAGTTGTGGAGATCGCCCTCTTCTTTGTGGTGGCGTGTTGGGGAGGAAGCATTAAGAAGAGGGACGCCTCACGTCTTAATAAGCTGGTAAGGAAGGCGGGCTCTGTCGTGGGCAAAGTACTGGAGAGTTTAACATCGGAGGCTGAGCGAAGGGCGCTGAGTAGGCTACGGTCAATTATGGAAAACCCTGAACATCCTCTACATAGCACCATCCAGAGACAGAGAAGCAGTTTCAGCGACAGGTTACTATCGATGCAATGCTCCTCAGACAGGATGAAGAGGTCAATACTCCCCAATGCCATTAGGCTTTACAATTCAACTGCCAGGACTTAAGAACTTTTTTAAGCTATTATTAATGCTTTTTGAGTTAGTTTTTACTGAGTTAAGTATTGTATGTAATTAGTTTTTTTTGCTACAACAAGTGTATGGGACATTGGAAAAAAGGTTGAATTTCCCCATGGGGATGAATGAAGTATCTATCTATCTATCTATCTATCTATCTATCTATCTATCTATCTATCTATCTATCTATCAACACCAAACACCCCGGGACAAAACAAAGCAAGAACATCGCCCCCCACCCCCGCAAACATATCTAACAGAACACAACAGAACATCAACACCAACCACCCCGGGACAAAACAAAGCAAGAACATCGCTCCCCCCACCCCCGGAACCATATCTAACAGAACACAACAGAACATCAATCCCAAACACCCCGGGACAAAATGAAGCAAGAACATCACCCCCCACCCCCGGAAACATATCTAACAGAACACAACAAAACATCAATCCCAACCACCCCGGGACAAAACAAAGCAAGAACATTTTCCCCCACCCCCGCAAACATATCTAACAGAACACAACAGAACATCAATCCCAACCACCCCGGGACAAAACAAAGCAAGAACATTGTCCCCCACCCCCGGAAACATATCTAACAGAACACCACAGAACATCAATCCCAACCACCCCGGGACAAAACAAAGCAAGAACATTGTCCCCCACCCCCGGAAACATATCTAACAGAACACAACAGAACATCAATCCCAACCAGCCCGGGACAAAACAAAGCAAGAACATCGCCCCCCACCCCCGCAAACATATCTAACAGTACACAACAGAACATCAACCCCAAACAACCCGGGACAAAACAAAGCAAGAACATCGCCCTCCACCCCCCGGAAACATATCTAACAGAACACAACAGAACATCAACCCCAACCACCCCGGGACAAAACAAAGCAAGACCAAAGCCCCCCCCCCCAGCCCCGTAAACATAGCTAACAGAACACAACAGAACATCAATCCAAAACACCCCGGGACAAAACAAAGCAAGAACATCGCCCCCCACCCCCGGAAACATATCTAACCGAACACAACAGAACATCAACCCCAACCACCCCGGGACAAAACAAAGCAAGACCAACGCCCCCCACCCCCGCAAACATATCAAACAGAACACAACAGAACATCAATCCCATACCCAGTCCCATCGCACAATAAAATGGAAAAGGAACGTCGATTTAAAACAGTAAATACAAAATCCTATAGACTGAAAAAGTTCACAGTCCTTAAACGCAATGGACTACTCTGTAAATGGAACCACGATCCCTTCATCCAATAACAGCCACATTCATGGAAAGGGAGGCAGACGCCACACGAGCGCAGAAGCCTAACTACCTGCCACAGCGAGCTACACAGCGATAGGCCGCTCACAAACTCCTCTCGTATCGATCAAAGGGAAAGGAGGCGGTGCTGAACTCGCAACCGCCATCGGCATTTGTCTCGGTATGTCCGTCTTCCTCATTTTGCTGCATTCTCTACCAGTTCTCCCTCAGAGCCTGACAATAAATTACAACTACTTGTGTACCAGCTTCCTCATTCTCCTGTATTAGCATAAATTCATCGAGCTGCAGGTTGAGTTCCTTAACCCATTCTCCCAGGAGCTGCA
Organism: Hemitrygon akajei; assembly: GCF_048418815.1. Taxonomy (NCBI): domain Eukaryota; kingdom Metazoa; phylum Chordata; class Chondrichthyes; order Myliobatiformes; family Dasyatidae; genus Hemitrygon; species Hemitrygon akajei. The sequence continues at coordinate 4,505,407 of NW_027331925.1, read as the reverse complement.
AAACTCCGCACTTTGTACAAGTGTGTTTATCTGCAAGACTGGAGGTCTCCCAAAATAGCCACATCCCACATATAGTACAAGACAGTGTCCCTGGAACCACTGGCACTGCATTACTACGCCTAGCAAACACTCCTGCTCTCCCCACTTCCCCACTGAGCCACAGACACTGACAATGAAATGCAATACTTGAATTGGTAAGAAATATGTTGAGAAGCAGATGCTTCCAGTGTGCTGCCAGTATGGATATTGACCACCGTGGATGGTATGTGTTCCAGTGTTGTAGAGATACAAGTTGCATGTGATCAGCAACAAAAACGCCTCTTTACTTGTGATTTTACTTTTTATTCTTTGACTGTTTATGGGCGGTTAGAAAAAAAAAGCAGAAGTGCAGACAAATATTCGGTTGTGTAAGTTCAGGAGTTCTGCAGTTATAAAATAAAGGTACTGATCTGTAATTGCACATTTTCTCCGTGCCTCCCGGATAATTACTACAAGGGGTGATTATTGTAAGTGAGTTAGTTTAGTTAGACAATTAGTTGCTAGTTTAATTAGTTTGGCACAACTCAGTGGGTCGAAGTGCCTGTCTCAATGTTTGCTGTTCTGTGTTTAGTTATATGTTTTACGCTCTGTGTCCCTGAAACAAAATCCCTGAGTTGGGCGACGCTCCGCCTCCACACCCTACCCTTAAACGTAATCGTAAAATCCAAGGGCCCACTCCTACTGATCCCCGACTAACCTTGGCATCACAAACGAACATATGTAACACCACATCCCATCCTCCCCTCTCTCTCTCCCAATGGGGAGTCCTGCATCTCCATCTCTCAACCATACCCCTAAACCTAATGCCTACTCCCCTCCTACAAATCCTACAAACCCTAACCCATACCTCAGGTCCTATTCCCTACAATCCAACATCACCCATATCAATCAAAAGTCGTCACCTCATCACCTTAGCATTTTCATGACTATGATTTATAAAACTTTTGTAAGACTGAAGAATATCCCACTAAAGGCAGGTGTTGGTCCAATTTAAATAAGACGTGAGCCAGAGCAAAATGAGAAGGTTGCGTGAAAGTGAATTTCGAGTGACGTGATCAAGAAGCACAGGAGGGATGATCTTCCCACTCCCGTGTAATCACAGACTACACCCTTCTTACAAATCCCATAAAACCTAGCCAGTACTGGGAGCACCGGTTAATTAAGCCACGTGATATTGGACAATGTTAGTGAAAGGCACGGGCCAGATTAAAGTGGCTACACAACCCTATCAGCCACAGGCACACATATCTCCCGACACTAAACTCCAACACGCTCTTTCCTTCAACCCCATATATACATCCACAAACTTACCCTTAACACTAATTCTAAAGGTCCACAACACAACCAGCCCGGACGGCACCTCGACTATGCCTGGTCACATACATCAAGCTTAGTTAACACCAGGAGAGTTCCACGCCCCTCTCACCCCATGGGGAGCGTTACATTTCCATTTATCAACCCTCCCCTTAACATCACCGACCCCCCCATATAGATCCCAGTAGACACCAACCCAGCAGTCATTCACTACAATCCAACATCACCCCCACATCAATCACAAGTAGCAACCCCATCAGCGTAGCATATTAACAACCATAAACCTTAACATTTGTGTTAGGAAGAGGAAGACACCAATAAAGGCAAATATTGAACCGAGTTAACGAAGCTGTCTTCCAGAGGAAAGAGTCGGGTGTGATGAAACCAAGAAGAGCAAGAGGCATGATTTCCCACTACCCGCATAATCACAACATAACTATAGCTTTTTGGTGAGGAGGTAGGAACAGACAAATGTTTTTTGCATTACTGGACACGTGGAACAGGCTATTCGGTGCTCAGAGTCGGAAAATTCAAAACAAAAATACACAAATATTAATCCCTCCTACCTACACTGTACTCATCCAAAATGTCTGTTCAAAACATCTATTATATTTTCCTCTACCACTAAACCCAGGCAGCGCATTCCAGGCATCTATGACTCACTGAGTAAAATAACTGCCTCCACATACCCCTTGAGCCTACCCCCTCTCACCTTCGATGCCTGCCCGATGGTATTAACCATTTCAACCTTGGGAAACGGGTAGACTCTATCCACTGTATCTACGCCTCTCGTAATCTTATAAACCTCTAGCGGATCTTCCACCAGCCTGCAACTCTCTAGAAGAAACAACACAACTTTATCCAGACTTTAATGTTAGCACATGCCCTCTAAACCAGGCAGCATCCTGGTAAATGTCCTCTGTACCCTCTCTAAAATATCAGCATCCTTCCTATAGTGGGATGACCAGAACTGTATGAAATACTCAGGCACAGCATTATGCTAGTAACTTATGGCATAGTAGCTTGTGAAACTGTTTTGAATCACGGACTCTTACCAATCTCCTCAAGGGCATAAACTCTTGATGAAGGTTATGTTTAGGGGACTCTACCGAGTGGGTCTCCAAAATAATGTCTGTTTTTGGTGATGAATAAACACTTTCCTATCCATGAAACGCTCAACGACTTCAGTGACTCAGTGATACTCAGAACATTTGGGGGCTCATCCAGGACCCGCCCCTAACCCTGACAAATCGCCATCAAACTCACCAGTCTAGTGTGGGGAAGCATGCTTTAATCATAGCGCACTGTATGTGTCAAAGAACACAGCTGAGAGCCGAAGAAAGTCTGTGTGTGTGTGTGTGTGTGTGTGTGTGTGTGTGTGTGTGTGTGTGTGTGTGTGTGTGTGTGTGTGTGTGTGTGTGTGTGTGTAGACCCATTGTCTCTGCCTGACCTTGGATGACTATACACTTGTCCGTCTCCAATTCAGTTTATCACTCTTGGTTCATGCCCCTAATTTAATCTCCCCAGGGATTTGATAAGGTATCCCATGCTAGGCTTATTGAGAAAGTAAGGAGGCATGGGATCCACATTTCTTTGTTTTCCAGAACTGGCCTGCCCACAGTAAGCAAAGAGTGGTTGTAGACGGGTCATATTCTGCATGGACGCCGGTGACCAGAGCTGTGCCTCAGGAATCTGTTATGAGTCCATAAGACCAAAAGATTTAGGAGCAGAAGTAGGCCATTCGGCCCAATAATCAAGAACAGAGGGCAAAATTTAAATTTCATTTATTATTCTTTTATGTACAAATGAAACAGCCTTGAGACTCGTTACCTGTCCAGATCAGCAGACACCCCCACATGCACAGAGCAAGAATAATTTCAAATAGTTCACAAATCGGCTGACTGCATTTAACAAAAGCAAGAACAGAAGTCAAAGTTCGTATTGCATTTATTATTGAAGTCTGTATAAACGGAACAACTTTGAGATTCGATACTCCTCAAAATCCAACGGCTCCCACAAGTCAGTGTGCACCCCCGAATCCGCCGACACACTCAACTCTGTGCAAATCAGTGTGAGCCAACAAATCTGTGCTCACTGGCAAACGCGCATTCAACCCTTAAATGAGTGTGCAGTCCGAAAGCAACGGACACTTCAAAATCCCTGTGCACCCACCCATTCGCTTCCAAACCCTTAAATCTTAGCATATCCGTAAAGCAAGATCAGCCGCCGAATCACTCCTGCCTCCCCAGGTCTCCGCTGTGTCCTGTTCCGTGTGCATTCAATATTCGACAGCTTTCAAACTGATTTCTCCCTCATTTTTCTCCCAGAACCATCAAACGCTCCTCAAAGGTTCACTCTTTCATTCCCTGTTCAACCTCCTCAGAATTAAGCCCATGATATCACTGTATCCCTTACAAGCAATGCAATACTATATAGTTCCCCGAACCAGTGTACACACATCCCTCTGTTGTCATCGCCAAGTGATCTCAGTAGCCAAGCCGTCACGACAAAGCGCCAGTGTTGTCTGCTGGCTACTCTCTGACACAAAGACACACACGGGAACTCGTATAAACACTCAGAAATGCAGACACACAAAGATATATTAATAATGAACACAATATGAACTTTGGACTTTTTAAGAAGGTGGCAGTTATTTCGCGAACTGAAATGAGTTTTGCTCTCGGAAAATCTAATTTGTCTGTGGCGATGTCAGCGGGTTTGGTGGTACACATGGAAATGGGGCTGCACATTGATTTGCTGATGTACGGACGTTTCAAGGTATGTTGGTGAATATGGGTGTGCACACCGATTTCGGAGTGTCAGTGAATTTCGGGGTGCACACAGCTTTGGGCTGTGTGGGAGTTTTGGGAGTGCGAATCTATTTGAGGCACCGCACAGAACTGGGTGTGTCGGTGGATTTGAGGATGCACACTAATTTGGGAGCGAACGCAGTTTGTGGTTTGCATGCGGCTTTGAGGGTGCGCACAGTTCTGGGTATGTCGGTGGATTTGGCGGTGTCTGCGGGTTCGGCGTGGGCACGGATTTGGGGGTGCACACAGATTTGAGGATTGCTCTGACTTAGGAGAGTTTTGGTGAATATGGGTGTGCACAGGGAGTGGAGAATGTGAGCCGACATCTTGGTTTGTCAGGGAATATGGAGGTCGGTGGATTTGGGACACCCAATGATGAGGGGATAAAGATAGGTTTCGTGAGGTACGCAGATTTAGGGGGATGTCAATGATTATACGACGTATATGCATCTGGGTGTGTGTTTGAATTTAAACTTTGTTCTTGTTATTTTTAAGGTGGACGCAGCTATTTTGTAAAGTAGTTGAAGTGAATCCTGCTCTGTGATAGTGTAATGTGTAGGTGTGCGCACGGATTTGGGGTGCGCACGGATTTGCGGATGTGCGCACATTTCGAGAGCTGTCGGTGAATCTGGGAGTGCATACGGATTTGGCGGCGAATGTTGCTTTGAGGATATGCACAGATTTAGGGGTATGTCACAAAATGTGTAATTGCACTGGATTTTGCGGGTGTAGGTTGCTTTTGGGGTGCACGCTGATTCGAGGGTTGAATGAAGTTTTGCCAGTGAGCACAGATTTGTGGGTTCACACTGATTTGCACAGAGTTGGTGGTGTTGGCGGATTCGCGGGTGAGCACTGGCTTGGGGGAGCCGGTGGATTTGGAGGTGTGTCAGAACTCAGGGTTGTTCCGTTTTCATGCAATAATGATCAGTTCAATATGAACTTTTACCTCTGTTCCTGGTGTTTTTTTTAAAATGGAGACAGCTATTTTGTGAACTGTTTCAACTGATTCTTGCTCCGGGATAATCTAATGTGCATGTTGGGTTGTCTGCTGACATGGAGCTGTGACGAGTCTCAAGGTTGTTTCATTTCTACAGACATTAATAACAAATAATAATAAATTTGAATTTTGTTCTAGCTTTGTTATGGTTCAGCAGACATTTGTGAAGCGTTTAAAATGAGAATTCGAGAACATCTGCATTGCGGAGACAGATGGGAAGGGGCTGAACCAAAGGGAATAAACTGAATAGGAGGTGTACGGGCACGTGTATAGTCAGGCAGGGACAAGCAGAGACACAGACACAGAAACACACACACACACACACACACACACACACACACACACACAACACACACACACACACACACACACACACACACACACACACACACACACACACACACACACACACACACACACACACACACTCAAACCTGCACTTTCTTATCCGCCTCTACAGTTCTTTGACAAATACGGAGTGACATGATTAAAACATACCCCCGCACTAGACTGCTCAATTTCATGGCATGTTCGGGTGAGGGACGGGTCCTAGATGAGCATCCAAATGATCTGCGTGTGACTAAGTCACTGAAGCAATTGGAGGATTTAGTATGTCAGAAATTGTGTTTATTCATCAACACAAACAGACATTTTCTTCGACGTCCTCTCAGTAGAGTCCTACAAGCACAAACTGCATCAAGAGTTTATACTCTTGAGGAGAATGGTAGCAGTAGGTGATTCAGTACAATTTAACAAAATACAATGACATAATTTACTTCAATATTCTGTGTCAGACAAATGGTTCCATTGAAGTAGATATTTACAGTGGAATCACATTGAATTGATAAGACACCTGGGACGGTCCAGTCGCATTTGTTACAATAAACTAACTCCCACAAATGATTGAAATATTATTCATTAATTTAATCACAATCTGTCATCGCACCTGTCTGACGTAATTGGGTTATAAATAATTTAAAATACTTTATTTTTGAAATCTGTTGAAATCTGTCCCTGTGGAATTACTAAATGGCGTTAAAAACCCTAGTCATGTGCTGCCTTAATGTTTCATTCCGAGAGATCGCCTGTCGCACAAAGAGACAAATCACTGGACAGAGAAAATGTCTGCAATGTTAGATAGGTATATCGCTGTGGACAAAATATTGTACATGTTCATTGCCGTCATTGGAGTTCCTGGTGAGTGAACAGAGCATTTCATTTTCGTTATTTCTGTGTTTTAACAGGTGTGAACCTGTTTAAGATAATGTTATAAGCTTACAACCTGATCATCATTGCACAAATATCCATCAGAGATATCGATCCTGTCAATTTCACATTCTGAATTTCCATATTTAACAACAATTGGAACTATGCCTATTTTTCTCCACTAACTCAAGGGATCGAAGAGAACGCTGTTCCTGCCTTGAATGACACCTTGTCCAGAGATGTCCCAATGCTGGGGCCAGGGATCTCTCCGGGAAGTTGTGACTGGGAGATGTTTGCGTTCTGAAGCACACTTCTCCTAATTTGTTGACCAGAGGGAAACCCTAGTCCTGTGCTTCACGTCTCCCTGTGGATCCTGTCCCTGTCGGACCCCACTGTCTGTTGGTCAGTTATTGGGGCTAATCACCTGAACCAGTGTTCACGGATCTGGGGCCGTGTGTTATCAAATTAAACTGCGCTGCAGAATTAGTTCATTAACGGAGCAACTCAGCTACAGGTCACTAAGTGGTTCCTTCTTTCCCTCTGAAACCCGTCATAAATCGGGGCAGAGCTTCGTCCTGAAGGAGGGTCTTGACCAGAAACGAAAGGTGATTCAATTCCATGGATGCTGCCTGACCTGCTGAAATCCTCCAGTTTTGTGTGTGTTGCTCCTCTCTGTATCCCTTCTCGGCCTCATCAGATGCTGATTTTCCAGAGTCCTGGTCAGTCACAGTTAATTCAGTGAAACCGGCCCCATCAGCGACTGGAATGGGGATCAGCACCGATCGGTGTTGTTCATGCAGATCGCTTTTATCGCCAACGATTGTCCACACATCATCTTATCTCCACACTGAAGAAGACAGGTCAGAGACAGTGTGACCCACTTCCTGTGTTAGATTAGCAGCTATTTACAGACTCTAGTACTCCCGAGTTTTAGCTAAAGCCCGATCCCATGTTAGTTCCCAGAGAATGTTTTCTGTAATGCCCAGTGTCTGTTCCCTCTCTCCAGTGAATGTTGTGGCGATTGTGATTCTGTCCCGGGGAAAGTGCGGCCTCTCTACCTGCACCACTCGCTACCTGGTGGCCATGGCAGCGGCGGATCTACTGACCATTGTCTCCAGCGTCATTTTAAATCGAATCAGAGTGTCTTACTTCCCGCGGAGTTTTCTGAACATCACTCCTGTGTGCAGTGTTATCGATGTACTGAGCTTCACAGCCACAGACTGTTCTGTCTGGTTCACCGTCACTTTCACCTTTGACCGGTTTGTCGCCATTTGCTGCCAGAAACTGAAAACAAAATATTGCACCGGGAAAACTTCCGCTGTGGTTCTGACAACGACCGGCGTACTGTCCTGTCTGAGAAACGCTCCCCGATTCTTCATATGGGAACCCCAGATGATAATCGACAATGTACCGTGGTTCTGTATTCCCAAGAACCATTATTCCACTGACCCCTGGTGGGTTGTATATGACTGGCTCGATACGGTTTTAACTCCGTTCCTCCCTTTCACTGGGATCCTGCTGCTCAACGCTCTGACAGTCAGGGATATTTTAGTGGCCAGTCGGGTCCGTAAAGGGCTGAAGGGTCAGAGCAAGGGGGAGAACCGCAGTGACCCGGAGATGGAGAGCAGGAGGAGGTCTGTGGTTTTACTCTTCACGCTCTCCGGCAGCTTCATCATCCTTTGGATGACGGCGGTTGTAAATTTCATATATTATCAGGTCTCAGGAAAAGGATTCAAATTCAATGATTCTGAATTGATCTTTCACTACGTCGGGTATTTCCTGATCAATTGCAGTTGCTGCACGAACACATTTATTTACATGGTGACTCAGTCAAAATTCAGGGAGCAGCTGATCAGCGCGGTGAAATATCCCGTCACTTCAATGCTTCGGTTGATTAACGGCGCCGCACCCTGAGTAGTCACCAGAGGCGGCGGAGAGTCTCCAGTCCGTGCTCCAGCTCCTCAGTGTGTGTGGGGAGGGGCAAAGCAGCGTCCAAGAGAGTCAGAACATCATTCATTCCGCCAGATCCCAGACAAAGAACTACTCCGGAATGCCGCACGCGCATTCCTCTGCGGATATGTCCATCTATTCCCATTCCGCTCACCAACTTCACTGTCAGTCATTCCCACAAGACAGCGCAGGTCGAGTCTGATGCTCATTTACTAACTCAATGTGAATCACACCAGTCCCTGCCATCTCGTTTAATGATTGGCTACATTAAGACACTCCATCTTAAAGGCGCATTCCCGTTATCAACTGGACTGGACTGTGGTGTAGAGAATTGGGAAATAAAATCCTCACTGCTTCTGTTTTCTAATGAAAAGTAAATTACCCCCAACAAATCCTATCGATTATACGTAATGAAACACAGTACTGCAAATTACATTAAAGTCACACCATGACTTAAGAAAGCGGTTAAATGAAATCAATCAAGCCCCCGAAATTTTCAATGAAGCCTGCATGATTTCTTTCCTGATATGCTTCACCCTGAAATAGCAATGAAAAAAACCTACACGATTCAGAAGCTTGATGTTCAATATGGCATGAGGAATCATTAAGCATAGTAAGTCATGGGGATATAATTCCTTCCCTCCTTGTTTCTCCCATAAACCCAGCACTTCAATGTTCCCATTCCAGTTCATGTCAATACAATTCCGTCCGTTCTTGTTTTACCCCTTTCTCCCCATACACACAACACGTTTATGTATTCTGTAAAGGTGTACCCATTTTCCCATCAGCCTTTCCATAAGCTCCTAATTCTCAACATACATAACTCTGAACTTCTGATTTGTTAAGTGAAGGGTCTTTATCCACAGTTCAATTTTTGTAACTTAGAGTCAACCCATTCATTCCCCTCAATACCTCCTTCTGGGACCTATAAGAAAGAAATATATAAACAAGTACTTGAATATGAATTAATTCTTGGTGAGTTTCCAACAGTAAATCTGACCGACTGCTGTAATAACCTGTTTAAGTGTCATCAAAACATAAAAGTAATCTGAACAATTATAACGTTACGTGTGAAGAAATTTCTCCACCAACATTCAGTTTAAAATGATGGCAACCAATTCTACTGTATATACTGATAAATGGTTGCAAAGTAATTTCTCTGTCATTGTCTATACTTCAGGCACAAAAATGGGCTACTCCAACATTCCCAGTTAAATTATTTTTCGTTCCATCTGTAAAAATGTTAAAAACTTGAAATGATTAGTGTAACGCTTAGGGCTATCGGCTTGTGTATGTCTAGGGGAAAATCCGTCCTCCCGCCAAACCGTGTCTCCCGTTTGTGTAGATGCTGTGTAATGCACACTGGTACAAACTCACACGTACAATATCAGACAGCACCCAATGCACGTTTACAGAGTACACTTTATAAATCTTACTGGAACTAGATAATTCATAGCGATAGAATATAAAAGGAAAGAAAAGGGCGCTAAAACGTTTTTAGAGTTCAATGAGTTCGTGCACAACCATTGGAGCCCAATTATCGAAGCCTTCTGTCCACCATTCGATCTTCTCCGACCTCCTCGACCCGCCGCCTGGGACCAACCTTGGACCAATGGGTCCAGCACGTCCTTCCTCTTCGGTTCTCCTCCCGAAAAACCCGCGCACTGACTCCAGGTTCCCACACACAGATAGAACAACATCGCTTCCAGTGGTTAGTTCCTCCGTTATCAACAATTATAACCCAAACATTTCAACTAAACAGAGCATTACCAAATCAGTTACCCACAAAGACGCCATTTCATTATAACGTTACAGAGAAGCCATTTTATTTAAGCAGTTAACAGTTAACATTACAGTTAATAATCTGAGAAGCCTGCCTTCTCCCCCCACTGAATTAAGTCATGCCCTCTTGACGTTCAGATAATTCGCCAACCCCTCCTGCAGAACACACAGTCCAATCGAAGTGCAGAAAGCAATGACATAACTCCGCAAAACAGTGGAGATCACACCCTGTTCCCCAGGTGCCACATAGGCCAACCTGTCTGGGGGGTGCCTACTTCTCTGAGGCCTGCGCACTCCCTCCTCTAACTCCTCCCCCTCCGACAATACGGGAGACTGATGGGAGCTACGAGGCGAACCCTCCCGCGAGCGGTCACCCAAACCCCTCTGCATTTCGGAACTCTCTATCTCTTGCTTGGGCCCCACATCCTTTATTCCAACGCCCTGTGGTACCCCCGACTACCCATTACTAGCCCCCCTTACCCCGTCTAACCCAGTTGGGGAAGGGCCAGGATCCTCCCCCTCCATCACGGGAGCGTCAGCGAACGGCAGCATGTGCCAATCGTCCGAGTCAGCATCCTCCCAGTCAATATCCCTCCCAGGGTCTGGGCCCAGGCACGACTCTCCCGCAGAGTCCTGGTATAGGTGCATCCGGCACCTCGGGCTCCCGCTCTGCCTGTACATCCCGTCCTGGGGCATCTGGTGATTCAAATGGAGAATCTTGATCTTGTCGGGCCCCCTCCCATCCTTGGGCCTCACCGGGAAAACCGGTAGATTTGGCATCTGACTCTCTACTACATAGGGCGTGCCCGCCCAGCGATCAGCCAGCTTGTGTTTCCCAGGTAGTCCCAAATTCCTTATGAGGACTCGATCTCCCGGCAATAGTTGGGAGAACTTCACCTTCTTGTCATGCCTCCTCTTATTTCCCCGATTCTGCTCGGCGGCCGCCTCCCTAGCCAGCTCATAAACTCTTTGCAGTTCTTTCTTCCTATCAGACACATACTTCAAGTAGGGCTTCGGCGTCCGATTCGGTCTCCGGCTGGGGATCGCCCTGCGGATGACAGGGCGTTGCCCTCGATTTCTCAACCCCCAACATACCCAGTAACTCGCAGATGAGCTTACTCTCAAACTCTCGTCCCTGGTCACTATGTATCCGCCGGAGAAGCCATAATGCACAAAATAGCATTTTCACCACCGTAGTCGCCCTTTGATCCTTGGTAGGAAACGCCTGAGCATAGCTGGTGTAGTGGTCTTTGATGAATAAGACATTCGCCGTATTGCTGGCATCGGGTTCCATGGCTGAGAAATCCATACACACCAGGTCCAGCGGCCCCTCACTTTGCAAGTGTGACAACGGAGCAGCCTGCACAGGCAGCGTCTTCCGGCGTATGCAGCGAATGCACGACTGGCAATACTCTTCCACCTCCGCCTTCATTCGGGGCCAGTAAAACCTGTCTTTGAGCGATCCACAGCTCTACTCCACCCCCGAATGTCCAAAATCTTCTCCGCCCACGCCACATCCCTCTTTTCCACCGCGCACCAAACAGGGCCAATGACCGGGTCATCTCGCTGAGCATCAGCCTCTTACCGCGAACTGAATTAGGGCCACTGTTCAGTCTTCAGTGTAGTCAGGTCACAGTAAACTGGGGGTAGGTCGTCATCAGAAGCCCCCAGTTGGTTCACTGCTCGTTCCTGCTTCCCCTTTACCTCGACCTTCACGGTGATAGCAAACTGACACATGGCTTTCACCCCAGGGGCAGGAACGCTCTCCCACTACTCGTCCTTCTCCTGCTCCTCATGCTCCCGTCGTGACAAAGCATCCGCATCGACATTCCTGCTCCCCGGCCGGTACGTCAGGCTGAGATCATATACCGACAAGGCCGCCAATCACCGAAGGGCCTGTAGCATCCAGTCAGGATATAAGTAAAAGCCAGCACTGTTGCCTGGGTCAGTAACTCTTTCAGCGATTTAACAGCCTCTTCACATTTTGCATCACACCTGGGTCGGAAGGGCTCCAACGGGTTGAGATATTCTTCAACTGCCATCCCCATTTTCCTTTCTTCCCCAAGGGAGGGTAACGACGCAGAAGCTGGTTCAAGAGGGACTCCCTTTGGCGTAGCCGTTCACGGATCTCCGATAATAACCACAGAACCCCAAGAGCGAGCACAGAGCGCTCATCGTCCGGAGCCTCTGCCACGTGGTCTCCGCTTCTATTTTAGCCAGGTATGTAGCTACTCCATCCTGCGAGATTATGTGTCCAACATAGCTAACAGACGTCTTGCAGAACTGGCACTTGTCCAGGGAGAGTTTTAACCCTTCCTCTCTCAGCCGACATAGCACCTTCAGTAGCCTCGCTTCGTGTTCTTCCAAGGTGTCTCCAAACACTAGCAAATCATCCATATACACCAACACTTCAAGCAAATTCATATCCCCCACCGTCTTCTACATGACCCTCTGGAAGGTGACAAGGGCTCCTGATATGCCCTAGGGTATCATTTTAAACTGAAAAAAAAAATAAAAGAGGGGTTTTCTCTTTGTCGGCGTCACGCATCGAGATCTGGTAATATCCACTCCTCAAGTCCTGCACACTAAACCACTTCGCTCCACTCAGACAGGCCAACGCGTCTTCGACCCTCGGGACAGTGCGCCGGTTCAAGGTCTTATAGTCCACACACATGCGTACCTTTCCGTTCTTTCGGGCCACTACTATTGGCCTCTTACATTCGACCCTCGGAACCGTATACTGGTCAGGAACTGTGCGCCTGCTCAGTGTCCTATAGTCCACAAACATCCGTACGCTCACTTTCCGCTTCCTGCCCTCTACTAATGGGAACGCATCGATGCTTCGGAACCCAGCGATGATCCCCGTTTTCTTCAACTCACACATGTGGGGTGCTCGTCCCGGATTGAATTTCTGGATGCTGGTGACCCCTCTGCGTATATAAAATACGGTTGGGATGGCGGCAGCTGCTTTTCGGCGATGGTGTGCGGCTGCGAAGGTGGCAGAGAGCAATGCGTGCGTGCTGAAGGGGGGTGGAGACCGGCGTACCGGATGAAGCGTTGCTTCGAGGATTGAGTGCAGTTAAAACTTTGTGCAAGGTGGTGATTGTATCACGGAAATTTGTTTTTGAGGCAGGTACAGATATAGTGTTAGTGTAGACAAGTGAGGACACAACAGGGGCGGAGTTGCCAGAGGAGATTGGCGTCCCCGGGGAGGCGGGGCCATGGCGCCTGCAGAGTGTCGGGGAGGGAGGGGGCAAAGCTCAGCGAGCAGAGTAGCCTGCAGAGGAGGGGAGGAGATCTCAGGGAGCGGATTCTTTCGGTGCTGGAGGATGAAGGCAAAGAGTTGTCAGATTTGCAAAAGTTGGTCAGTTCCCGTTCCACCGTGAAAGGCGAGAGCTCTGAGTTGGCCTCTGCACTTACCTCCTTATCGAAAAGGGCAGAGGGGCCCCGCCAGAAGTTAAGAGTTTTCTCGGGGATAACGCCCCCTCCCGAGGGTGAGGAGGATTATGAGACATGGGTTGAGCAAACGTCACAGTTGTTGACGGAGCGTCAGTGCTCGGATGAGGAAAAGCGACTTAGATTAGTTGAACGTTTGCGGGGAGAGGCGGCTGGGATAGTGCGAGGTGTGAAGGTTAACCAGCCTTTGGCCACTCTGAAGGACTATATGGAGGCTTTGGAAAGTGCTTTTCAGTTGACTGGGAGCTCCTCGGGGAGTGTCAAAACATGTATCAGGAGGAGGGTGAGAAGCTCTCTGCGTACCTTTTATCGGCTAGAGAGACAGCTTAATGGATTGCGGCGCCGGGGGCCATTCGGGATGAACAGGTGGATCAGTTAAGGATGGATCAGATATTTCGGGGTACCCAGGCCGAGGACAAGATTGCTTGGAGTCTCCGGCAGTCTTATAAAACGCTCCCTCCTCCGACGTTCGTTCAACTGATCAGAGATGTGAGGGGGGATGAGCGCTCGTTGAGGCCTCGGGAGGGCTCTGTCAGCAGGGTGAGATCCTCAGTTGTAGCCCCTGGTGGGGACGGAAGAGGATCGGGCTCCACCCGGCAACTGATAAAGGAGGTGGTGGCCGAGCTGAAGGCTGAGGTGTCGGTAGGGCGGGCTTCGCCCCCCAGAGGACGGACAGCGCAGGATGCTGCGAGTGGTGGGAGGTCAGCGAGAAAAGGGGCGACTAATAGCGTGTTCTATAACTGTGGAAAAGAGGGACACTTCCGGAGAGATTGTGAGAGGCAGGGGGTGTGCTATAACTGCGGGGAGGAGGGCCGCTTCTGGCGGGAATGTGTGCGGCCGGAAGCCTCTAGGAGGGCGAGTCCCCGGGTATCCAAGAAGGGAGAGGTGTCGGGAAACTTGGAGGGGACCCAGTGAGGGAACGACCTGGTGTCTCTAAGGGAACGCGTTCCCAGCAATGTACCAAGGAACCCCTGAAAGCAGAAGACCCGATTCCGGAAGGATTAGTGGGACCCCGCTGCAGTGTGTCACTATGGATACAGGGAATCCATGCTAAAGCCATACTGACACCGGTTCGCAGGTCACACTACTATACCGTTCGTTTTACAATCAATACTTAAAGCATTTGCCATTGACCCCATTCCGTGCTCTGAAGATCTGGGGCGTCAGTGCTGGAGATTATCCGAATGACGGGTATTTGTCAGTGAAACTGGAGTTTACAGAAGCCGATGTGGGAGTGTCTGAAGTTTTGGAGACGTTAGTGCTGGTTTGTCCGGACCCGGTTGAGACGGGGCGGGGGCGATTCAATCCTGGTGGGGACCAACACCCCTGTGGTACGGAGGCTCATGGGGGCCTGCCAGGAGAGGACGCGTGAGAACTCTTCGGGGACCCGGGCCGGAGACTGAATTTAAACGAGGGACTGTGTGGTGCACCCAGTCGAAGCCTGTGATGATAAGGTCCGGGGAAGTAGCAAGAGTGATGGGAAATCTTCTCCAGATTTCCCGGAGTGCCTGATGGCGAGGCCCGTTTAGTGGAAGCCCCGGAAGACCTCGAGGGGGAGACACGATTTCCGGCTGGGGTGCTGGTGAGGCCCGAAGTGCAGAGGCCCTCGGTGGTAGATGCCAGGCCGATAGCGGTGAGTGTCAGGAACACTACGGAGAGAGAAATCACCTTTAAGAGCAGGATGCCGCTGGGGCATTTGTTTCCGGTGATGGTAATGTCTAGCGCCCCTGTGAGGCCCACGCGGGGGGAAGGATTGGGAAACAGAGGAAAGCTGATCGCTAAGGCCTTTAACTTTGGGGACTCTCCTGTGCCGCCGGAGTGGAAACGCAGGCTGCTGGAGAAGATGTTGAAGCAGGAAGATGTTTTTTCTCCTGTCGGGTCTGATGTCGGTTGCTACAAGAGCACTCGCTATAACATCCGAGTGACTGAGGACACCCCATTCAGGGAGATGTTCCCTACCAAGTAGCAAAGGGCGACTACGATGGCGAAAGTGCTGTGGGAGAAGTATTTTGTGCGTTATGGCCTTCCCCGGTGGATACATTGTGACCAGGGGCGAGACTTTGAGAGTAAGCTCATCTACGAGCTACTGGGTATGTTGGGGGTTGAGAAATCGAGGATTACACCCTGTGATCCGCAGGGCGATCCCCGGCCGGAGAGGTTTAATCGGACCCTGTTAGACATGTTGGGAACTCTGGAGATTAGCAAAAAGAGCCGATGGAGTCAACAAATTGGGCATCTGGTTCACTGTTACAACTGTACCCGAAATGAAGCTACTGGCTACTCGCCCGACTATTTGATATTTGGGTGCGAGGCAAGGTTGCCCATTGACCTCTGATTTGGGACGGATGCAGGTAAATTATCGCCGAAGCCCAACTTGAATTATGTGTCTGATATGAAGAAAGTACAACAAAGAGTTTATGAGCTGGCTAGGATGGCGGCCGAGGAGCAGAATCGGGGAAATAAGAGGAGATTTGACAAGAAGGTGAAGTTCCCCCAACTATTGCCGGAGGGGGGAGTCTGCGCGGTTCTCAGATTATTAACTGTAATGTTAACTGTTAACTACATATATAAAATGGTTTCTCTGTAGCGTTATAATGAAAAGGTTTCTTTGTAGGTAACTGATTTGGCAATGCTCTGTTTAGTTGGAATGTTTGGGTTATACTTATTGATAACGGAGGAACTAACCACTGGAAGCGATGTTGTTCTATCTGTATGTTTGGGAACCTGGAGTCAGTGCGCGGGTTTTTCGGGAGGAGAACCGAAGAGGAAGGACGTGTTGGACACTTTGGTCCCAGGTTTGTCCCAGGCGGCGGGTCGAGGAGGTCGGAGAAGATCGAATGGTGGACAGAAGGCTTCGATAACTGAGCTCCAATGGTTGTGCAAGAACTGATTGAACTCTAAGAAAAGTTTTGGGGCCCTTTTCTTTCTTTTTATATTGTATCGTTATTAATTACTTAGTTTCAGTAAGATTTATAAAGAGTAATCTGTAAAACGTACAGTGTGCTGTCTGATATTGATTGTGAGCGTTTGTACCAGTGTGCATTACACAGCATCCACGCAAACGGGAGACACGGTTTGGTGGGTGGACGGATTTTCCCCGAGACAAATACAAGCCGATAGCCCTAAGCGTTACCCTAATCATGTCCAGTTTTTAACATTTTTACAGATGGAACGGAAGATAATTTAACTGGGAATGTTGGAGTAGCCCATTTTTGTGCCTGAAGTATAGACAATGATAGAAAAATTACTTTGCAACCATTTATCAGTACATACCGCAGAATTGGTTGCCATCGTTTTAGGCTCAAGGTTGGTGAAGTAATTTCTTCCCACGTAACGTTATAATTGCTCAGATTACTTTTATGTTTTGATGATTCTTAAACACGTTATTCTAGCAGTCGGTCAGATTTACTGTCGGAAACTCACCAAGAATTAATTCATATTCAAGTACTTGTTTATATATTTCCTTCTTATAGGTCCCTGAAGACAGAGGTATTGAGGGGAATGAGTAGGTTGACTCAAATTTACAAAAGTTCAACTGTGGATAAAGACCCTTCACTTAACAAATCAGAAGTTCAGAGTTATGTATGTTGAGAATTAGGAGCTGATGGAAAGACTGATGGGAAAATGGGTACACCTTTACAGAATACATAAACGTGTTGGGTGTATGGGGAGAAAGGGGTTAAACAAGAACGGACGGAATTATATTGAGATGAACTGGTCTGGGAACATACAAGTGCAGGGTTTATGGGAGAAACAAGAAGGGAAGGAATTATATCGCCATGACTTACTAAGCTTAATTATTCCTTTTGTCCTGTTTCAAAACATGCTTCTGGATCGTGTAGGTTTTTCCATTAAGAAACGGAATGCTATTTCAGGGTGTAGCATATCAGGAAAGAAATCATACAGACTTCATTGCAATTTTGGTGGGCATGATTGATTTCATTTAACCGCTTTCTTAAGTCATGGGTGTGGCTTTAAATAATTAGCAGTATTGTGTTTCATTACAATGATTTGTTGGGGCTAATTTAGCTTTCACTAGAATACAGAAGCAGCGAGGATTTTATTTCCAAGTTCTCTACATCATTGTCCAGTCCAGTTGATAACGGGAATGCGCCTTCAAGTTGGAGTGTCTTGATTTTGCCAATCATTAAACGAGATGGCGGAGACTGGTATGATTCGCATTGGGTTAGTAAATGAGCATCTGACTCGACCCGCGACGACTTGTGGGAATGTCTGACAGTGAAGTTGGTGAGCGGAATGGGAATAAATGGACATATCCGCAGACGAATGTGCGGGCGGCATTCCGGAGTAGTTCCTTGTCTGGCTTCTTGGGGGAAGAATGAGGCTCTGACGGTGCTTTGCCCCTCCCCACACACACACTATCTTAACGTCCCGGACTGCCGGTCGATGGGACAATCCGCCCGGGAATAACACCTGGGAGATCAGGCGGTGAATCTGAGGAGCTGGAACCCGGACTGGAGACTCTGCGCCCGCCTCTGGTGACTACTCAGGATGCGGCGCCAATAATCAACTGAAGCATCGAAGTGACGGGATATTTCACCGCGCTGATCACCTGCTCCCTGAATTTCAACTGAGTCACCGCGTAAATAAATGTGTTCGTGCAGCAGCTGAAATACATCAGGAAAAACCCGACGTAGTGAAAGATGATTACAGAATCATTGAAATCGAATCCTTTTCCTGAGACATGATAATATATGACATTTACAACGTATGTCATCCACAGGAGGATGAAGCTGCCGGAGAGGGTGAAGAGTAAAACCACAGACCTCCTCCTGCTCTCCATCTCCGGGTCACTGCGGTTCTCCCCCTTGCTCTGACCCTTCAGCCCCTTACGGACCCGACTGGCCACTAAAATGTGCCTGACTGTCAGAGCGTTGAGCAGCAGGATCACAGCGAAAGGGAGGAACGGAGTTAAAACCGTATCGAACCAGTCATACCCTACCCACCCGGGGTCAATAAAAACATTGTCCACGAGTTCACAGAGCCACGGTACATTGTCGATGATCATCCTGGGTTCCCGTGTGAAGTATCGTGGAATGTTTCTCAGACAGGACAGTACGCCGGTTGTTGTCAGAACCACAGCCGCAGTTTTCCCGGTGCAATATTTTGTTTTCAGCTTCCGGCAGCAAATGGCGACAAACCGGTCAAAGGTGAAAGTGACGGTGAACCAGACAGAACAGTGTGTGGCTGTGTTCATCAGTACATCGATAACACTGCACACAGGGGTGATGCTCAGAAAATTCCACCGGAAGTAATAGATTCTGATTTCACACAAAATGACGCTGGTGACAATGGTCAGTAGATCCGCCGCTGCCATGGCCACCAGGTAGCGAGTGGTGCAGGTAGAGAGGCCGCACTTTCCCTGAGACAGGATCACAATCGCCACTACATTCACTGGAGAGAGAGAGAGGGAGAGAAACAGACACTGGGCATTACTTTACACATTCTCCGGGAATTAACACCGGATCGAGTTGCAGCTAAAGATGTCTGTGAACGGCTGCTAATCTAGCACCAGACGGGTCACACTATCTTTGAAATGTTTTCCTCAGTGTGGAGATAAAGCAATGTGTGGGCAATCGTCGGCGATATAAACGAGCTGAATGAGTAACAACGATCGCTGCTGATCCCGATTCCAGTCGCTGATGGGGCCGGTTTCACTGACTTAACCGTGACTGACCAGGACTCTGGAAAATGAACATCTGATGTTTACAAGATGAGATACAGAGGGGAGAAACACACTGAAATACTGGAAACAGTATTAGCAAACAGAGACTGAGTGACTCAGTTAACGGATTACTTCTACACCGCAGTTCAATACGATAACACACGTGAGCAGATCCCTGTACAATAGATCGGGTGATCAGACCAAACTATTGACCAAAAGGCAGCGGGATACGATTGTGACAGACTCCACAGGGAGACCGAAACACAGCACCAGGGGGTCTCTTTGATCAATAACTCAGAAACAGTGAACCTGACAATGAACCCCTCCACCCCCCCCCCCCCATTCACACCTTCTCGGAGAGCTACCTGTCCTCAGCACCGGGACAAATCTGGACTAGGTATCATTAAAGGCAAGAACAGCGTTTGAGTCGATCCCGTGAGTTAGAGGAGAGACAAAGGTTTAGTTCCCTTTGTCATTGAATATGAAAAATCGGAAAGTCGATTTGACAGGATCGATATCTCTGACGGATATTTGTGCAATGATCTTCAAGTTGGAAGATTGTAAAATGATCATGAATATGTTCACACCGGTAACAATCAGAAATTCCAAACATGAATCCCTCTGCTCACTCACCGGGAACTCCAACAACGGCAATGAACACGTACAATATTTTATCCACTCTCATGTACATATCCAACGATGCAGACATTTTCTCTGTCCAGTGATTTGGCCACCCGTGTGTTACACGCGATCTCTCGGAATGAAATGCTGAGGCAGCACATGCCTCGGATTTTTAATACAATTCAGTGACTCCACAGGGACAGATTTCAACAGATTTAAAAATAAAGATTTTAAAATTATTTACAAATCGATTACATCAGACAAGTGAAATTCCCGCGGTGACGGATGGCGATTAAACTATTCAATTAATGTGAACTATTGGGAACTAATTTGTCCCAAAGCAGGTGACTGAACCGTCCGAGTTATCTTAGCAATTAAATGGGCTTCCAGTGTAAATATGCACTTCAAAGTAACCATTTATCAGACACAAAATATTGAAGTAAATTATGCCATTGTAGCTCGTGAAATTGTATTGAATCACGAACACTATTCGGAGCGAAGGTTCACGAGTTCGAATCCAGCCGGCTCCAAAAAAACCCTTGTGTGTCTGTGTGTGGGTCGACCGACTGTCTCTGCCGGACTCCGCCGGACTATGCACGTGTCCATCTCCAATTCACTTTATCCCCCTTGGTTTAGTCCCTTCTCATCTGTCTCCCCAAACTGCACAGTTCCAATACTTCACAAAATGGCTGCCTGAACAATTTAAAAAAAGACAAGAACAGAGGGCATAATTCAAATTGCATTTATTAGTAGTGTATGTACAAATGAAATAACTTTAAGACTTGTTGCAGCGCCAAATCAGGAGGCACCCCTACATGCACATTAGATTGTGCAGAGCAAGAATCATTTCAAACAGTTCACAAAAAAGGTTGACTCCATTTAAAACATAGGAAGAACAAAGGTCAAAGTTGACATTTCATTTTTATTAATGTATGGGTAAACGGAAAAACCTTGAAATCCGACACACCTCCAGATGCCCCGGCTCACCCAGGTTAATGTTCACCCCCAAATCCGCCAACACACCCAACTCTGTGCAAATCAGTCTGCATCCACAATTATGTGCTCTCCAGAAAACCCTCATTGAACCTTCAAATCAGTGTCCACCCCAAAGCATCCGACACCACGAAATCCTTGTGCACTCACACATTCGCTGACATACCCCTGAAGCTGAGCACATCCGCAAAGCTGGATGCTCCGCCAAACCCGTCCGCACCACTAGATTCACTGGCAAACCCCGAAATATGCCTGCATCCCCATTTATCTGACCAAACAATAACATGTATCATCCTGTCCTGGTGACCTCTGACCCTCAAATCCCCTGCAATATTGTCACAGTATGTCCCCAGAAAATCTTTTTCGCAATCTTCACCACTTTCCTCACCACGGCTTCTACCCTTTTATACTTAATAAGGTTACTGGGACACTGATACTTGTTCACTTTCCTAAACGCCTTGTTCCGCGCCCTAATCACCTCTGCACACTCCTCAGTCCACAGTGATACAGCCTTTCTCCTATTAATTCTGTTTGTCCTGGGAATCACTTCCATTTCAGTTTGCTGAATAACGTGACATAACCTTACATTGTAAAAATACACATCTTCGTCAACATTCTGCAGCGGTTATAGAACTACTGTGAATATTAAATCTCGTGCCCATTCAGTCACACAAGTTGAAGAACTGTTCTTTAATCAAACCATTACCACCATTCCGCAAACAATCCCTCAGCGAACTGCATTAAAATCTCAGCAGCATACAACTCTTCGTGAGCGAGAACAAAATATACTTTCTCAGAACTCAGTAGAAAGTTTTCCACAAGAGTTGTAAACCATATTCAGTTTAATACAACTACCTGCCGAATCAAATATTTCTACAGCAAATCCCACATACGGTTCATTCGCATTCACAACTCTACACCCTCCCTCCTTTCTTATAAAACTGACAGCACTACCTCTCTATCAAATGACCAATCACGCCAAACGACAATATAATCCTGCACAGAAAAACTTAAATGTGAAGATAATCTCTTTTCCTGAATACTCAAAACATCGGGGGATTCTGACAAATGGGAAGCAGACTTCTTAATGTGTTGACAATGAAAAATCAGGCTGGGATAGACTAGGATGCAGATACTCCACCAATCAGATCATCATTTACAGCTTCCAACGTAACACCGGTTACACCGAGATACCTTTCTGCAGCTTTCACAATCATTTTATTTTTTTGCCAGTAGGACGAGATGTCTGATCAGTACAATTCACCACATCCATTATTAACATCACAAACTCCATTGTATCCACCAGTTCAGAGTCTATCCTCTGACTCGGAACACTTTATTAAGTTTAGCAGTCAGAGTCAGGGAATAACTTTTTGCAAGGTCTCTGCATAAGACACACCCAACTGTACTTTAACCTGTTGAACTGATCCGCCTCTATTTTCCTGAGGCAACACAGTTGCTGTTTTCACATTCCCACCTCTCTCCATGACTGAAATTCACATTAACTAATCACCTCATTTGACCGACAGGTTCCTCTGCCAGTGACAGCAGGGGACAGTGAAGGGTCTGAACTACGATAGGCTTGGTGGAAATCTGCCCCCAAACTCAAACCCTCCTCTTCTGCTCTATCGCTATGGCGGAGTTCAGCGATACTGCTGTCGGTGGTCGTCGGCCGCGGCATCTACACGGACGGGCGTGGCTCTCCGTCCACCCCTCTGAGTGTCTGTTCCGGCGATGTTTGCCAAACCTCCCTCAGCCTCCGCCGATGCAGAGAAAATTGCCACCTGCCGGCAGCAGGCACTCGGGGAGTTATGAACTACGATCCTCCACACCCCTGGTGAATCTCCTCTGGAGACCTCCTGCACAAAGTATACTTTGTTTAGAATGCAACAGTTTAAGAAACATACCAGGTCAGGCACAATCTCCTGAGAGGAATACTGTCGAAGTTTCGGATGAAACCCTCCAGTTTCAGCATTGAGAGTGGCCCTTCCAGGCTGCACTGGTGCCCACCAAAATTGTCCCATCTGCCTGCGTGTGAGCCATTTCCTCTGGGCATGAGTTAGCTTGAATAGTCACATGGGCACAGGTGCTGAAAGGTTATTTTCCCTGCTGCGGGAGTCTTTAACTAAACCTTTCCTATCCGATACTTAATCACAATGCCTTTTAAATTTGTATCAGTACAGGACCACAAAGGAGGTAGTGTGTGGTCTCTTACCGAGCAGTAAGGTGGATTATTTACTCAGAGCCTGGTAGGATACACTGCAGATTCTGGAGAGAGGCAGGAAATGCCATCACTAGTGACTTGACCAATATATTTGTGTTCTCTGTAGCCACAAGTAAGATCTCAGAAAGGCGCTGATCGATCTTATTCTGTTATTTAAGAAGGGGGATGGATAATCCTGGAAAATATAGACTCACGTTAGGGGTAGACACGTTTCTGTAGAAGATTCTTAGGGATTGGATGTAGAGTTATCAAACTCCTCACACATCAACGTACCCATCGTCTCTTCCAGAGTGTGATAGTCTGTTTCCCGACGGCCCTTTCGGCCGGCACCAGGACCATCCCTCCCGTCCATGTACCTGTCCAAGTGTCTCAATGGAACCTCATTTCACCACTTCCACTGGCGTCTCATTGCACACTCACACTGTCCTCTCAGTAAAGACGTTCCTTCACATTTTACCCTTAAACCCTTTTCCTTTTACCCGGAACTTATGACCTCTTATTCAAGCCTCACCCAACCTGAGGGGGAAAAATCTCAGCTTCGGTGCGACAAAACCCTTTGAATCTTTCTCACCAACTCAGGTCCTCACCTCCTTGAAACATCATTATAAATGTCCGCTCTAATCGTTCAAGGTTCTTGGTACTTCTTCGTGTAGATGGGTGACCCTGGATAGATGCACGGAGCTTAGAAAAATAGAGGACTATGAGTAAGCCTGGGTAGTCTATAGTAAGGACAGGTTCAGCACAGCTATGTGGGCCGAAGGACCTGCATTGTACTGTAGGATCATACTTTCTATGATCCAGACTACACACAATACTCCAGGATTGTCCTCAGTAACTTCCTTTACAACTTCAACATAACATTGCAATTCGTGTACTCAGTACTTTGATTCATGACGGCCAATGTGCCAAAGGCTCTCTTCATGACCCTGCCCTGAACTGTGGAACTGTATTCCCGGATCCCTCTGCTCTCCGCAGACCACAATCCCCGACCAGTCACTGTCTGAGTCCGACCCTGTTGTTCCCGGCAAAGCGCAACACCTCACATCGGTCCTCATTACATTCCAGCTGCAAAACCGTCAGC
The DNA here is from genome assembly GCF_048418815.1 of Hemitrygon akajei. Lineage (NCBI taxonomy): Eukaryota > Metazoa > Chordata > Chondrichthyes > Myliobatiformes > Dasyatidae > Hemitrygon > Hemitrygon akajei. The sequence goes on along the minus strand of NW_027331925.1, from coordinate 4,481,248 downwards.
CCATTTATCCAGCTGCTAAACTCATCTCCAAGTTTCGATAATCTGCCTCACTGCCACTCATGCTCTGTATCCAGGTGTCAGCTGCAAATCCAGTTTACCATATTCCCATTGAAATCCAAAGTTACGTGGAGCTGAGGAGGACGATGGCGCCTAACGGCGACTCCTTGTTTGCAACTTCGCAAAGAGCTCTAGTTCTAATTTAATATCTCTGTTTTTCCCTTTCATATTGCTTTTGAAGACCCCGACCTGGAATTACAAACTGACTTTGGTTCTTTGCGGGAATGGGACCCGTTCTCGGAGTCTGACGACTGGCCGTTATTCGATATACCAAGGACGAGGGCTAAAACACCAGCGCGCCTTCAGTATTCCGGGATTTCGTGGCTCTGGAGGGGGGTGGAGTCGAGGTCGGTGTCGTTGCAGGAAATCGGTGCGTCGTGGGAGACGGAAGATCGAAGGCAGCGAGCTGGCTGCTGGCCGTGTGCCCGGAGACCCGAGTTCCTCGGGCAGAGAGCTCGGAACAAGCAACACAACAGACAGTTAACATCTTAAATCAGCGAGCTGTTTGTTATGTCCCCCCTGTCGTTGTGAAACGGGCACACCCATTTTTCCCTTATTAGAGAGGGGGGGGGGAGAGAGAGAGAGAGAGAGAGAGAGAGAGAGAGAGAGAGAGAGAGAGAGAGAGTGAGAGTGAGAGAGAGAGAGAGAGAGAGAGAGAGAGAGAGAGAGAGAGAGAGAGAGAGAGAGAGAGAGAGAGAGAGAGAGAGAGAGAGAGAGAGAGAGAGAGATAAAGAGAGAGAGAGGAGGAGGAGAGTCTGTGGTGTGTTGAATTACCGGGTGAACGTGTAGTCTTTGGGGTTCTGCAAGTCTGAGTCCCTATTGACGCTTTGCTGCACGCTTCTGTGTTCGGTGGAGGGCACCGATGCTTTCTTTAACTGGTGGGTGGTGGGGGAGGAGATGGTTGCTTTGCTACTGTTTATGCGTGGGTGGGATGAACTGGGGGGAATTTGGGGAGTGGCATTTAACTGTCATTCATTGTTTGGGACACTCCTCTCTTTTCGTGGATAGTTGCGAAGAGTAGAATTTCAGGATGTATATTGTATACATTTCTCTTACATTAACTACACATTTGAAACATTTCATACCTTTGGAATATTTATATATCCTGTCCCTCAGAATGTCTGACAATAAGTTAACCGCTGGTGTCATCCGCCTCTACTTTCCCGGCTCATCGTCAGAGCCTTTCACCATTCGATAGGTTTCAATCGGGTCACCCCTCATTCTTCTGAATCCCAGTGAATGCAGACCGAAAGCCATCGAACCTTGAATCATGTTCGTGAACCTTGTTGAACCCTCTCCAGTTTCAGCACATTCTTCTGAAGATAAGCGGTCTAAACCTGTTCACAATACTCCGTTTGAGGCCACCCCGGCACTTTATAAAGCCGCTACATTACATCCTTGCTCTTGCATTGTAGCTACCTTCAAATAAATGCTAATGTCGCCATTTCATTCCTCATCACACACTCGAACTCTGAAATAATCTTGAGCGAATCCTGCACAACGAGTCTCAGTTCTCTATGCATGTCCGTGTTTTGCATTTTCTCTCCACTTAGAAAGTACTCAACCCTTTCATTTCCTCTACAAGTGTGAATGACCATACACTTCCTGGCACTGCGTTCCATCTGCCACTTCTTTGTCCATTTTCCTCATCTGTCAGTCTTTCTGCAGCCTCGCTCCGTCCTTAAAACTATCTGTCGCTCCCCCCATCTCCGTATTGTCCGCAAACGTTGCAAGAATGCCATCAATTAGATCATCAAAATCATTGACATTTAACGTGAAAGAATTATCACAACACAGTCGTCTGTCGAACAACACTTCTGACTGGCAGCCAGCCGGAAAAGGACCCTCTCTTCCCATTCTTCGTCGCCTGCTAGTCAGCTACTGCTGGAATTATTTTTGTTGTATTTTATTCCCTCTCTGATGCTGGCTTCGACTTCTCTTGTCAGCCACGGTTGTCACTCTGTGATATTCTTTGCCAGAGACGTCATTCGGTATATCTAGGCAGAGGTTTATAAATTCTTGTTTAATCAGGGCAGGAAGGGCGACGGTGAGAGGGCAGGAGATGGGGGCTGAAAGGGAAAATGGAACAGCCATGATGAAAACGCGGATTTCATGGGTCAAATTTCCCGATTCTGCTCCAGAATCTTATGGTCTTGTGAAGGCTGAACAGCTGGATGCTGTGGTCCATATAGGTACCAATGCCATGGGTAGGAAGAGGGACGATATTATTCAAAGTGAGTTCAGGGAGATGTGTGCAAAGTTAAATGGCGGGATTTACAGGGCTGTGTCCTTAGGATTGCTACCCATGCCACAGTACCAGTGAAATCAGAAGTATGAAGAGTATACAGTTTAACGTGTGGCGATGGAGCTGGTGCAGGCGGGAGAGCTGCAGATTTTTGGATCATTGAAAAATGATACACGTCTTGGCACTGTATTCCATCTGCCATTTTTTTCCTCTTTTTCCTCATGTGGCTGAGTACCTTTTCAGCTTCCCTGCTTCTACAAAGCTACCTGCCCCTTCACCGACCTTCATATCGTCCGCAAACCCTGCGACAAAGCTACCTGCCCCTTCACCGACCTTCATATCGTCCGCAAACACTGCGACAAAGCTACCTGTCCCTTCATCGACCTTCATACCGTCAGCAAACCCTGCGACAAAGCTACCTGCCCCTTCACCGACCTTCATATCGTCCGCAAACCCTGCGACAAAGCTACCTGCCCCTTCACCGACCTTCATATCATCCGCAAACCCTGCGACAAAGCCATCATCCAATTCACTGACATATAATGTAACAGTGATCGGTCTCAACACAGACGTCTGTGGGACAACACCAAGCACGCCAGCCAAACGAGAAAAGACTCCCTTACTTCAGACACTTTGCATTCTGCTAGTCAGACAATGCTGGAATCTTCCCTGTTTGTTAAGCAGCCTCATGTCCGGCACCTTGTCCCGCTCGGGATCTGAACCAAGTAGCTGAGAGATTGCGGAGGCGTTAATAATGATCTTTCCAGAATCGGTAGGTTCTGGCGAAGTACCAGATGACTGGAAAATTGCAAATGTTACTCTGCTATTTAAGAAGGGTGGAAGGCGGCACAAATGAAACTATAGACCCGTTAGCCTGACACCAGTGTTTAGAAACCTGTTGGGAACGATTGTTAGGGATAAGATCATGGAGTACCTGGAAGCACATGACGAGATAGGCCAAAGGTAACATGGGTTCCTGAAAGGAAAATCCAGCCTGATAAAGACCTACTACAATTTCTGAGGTACTTACAAGCTCATAGACAAAAGAGGTGCAGTAGATATAGTGTATTTGGAAATTCCTAGCAAGATTGGAGTCCATGGCAATGCAGTCAGGCCAGACTGGAAAAATCGTCCCATGATGCGTTTTGCGTGGAACTGATGAGTAAAAAAAGCTACGACCTCGTTCATGGGGCTGTATTACAGAGAACTCAACACCCCGACGGATTTAGAGGAACTAATTTGCAGAGAGATCGTAGATCGCAAGAAACATAAGGTTGGTGTTATAGTGGGATATTAGTTCCCTTACAGTTCAGATGCAAATCGTCCCTTCTGTGCAGGTCCCAAAATGTTCCCTTACACACATCTGTCAGCTGCTGTCTATCACAGAGATTGGGAACAATGTAAAACCTTTCTGGTTGACTTCCAGTAACTCGTGGTTTTCCAGAAGTGACTGTGCTGGGATCATTTCTTTTTAACCTCTCTCTCAGTGATTTAGATGACGCATTGGATGGGTTTGTGGCCAGAATCGTCAGACTGTGAGGTCACTGTGCGTGAATGGGAATAGATGGACATATCCAGAGACCAAGTATTCGGTGGCATTCCGAAATAGTTCTTTGACTGACCTTTGGCAGGCCATTGAGGAACTGAGTTAGATTCAATTTTGTTATGAACATGGAAATAACTGCAACTGGAAAGAGTGCGATAATTGATCTGCGATTAGAGAATGAGAGAGGGCAGTGGCAAAAGTTTGTGCAGAGAACACATTGCATATAGTGACCACAAGATCATTTGTTTCACGGTAAATACGCATAAAGTTAGGTCTGGTGTGCGGGGTGAGATTCTAACTTGGAGAAAGGTCAATTTTAATGGAATCAGAAGTAATCTGTCAAGTGTGGATTAGCGAAGGCTGTTTTCTGGCAAATGTGAACTTGGGAAGTGGGAAGCTTCAACAAGTGTAACTTTGGGAGTAAAATTCTTATATATGTCAGACTGAATAAAAGGTAAAGTTGAAAGATGTAGACATCTTAGGCCCTTTTAGATGTTGAGGCCCTGGTGAAGATATAAAAGGAGGTTCACTGCAGGTATAAGCAGGCCGGAACAAATGAGGTGCTCATGGAGTATAAAAATGGAAGAGAACATAAGACACTGACGCAACAGCAATTGGCATTTTTACGACAGTTAATTGAAGCATTCAGTCTGCACACCGTGATTTCCATTTAACTAATTATATGAATTCTAAAACAAATTGACTGCACCAGTGACTATTTGGTTTGTCATATTAAAGGGGTGAATATCATTTTTTAGACATCACTTTCATTTTGACACGAAATCGTCTTTCTGTTATTCAGTGTCAAAAAGCCAAATAAAACCACTGTGGATTAATGTTGTAAAACGATAAAACATGAAAACTTCCAAAGTGGGTATGAATACTTTTTAAAGTGCTGAAAAATACAAGAAATTCTGCGTACAATTAAGAAACATTGGGACCGATGTTGTCCTTGATCCTGGTGCTGTGTGTTCTCACTCCTTTATGTCTGCTGCCCAATGGAAGGTGTGAGAAGACAGAATGACAGGGTGGAAAGGGTCTTTGTTTATGTTAACTGCTTTCCAGGGGCAGCTAGAAATGCAGCTGGAGTCAATGGAGGGGAGTAATGTTTCTGTGACAGACAGTGCTGAGATCACAAAGTCCTTCTCTGACATGACTTCACAAATTGCCACACCTCACTCATCTGGACTGAACACCATTTGCCATTCCTCAGCCTACTCAACAAGCTGATCAAGAATCACTTGTATCAGAATCAGAATCGGGTTTATTTTTATCACCTGTATGTGTTGTGAAATTTGGAAACTGTTACCATCAGGTAGGAGGTACAGAAGCCTGAAGGCAAACACTCATCGATTCAGGAACGGCTTTTTACCCTCTGCAATACGATTCCTGAACGGGCATTGAAACTTTGGACACTATAATTGTTATTATTATTTTATTTTGTTTTCTCCTTCCATACTATGTATCGCAGTGAACTGCTGCTGCTAAGCCAACAAATTCCACGACACATGCCAGCGGTAATAAACCTGATTCTGATTTGTTAACTTACCAGCAGCAGTTTCATCCAATACATGAAAACATAGAAAGGAAAAACAAAACAAGTAAAACAATAACAGTAAGTATATATGCATATTTAAATGATGAAATATGCTGCAAATACAAAAATAATATATATTATAAAAGTGAGGTGGTGTTCATGGATACAATGTCCATTTAGGAATCGGATGGCAGAGGGGAAGAAGCTGTTCCTGAATCACTGAGTGTGAGCCTTCAGGCTTCTGTATTTCTTTCTTGCCTTTAACAATGAGAAGAGGGCATGTCCTGGGTGGTGGAAGTCCTGCATTATTGACGTCGATTTTCTGATGCACCACTACCTGACGATGTCTTGGATACTACGGAGGCTCGGACCCAAGATGGAGTTGACTAATTTTACAACTTCTGGAAGCTGAATTTGGTCCTGCGCAGTAATTGCCCCCATCCACACCAAAGGGTGAATCAGCCTGTTAGGATACTCTTCACTGTACATTGAGAGAGGTTTTTGAGCGACTTCCATTCCTGGTTCTCAAAGAGAACTCTGATAGACCAATCAGATGGTTCACTGCTGCTCAGTGATAAAATACAAAAAATTCCTGTGCACGATTCAGAATCATTAAAGAATAGTAGAAATACTGGAGTCATAATGATCATGATGATGTCTGCTGGATAGAGACGTTTATACACATGCTGTCCTTCATAATTCAAAGAGATTGAAGGACAAGGTTGCAGGGTGACAAAACGTGGCAGGAGCTCTTGGAAAGAAAAAACAAATCCCGACCGGGAGAAAACTGCACCTGTTCTTTCAGCACTGTTCTCCAGCAGTTTAAGGATTGAGTCCAGTCGGAACATAACTCACAAGTGTTCTTGAAAGTCAAGTATTAACCCCTACCTACTAACAACCAAGCATTGCCATCTTGGTCCCTTTCATGATAGCTTATGAAGAAGCATGTGACTTCCCTCCCAGAGATGACAGGTGTTTGTGCACTCAACTCTTGAAGGCTTGGACCCCATCGTCGGAGATGTTTCCAATCACGGCATCTGGAAGGCTGTTCATAATTCAGATAGCACAGTGAAGGAAGTTTCTATCCAGTGTCCAGATTCTCCCATTGGGCATAGAAAAGGCATGAGCAGGCACAGATAAATTTGATCGTGTGGCGCGCCGTCTCTCATAAGATGACGCAGCATGGCGCGAAGGTATTCAGGGCTGCGGCTGGTGGGCATTTTGCACAGCACATTGAGAAATCACATCTTTTCAAACTCTAATGGAATATAGCTGCTGTCTTGTCTTCTTTACAGTTACATTGTTATTTTGGGACAAGGATAGATCCTCAGAGATCCTAACTCCCAGGAACTTGAAACTGCTCACTCTCTCCTATTCTGATTCCTCTATGAGGATTGTTTCGTGTTCCCACGTCTTACCCTTGTATTTGTTAATAGCTTCTTCATTCTTTCTATTGGTTTGAAGATAGTGATGGGAATGCATGGTCAAGTTTACAGTTTAGTGATCTATTCTGGAGAAAAGGTGAATTTTAGTGGATTTGACTGGATCTAGTAGAGGTGGGGTGAGAGAATCTGTATGACAGAAAATGAACAGATGGCAAGTGGGAGTTTTTTTATTTGAGTGTGATTGCAGCTGTGCAGAAGAAGCATGTTCCTTTTAGAGTGAAGGATAACCTGGCAAGTTGAGGGAACCTTGGCCAATGAGAGATATAAAGGTCGGGCCAAGAAATAAAGGAAGCATACACTAGGTGTAGCAGGTCAGATTCGGGCAAATCACCTGATAAAAATAAAATTTATTAAGAATGCTCTTAAGAGAGAAACCAGGAGGACAAGCCAATGTTATGTGATTGATCAGGTAGCTCAGGAAAATACCAAGAGGTTCTGTAGCTATGTTAGGAGTAACAGTGTGGCTTGGGAGAGAGAGGCCCCATAGAGGACAGCAGGGTCTCCATGTCTTGAGCCACAGGGAATGGGTGGGATCATGAATCAATCAATGCTTTCTACTTTGTGTTTACTGAGTACAATATCATGGTTGCTCAATGGATAATGCAAACCCGTGGACTTGATTTGGAGGACATTCATATTACCAGTGAGTAATTATGAGCAGCCTACACTGCATTAACGTGGAGGAATCCTCAGGGCCTGACGCAGTGCTTAGTGGAAGGAGAGAGAAAATTGTTGAGGTCCACTGAAGGTTGCTTCAATGACTGAAGAGTGGCTAATGTTGTTTTACTGTTTAAGGAGCTGTCAAGGACAAGTCTGGGAACTGCAGGTCAGTCAGCCTGACTTCAGTAGTTCGGACACTACTGGAGGGGATTCTGGGGGACAGGAATCACCTGTATTTGGATGGACAGTGTCTGATTAGCAGGTGTCAGCGTGGCTTTGTTTGCGGGAGGTTGTGGTTGATGGATCTACAGAGGTTTTTGTAGATTAACAAAATCTTATTAACAGAGGTGAATAAAGCTGTTTCTGAGAATGCAGGCTGGGGATTAGTGATCGGCTCCAGAGGGCAGAGCTGTGAGTCTTGTTGTTCATTATTTTAACAATGTATTTGCATGCAAATGCAAAAGACTTCTTCAGTAAGTTCGGACATGTTGTTGATAGTGAATAATATTCGCACAGAGATCCTGATCAGTTAGGGAAGAGGGCCAGAGTGGCAAATGCCTCACAACACAGATACAGATGTGAGAGAAATTTGTGAATTCTGCAGGATCTTCTCTATTTCTGCATGAATATGTTCGAAATGTGATCAGATCTTCACCAATATCCTAAATCTAGATAAAGAGTATCCAATTAAATTAATAACACCCAAAACATTATACTTGTTCATTTATTGTTTCAGTGTCTGTGGGTCTTTGAAACTGGTGACAGTGTAAACAGGGTGGTGAAGAAATCCTCTGGCAAGAATCCTTCATCAGTCAGGGCATTGAATACAAGAGTTCGGATGTATCCTCACAACTATACAATATTTTGTTGAGACTGTAGTTGGATTGTTGCTCTGCAACAGAAAGAATGTGATTCAGTTCGAGAGGGTGCAGTAAAGATTCACAAGGAGCGACTGGGACTGATTACAAGGAGAGACTGGAAAGCCTCGGTCTGTGCTCCCGGAATGTAGAAAGCTGAGTGTTGAGCGTATAGAAGTGGATAAACTCTGAGGGACATGGCTGATAAAGTGAATGGCTGCAGACTTTTTCACAACAAAGATCATCTAATACTAGATAGAGTAGATTCGTGGTGAGGCGAGAATGATTTAAAGGACGTGGGGAGAAACGTTTTTTGCACATTCCTCTTCTCATCTTTTACATTCCCCCTTAGTCACATGTGAGCCATCTACTCCTAGAGTGAGGAATCTCTAGTGCTGTCCATCTTGCCCTCAGTTACAGAAATGTACAGGGCAAAAACGCGGCCATATTGACCACGGTGTGTATCCTAGAATTCCATTTAACCATTCACCTGCCCGAATGTTGTGACTGTGTCTTCTCTGCAACGTTTTCTTGCAGCTCGTACTATATACCCACAACTAAGTAGAAGAGGTTGCCTTTTGATCTTTCCCCTTTCAAAACATTCTGCCCTTTCCCAGCTTAGTGACTTTCATCCCATAAATGCGTCACCAGAACTGCCCACAAGACATTGTGGTCTCATCAATGACCTGTACTGTCACAACATGAAGTCCCATGTCCTGTACTCCAAACTCTAACTGATGAATGTCTTCTTCACCACCCTACCTACACTTCCAGAGCACTATGTACTTGTAATCCTTGGTCTGTCTGTTCTCTAGCACTCTTGATGATCCGACTAGATGCCACAGATACCCCTGTCGGTGCTTCCTGTTAAATAGTTTTCTATCACTGAGGCTCACTCAGAACACTGAACAGTGCGGTATAGGAACAGATCCTTCTTCCCACCATGTCTGTGCTGAACACAATGCCACATTAAACGGAATCACTTCTCTCTCTTCAATGTCACTATCATCTCTGCTTCTATCACTCCCCATGGCAGCCCATACCGGGCCCCACCACTCTGTAAATAAAACCGATCTACCACTTGCCCTGTTCACCATCTTTAAATGATCACCCTGTCACTGTAAAGGCAGCCTTCTTGAATTTGACATTTCCACCCTGGGAAAATGACTCTGACTGTTTCCCTTATCTACAACTGCATAGTTTTATAAACTTCGGTCAGGTCCCCCCTCAGCCTCCTTCACTCCAGCGAAAGCAGCCCCAGAGTGTCTGATCTTTACCTGTAACACAAGACCCCAGTCCAGGCAACATTTCTGTGAATCTTTTCTTCACCTTTCCAGCTTAATCACTTCTTCCTTATGTTGATGACCAGAATTGCACAGGTTACTGCAGCTGTGATTTAATTAATATTTTGTGCAACTGTAATGCAACTCCTCTGCTGCCAAAGGGAGGCATGCTGTTTACCTACTTCACAACCATGACAATCTGTGTTGTGACTTTTCCGGAACTATGTGCCTGTATCCCAAGATCTCTGTTCACTAACAATTCACATGACATTGTGTATGTCCTGGCCTGCTTTACCTTCCCAAACTCCATCGCTGTGTACTTATCTGACACTGTAACAACACTTCTCCGTCTCTCTGCACCAATCACACAGAGATAAATGTCCATCAACAGTTCTATGCACCTGTCTGCTGTTTGTGTGTAACTTGTACAAGAGAACACCTGGACCCCTCTGTACTTGAATCATGTGCTGTTTCTATCCATATAAATAATAGTCCGCGTTTTGATTCTTTCCATCACTGAACACGCCATCGCTGTTTACCACATTAAACTCCATTTTCCAACTATTCTCTCTTTTACCCAGCGTCTCTATATCCTGTGGCAGAGACCAAATGTCCGATGACAACATTACCCCCACCACATCCTATGTCATTGACAGACACCCTTGGACACCTCACAGTCTGACCCCTCGTCCGGTGATTGATATCGAGTGTAAATAATTGCCGGCCCTGAACTTACCCCACTCCCTTAGAAACCCCTTTACCAACCAAATCTCCACCCACTACAACAAAATTTTAATATTGATTGTATGTAATTGAGGGTGGATTTGATCCGCGGATATTCCAGTAGTTACATCCTCCAATCCTGAAACAAATCTGTTAACTGAGTTTCTGTCTTCTATGTAAAATCCAGCCTTTTATTCTTGTGAACTCGTCTTGTGATTTCTGGTGTTGCGCAAAAGCCTTTCATGTGACACCTTGTTAGATGCATTCTGAAAATCCAACCACATCTATAGGTTCTTTTCTAGCAGCTAGACAAACCTTTTTCATGTTAATCAAACATGAGTGGCCTTTCACTCCATGAGCTGACAGGGTCTCAAATTGAGTCAAAGACTCGGAAGTTGATGATGAAACGTTTGGACACTCGCCTTCATCAGTCAATGCACAGAGGACAGAGGTCGGGATGTTATGTTGCAGTTGTATAAGATGTGAGTTTACATCACATCTTAAACACATATTAAACACTAAATATCGTGTTTAGGTACAGGAAAGATGTCATTAAGTTGGAAATAATCAGGGGAAGTTTACAAGGTCATTGTTGTGTCACAAATGACTGAGTTATGAGCGGTTTAGGATTGTTTTCCTTGGAATATGGGAGAATGGGGTCAATATTATAGTGGTGTAAGAAACAAGGAAGTTCGCAGATAGTGTGGATGAATAGAGACTTTTGTAACAGGGATGTGGAATCCGCAACTACAGGGCACGAGATTGCGAGAGGGCAGAGATTAAACAGGAATCTGTTGCTCTATGTTTCTCAGTCAGACGGGGGTCAGTTTCGCACATCATGCCCACTGGGACACAGACCACTGCCCCGAGTTCTCTGTGCTGTGCCTGTCTTTCTGCTTTCTTTATATTCGATGAGGCTCCAGTCCGATTTAGCTTCCTGAATCCCTTCAATTGTGCTGTATAAGGCTCTAATATCACAGATCTGCTTGTATATGCAGCTCCTTCCTGCGACCATATTTCATTTTCTCCTCGCAATCTGGTTTTACACTGAGACCAGCTGTACCCTCGCCCTCCGGCTGCTGTGTCTGAGGAGGGCGCGCTGCACTGTTCTCGGTCCCAGGGAAGGATTGCCATCACTTTTACCGACCCCTCAAGTGTTTCTTTGTAGAGTGGGAAATTATTCCTTAAAATTCTGGATCGGAGCCGGGATCAGTAAAACCAGGAAATCCTTCAGTGTGGACCCGGAGTGTGAGAGAGTTTGACGAGAGCGCTGCTTTTCAGTTCTGTTGTGCATGTACCGTTGGAAACTGGTGGATGTGTTAAAGTTCAGGTGGAGCTGGAAGATGAGGGGCCGGTCTCTGCAGTCCGTCACTCTGACTCTGTCTCATCCTCCTCCCAAGTCTGTCTCTCCGCACCTTCCTCGGGCAGGTCGAGGTTCTGGGTATAACAGGAGACAGCAGCAGTCAGTTTGTCACTGAGCAGCCATCTGAGTGAAGCAGCGTCATGTCCGGTGGAGGGAAAGAAGGCAAAGGACTGGGAAAAGGTGGAGCAGACACTTTTAGGTGCTCTTTGCTAATATATAGTGAATCTACCTGCGTCTCAATATCACCAAGACCAAGGGGATGGTGGTGGACTTTAGGAGATCTAGGCCTCATATGGAGCCAGTGATCATTAATGGAGAATGTGTGGAGCAGGTTAAGACCTACAAGTATCTGGGAGTACAGTTAGACGAGAAGCTAGACTGGACTGCCAACACAGATGCCTTGTGCAGGAAGGCAAAGAGTCGACTGTACTTCCTAAGAAGGTTGGCGTCATTCAATGTCTGTAGCGAGATGCTGAAGATGTTCTATAGGTCAGTTGTGGAGAGCGCCCTCTTCTTTGTGGTGGCGTGTTGGGGAGGAAGCATTAAGAAGAGGGACGCCTCACGTCTTAATAAGCTGGTAAGGAAGGCGGGCTCTGTCGTGGGCAAAGTACTGGAGAGTTTAACATCGGTAGCTGAGCGAAGGGCGCTAAGTAGGCTACGGTCAATTATGGATAACTCTGAACATCCTCTACATAGCACCATCCAGAGACAGAGAAGCAGTTTCAGCGACAGGTTACTATCGATGCAATGCTCCTCAGACAGGATGAAGAGGTCAATACTCCCCAATGCCATTAGGCTTTACAATTCCACCTCCAGGACTTAAGAACTTTTTAAAAGCTATTAATGCTTTTTGAGACGGTGATTTAGATGCATATCATATTTTTTTACTGAGTTAAGTATTGTATGCAATTAGTTTTGCTACAGCAAGTGTATGGGACATTGGAAAAAAATTGAATTTCCCCATGGGGATGAATAAAATATCTATCCATCTATCTATCTAGACGGAGTGTGTGATGGGACGGTGTGGAGGGGGATTCACTCAGTGTCTGACACCAGCCGTCTTTGATGGCACGATGGGGAGGGAGATTCTCTCTGCGTCTGACCACGGGAGTGTGTGATGGGACGGTGTGGATGGAGATTCACTCTGTGTCACACACCGGGTGTGTGTGATGGGATGTTGCAGTTGCTGATTCGCTCAGTGTCTGACCCCGGCAGTTTGTCACATGGCGGTGTGGATGAGATTCACTCTCTGTCTGACCACCGTAGTGTGTGATGGGACCGTGTGGAGGGAGATTCACTCTCTGCCTGAACCCGGGAGTATTAGATGGGACCGTCTTTAGGTAGATTCACTCTGTGTTTGAACTCGGTATTGTTTGATGGGACGGCGTTAAGGGATCTCACTCTGTCTCTGACACCAGGAGTGTGTGATGGGACGGTGAGATGGAGATTCATTCTGTGTCTGACCCCGGGAGTGTGTAAAGTGGCGGTGTGGAATGCGATTCACTCTGTGCCTGACCACGGGAGTGTGTGATAGGAAGGTGTGGATGGAGATTTACTCTGTTTCTGACCCTCGGATTGTGAGATGGGACGGTGTGGAGGGAGATTCACTCCGTGTCTGACCCCGGGAGTGTGTGATCTGACGGTCTGGAGGGAGATTCACTCTGAGTCTGACCCCGGGAGTGTGTGATGGGACTGTGTGGATGGAGATTCACTCTGTGTCTGACCACGGGAGTGTGTGATGGGACGGTGTGGAGGGGGATTCACTCTGTGTCTGACCCCGGGAGTGTGTGATGTGAGGGGTTCGATGGATATTCACTCTGTGCCTGACCCCAGGAGTGGGTGATGGGATGGTGTGGAATGAGATTCACTCTGTGGCTGACCCCGGGAGTGTGTGATGGGACTGTGTGGATGGAGATTCACTCTGTGTCTGACCACGGGTTTGTGTGATGGGCCGGTGTGGAGGGGGATTCACTCTGTGTCTGACCCCGGGAGTGTGTGATGGGACGGTGTAGGGGTAGATTGACACAGTGCCTGACTCCGGGAGTCTGTGATGTTGCGGTGTGGAATGAGATTCCCTCTGTGTCTGATCCCGGGACTGTGTGATGGGAGGGGGTCGATGGATATTCACTCTGTGCCTGACCCCTGGAGTGTCTGATGGGACGGTGTGGAGAGAGAATATCTCTGTGTCTGACCCCCTGATTGTGAGATGGTACGGTGAGGAGCGAGATTCACTCTGTGTCTGACCCCGAGAGTGTGTGATGGGGCGGTGTGGAGGGTGATTCACTCTGTGTCTGACCCTGGAATGTGTGATTCGACGGGATGGATGGAGATTCACTCTGTGCCTGACCCCGGGAGTGGGTGATGGGACGGTGTGGATGGAGATTCACTCAGTGTCTGACCCCTTTAGTGTTAAATGAAAGGCGTGGAGGGATATTCACTCTATGTGTGTCCCCGGGACTCTGTGATGGGACGGTGCGCACCTATATTGACTCTGTGTTTGAACACGGTCGTGTGTCAAGGGACGGTCTGGAAGTAGATTCACTCTGTCTCTGACCCCGGGTGTGTGTGATGGGACGGTGTGGAGGGAGATTCACTCCGTGTCTGACCCCGGGTGTGTGTGATTTAACGGTCTGGAGGGAGATTCACTCAGCGTCTGACACAGGGAGTGTGTGATGGGACTGTGTAGATGGAGATTCACTCTGTGTCTGACCACGGGAGGGTGTGATGGGACGGTGTGGAGAGGGATTCACTCTGTGTCTGACCACGGGAGTGTGTGATGGGACGGTGTGGAGGGGGATTCACTCTGTGTCTGACCCCGGGAGTGTGTGATGTGAGGGGTTCGATGGATATTCACTCTGTGCCTGACCCCAGGAGTGGGTGATGGGATGGTGTGGAATGAGATTCACTCTGTGGCTGACCCCGGGAGTGTGTGATGGGACTGTGTGGATGGAGATTCACTCTGTGTCTGACCACGGGTTTGTGTGATGGGCCGGTGTGGAGGGGGATTCACTCTGTGTCTGACCCCGGGAGTGTGTGATGGGACGGTGTAGGGGTAGATTGACACAGTGCCTGACTCCGGGAGTCTGTGATGTTGCGGTGTGGAATGAGATTCCCTCTGTGTCTGATCCCGGGACTGTGTGATGGGAGGGGGTCGATGGATATTCACTCTGTGCCTGACCCCTGGAGTGTCTGATGGGACGGTGTGGAGAGAGAATATCTCTGTGTCTGACCCCCTGATTGTGAGATGGTACGGTGAGGAGCGAGATTCACTCTGTGTCTGACCCCGAGAGTGTGTGATGGGGCGGTGTGGAGGGTGATTCACTCTGTGTCTGACCCTGGAATGTGTGATTCGACGGGATGGATGGAGATTCACTCTGTGCCTGACCCCGGGAGTGGGTGATGGGACGGTGTGGATGGAGATTCACTCAGTGTCTGACCCCTTTAGTGTTAAATGAAAGGCGTGGAGGGATATTCACTCTATGTGTGTCCCCGGGACTCTGTGATGGGACGGTGCGCACCTATATTGACTCTGTGTTTGAACACGGTCGTGTGTCAAGGGACGGTCTGGAAGTAGATTCACTCTGTCTCTGACCCCGGGTGTGTGTGATGGGACGGTGTGGAGGGAGATTCACTCCGTGTCTGACCCCGGGTGTGTGTGATTTAACGGTCTGGAGGGAGATTCACTCAGCGTCTGACACAGGGAGTGTGTGATGGGACTGTGTAGATGGAGATTCACTCTGTGTCTGACCACGGGAGGGTGTGATGGGACGGTGTGGAGAGGGATTCACTCTGTGTCTGACCCCGGGAGTGTGTGATGTGACGGTGTGATGGTAGATTGACACAGTGCCTGACCCCGGGAGTCTGTGATGTTGCGGTGTGGAATGAGATTCACTCAGTGCCTGACCCCGGGAGTGTGTGATGGGAGGGGGTCGATGGATATTCACTCTGTGTATGACCCCTGGAGTGTCTGATGGGACGGTGTGGAGAGAGATTATCTCTGTGTCTGACTCCCGGATAGTGAGATGGCACGGTGAGGAGAGAGATTCACTCTGTGTCTGACCCCGGGAGTGTGTGATGGGACTTTGTGGAGGGGGATTCACTCCGTGTCTGACCCCAGCCGTCTTTGATGGGACGATGGGGAGGGAGATTCACACTGCGTATGACCACGGGAGTGTGTGATGGGACGGTGTGGATGGAGATTCACTCTGTGTCTGACACCCGGATTGTGAGATGGTACAGTGAGGAGCAAGTTTCACTCTGTGTCTGACGAAGGAATTGTCTGATGGGACTGTGTGGATGGAGATTCATTCTGTGTCTGACCCCGGGAGCGTGTGATGCGAAGGTGTGGAGGGAGATTCACTCAGTGTCTGACCCCGGGAGTGTGTGATGGTGAGGTGTGGAGGTAGATTCACTCTGTGCCTGACCCCAGGAGTGTGTGATGGGACGGTGTGGATGGAGACTCATTCTGTGAGTGGCCCCGGGAGTGTGTGATGTGGCGGTGTGTAATGAGATTCACTCTGTCTCTGATCCCGGGAGTGTGTGATGGGAGGGGTTCGATAGATATTCACTCGGTGTCTGACCACTGGCGTGTCTGATGGGACGGTGTGGAGAGAGATTATCTCTGTGTCTGACACCCGGATTGTGCGATGGCACGGTGAGGAGAGAGATTCACTCTGTGTCTGACCCCGAGCGTGTGTGATGTGACGGTGTGGATGGAGATTCACTCTGTGCCTGAACCCGGGAGTGGGTGATAGGACGGTGTGGATGGAGATTCACACTGTGTCTGACGCCGTTAGTGTGTGATGGAAAGGCGTGAAGGGATATTCACCCTATGTGTGTCCCCGGGACTCTGTGACGGGACGGTGCGCACCTATATTGACTCTGTGTTTGAACACGGTCGTGTGTCAAGGGACGGTCTGGAGGTAGATTCACTCCGTGTCTGACCCCGGGTGTGTGTGATTTGACGGTCTGGAGGGAGATTCACTCTGCGTCTGACACCGGGAGTGTGTGATGGGACAGTGTGGATGGAGATTCACTCTGTGTCTGACCACGGGAGTGTGTGATGGGACGGTGTGGGTGTAGATTGACACAGTGCCTGACCCCGGGAGTCTGTGATGTTGCGGTGTGGAATGAGATTCACTCTGTGTCTGACCCCGGGAGTGTGTGATGGGAGGGGGTCGATGGATATTCACTCTGTGTCTGACCACTGGAGTGTCTGATGGGACGGTGAGGAGAGAGATTATCTCTGTGTCTGACGCCCGGATTGTGAGATGGCACGGTGAGGAGCGAGATTCACTCTGTGTCTGACCCCGGGAGTTTGTGATGGGGCGGTGTGGAGGGGGATTCACTCCGTGTCTGACCCCAGCCGTCTTTGATGGGACGATGGGGAGGGAGATTCACTCTGCGTCTGACCACGGGAGTGTGTGATGGGACGGTGTGGATGGAAATTCACTCTGTGTCTGACACCCGGATTTTGAGATGGTACAGTGAGGAGCAAGACTCACTCTGTGTCTGACCCCGGGAGTGTGTGATGCGAAGGTGTGGAGGGAGATTCACTCTGTGTCTGACCCCGGGAGTGTGTGATGGGAAGTTGTGGAGGTAGATTCACTCTGTGGCTGACACCAGGAGTGTGTGATGGGACGGTTTGAATGGAGACTCATTCTGTGAGTGTCCCCGGGAGTATGTGATGTGGCGGTGTGTAATGAGATTCACTCTGTGTCTGACCACGGGGGTTTTTTGATGTGACTGTGTGGATGGAGATTCACTCTGTGTCTGACCCCCGGATTGTGAGATGGTACGGTGAGGAGCAAGATTCACTCTATGTCTGACCCCGGGAGTGTGCGATACGAAGGTGTGGAGGGAGATTCACTCTGTGTCTGACACTGGGAGTGTGTGATGGGAAGTTGTGGAGGTAGATTCACACAGTGCCTGACCCCGGAAGTGTGTGATGTGCCGGTGTGCAATGAGTTTCACTCAGTGTATGACCACGGGAGTTTCTGATGTGACGTTGTGGATGGAGATTCACTCTGTGTCTGACACCGGCAGTGTGTGATGGGACGGTGTGGAGGTAGATTCACTCAGTGTCTGACCCCGGGAGTGTGTGATTTGACGGTCAGGACGGAGATTCACTCTGTGTCTGACCCCGGGAGTATGTGATGCGAAGGTGTGCAGGGAGATTCACTCTGTGTCTGACCCCGGGAGTGTGTGATGGGGCGGAGTGGAGGGAGATTCACTCCGTGTCTGACCCCGGGTGTGTGTGATTTGACGGTCTGGAGGGAGATTCACTCTGCGTCTGACCCCGGGAGTGTGTGATGGGACAGTGTGGATGGAGATTCACTCTGTGTCTGACCACGGGAGTGTGTGATGGGACGGTGTGGAGGGAGTGTCACTCCATGTCTGACCCCGGGTGTGTGTGATTTGACGGTCTGGAGGGAGATTCACTCTGCGTCTGACTCCGGGAGTGTGTGATGGGACTGTGTGGATGGAGATTCACTCTGTGTCTGACCACGGGAGTGTGTGATGGGACGGTGTGGGGGTAGATTGACACAGTGCCTGACCCCGGGAGTCTGTGATGTTGCGGTGTGGAATGAGATTCACTCTGTGTCTGACCCCGGGAGTGTGTGATGGGAGGGTGTCGATGGATATTCACTCTGTGTCTGACCACTGGAGTGTCTGATGGGACGGTGTGGAGAGAGATTATCTCTGTGTCTGACGCCCGGATTGTGAGATGGCACGGTGAGGAGCGAGATTAACTCTGTGTCTGACCCCGGGAGTGTGTTATGGGACGGTGTGGAGGGGGATTCACTCCGTGTCTGACCCCAGCCGTCTTTGATGGGACTACGGGGAGGGAGATTCACTCTGCGTCTGACCACCGGAGTGTGTGATGCGAAGCTGTGGAGGGAGATTTTTCTGTGTCTGACCCCGGGATTGTGTGATGGGAAGGTGTGTAGGTAGATTCACACAGTGCCTGACCCCGGAAGTGTGTGTGGGACGGTGTGGAGGGAGATTCACTCTGTGTCTGACCCCGGGAGTGTCTGATGGGAAGGTGTGGATGTAGATTCACTCTGTGCCTGACCCCAGGAGTGTGTGATGGGACGGTTTGGATGGAGACTCATTCTGTTAGTGACCCCGGGAGTGTGTGATGTGGCGGTGTGTAATGAGATTCACTCTGTGTCTGACCACGGGGGTTTTTTGATGTGACTGTGTGGATGGAGATTCACTCTGTGTCTGACCCCCGGATTGTGAGATGGTACGGTGAGGAGCAAAATTCACTCTGTGTCTGACCCCGGGAGTGTGCGATACGAAGGTGTGGAGGGAGATTCACTCTGTGTCTGACACTGGGAGTGTGTGATGGGAAGTTGTGGAAGTAGATTCACACAGTGCCTGACCCCGGAGTGTGTGATGTGCCGGTGTGCAATGAGATTCACTCAGTGTATGACCACGGGAGTTCCTGATGTGACGTTGTGGATGGAGATTCACTCTGTGTCTGACACCGGCAGTGTGTGATGGGACGGTGTGGAGGTAGATTCACTCAGTGTCTGACCCCGGGAGTGTGTGATTTGACGGTCTGGAGGGAGATTCACTCTGTGTCTGACCCCGGGAGTATGTGATGCGACGGTGTGCAGGGAGATTCACTCTGTGTCTGACCCCGGGAGTGTGTGATGGGGCGGTGTGGAGGGAGATTCACTCCGTGTCTGACCCCGGGTGTGTGTGATTTGACGGTCTGGAGGGAGATTCACTCTGCGTCTGACCCCGGGAGTGTGTGATGGGACAGTGTGGATGGAGATTCACTCTGTGTCTGAGCACGGGAGTGTGTGATGGGACGGTGTGGGGGTAGATTGACACAGTGCCTGACCCCGGGAGTCTGTGATGTTGCGGTGTGGAATGAGATTCACTCTGTGTCTGACCCCGGGAGTGTGTGATGGGAGGGGGTCGATGGATATTCACTCTGTGTCTGTCCACTGGAGTGTCTGATGGGACGGTGTGGAGAGAGATTGTCTCTGTGTCTGACGCCCGGATTGTGAGATGGCACGGTGAGGAGCGAGATTCACTCTGTGTCTGACCCCGGGAGTGTGTGATGGGACGGTGTGGAGGGGGATTCACTCCGTGTCTGACCCCAGCCGTCTTTGATGGGACGATGGGGAGGGAGATTCACTCTGCGTCTGACCACGGGAGGGTGTGATGGGACGGTGTGGATGGAAATTCACTCTGTGTCTGACACCCGGATTTTGAGATGGTACAGTGAGGAGCAAGACTCACTCTGTGTCTGACCCCGGGAGTATGTGATGCGAAGGTGTGGAGGGAGATTCACTCTGTGTCTGACCCCGGGAATGTGTGATGGGAAGGTGTGGAGGTAGATTCACTCTGTGCCTGACACCAGGAGTGTGTGATGGGACGGTTTGGATGGAGACTCATTCTGTGAGTGTCCCCGGGAGTATGTGATGTGGCGGTGTGTAATGAGATTCACTCTGTGTCTGACCACGGGGGTATTTTGATGTGACTGTGTGGATGGAGATTCACTCTGTGTCTGACCCCCGTATTGTGAGATGGTACGGTGAGGAGCGAGATTCACTCTGTGTCTGACCCCGGGAGTGTGCGATACGAAGGTGTGGAGGTAGATTCACACAGTGCCTGACCCCGGAAGTGTGTGATGTGCCGGTGTGCAATGAGATTCACTCAGTGTATGACCACGGGAGTTTCTGATGTGACGTTGTGGATGGAGATTCACTCTGTGTCTGACACCGGCAGTGTGTGATGGGACGGTGTGGAGGTAGATTCACTCAGTGTCTCACCCCAGGAGTGTGTGATTTGACGGTCTGGAGGGAGATTCACTCTGTGTCTGACCCCGGGTGAATGTGATGCGAAGGTGTGCAGGGAGATTCACTCTGTGTCTGACCCCGGGAGTGTGTGATGGGGCGGTGTGGAGGGAGATTCACTCCGTGTCTGACCCCGGGTGTGCGTGATTTGACGGTCTGGAGGGAGATTCACTCTGCGTCTGACTCCGGGAGTGTGTGATGGGACAGTGTGGATGGAGATTCACTCTGTGTCTGACCACGGGAGTGTGTGATGGGACGGTCTGGGGGTAGATTGACACAGTGCCTGACCCCGGGAGTCTGTGATGTTGCGGTGTGGAATGAGATTCACTCTGTGTCTGACCCCGGGAGTGTGTGATGGGAGGGTGTCGATGGATATTCACTCTGTGTCTGACCACTGGAGTGTCTGATGGGACGGTGTGGGAGTAGATTCACACAGTGCCTGACCCCGGAAGTGAGTGTGGGACGGTGTGGAGGGAGATTCACTCTGTGTCTGACCCCGGGAGTGTGTGATGGGAAGGTGTGGAGGTAGATTCACTCTGTGCCTGACCCCAGGAGTGTGTGATGGGACGGTTTGGATGGAGACTCATTCTGTGAGTGTCCCCGGGAGTATGTGATGTGGCGGTGTGTAATGAGATTCACTCTGTGTCTGACAACCGGGTTTTTTTGATGTGACTGTGTGGATGGAGATTCACTCTGTGTCTGACCCCCGGATTCTGAGATGGTACGGTGAGGAGCGAGATTCACACAGTGCCTGACCCCGGAAGTGTGCGATGGGACGGTGCAGATGGAGATTCACTCTGTGTCTGACCCCGGGAGTATGTGATGCGAAGGTGTGCAGGGAGATTCACTCTGTGTCTGACCCCGGGAGTGTGTGATGGGAAGGTGTGGATGAATATTCACTCTGTGTCTGACCCCAGCCGTGTTTGATGGGACGATGGGGAAGGAGATTCACTCTGCGTCTGACCCCAGGAGTTTCTGATGGGACGGAATGGATGGAGATTCACTCTGTGTCTGACCCCCGGATTGTGTGACTGTACGGTGAGTAGCGAGATTCACTCTGTGTCTGGCCGCAGCCCAGTTTGTTGGGACGATGGGGAAGGAGAATCACTCTGTGTCTGACCCCCGGACTGTGTGACTGTACGGTGAGGAGTGAGTTTCACTCTGTGTCGGCCGCAGCCCAGTTGGATGGGACGATGTGAATGGAGATGTATTCTGTGTCTGACCCCGGGTGTGTGTGATGGTACGCTGAGGAGCTAGATTCACTCTATGTCTGACCCGTGGAGTGTGTGATGGGAAGGTGTTGAGGTAGATTCACACAGTGCCTAACCCCGGAAGTGTGTGATGGGACGGTGTGGATGGAGACTCTTTCTGTGTCTGACACACGGAGTGTGTGATATGGCGGTGTGGAATGAGATTCACTCTGTGTATGTCCACGGGATTTTCTGATGTGACGGTGTGGATGGAGCTTCACTCAGTGCCTGACCCCGGGAGTGTGTGATGCGACGTTGTGGTTGGAGATTCACTGTGTGTCTGACCCCATTAATGTGTGATTGTACGTTGCGGAGATAGATTCACTCAGTGTCTGCCCTCGGGAGTGGGTGATGGGAAGGTGTGGATAGATATTCACTGTGTTTCTGACCCCAGCAGTGTGTGATGGGACGGTGTGGATGGAGATTCACTCTGTTTCTGACCCTCGGATTGTGAGATGGTACGGTGAGGAGCGAGATTCACTTTGTGTCAGTCACCGGGAGTGTGTGTTTTGGGACGGTTTGGAAGGAGATTCACTCTGTGTTTGAAACTGGTAGTGTTTGATGGGACTGCGTAGAGGGAGACTAACTCTGTCTCTGACACGTGCAGTGCCTGATGGGACTTTGCGGAGGTAGATTCACTCAGACTCCGACCCCGGGATTGTGTGATGGAAAGGCGTGAAGGGATATTCACTCTATGTGTGTCCCGGGAGTCTGTGATGGGACGGTGCGCACCTATATTGACTCTGTGTTTGAACCCGGTAGTGTTTGATGGGACGGCGTAGAGGTAGACTCACTCTGTCTCTGACACCGGGAGGGTGTGATGGCACGATGGGGAGGGAGATTCTCTCTGTGTCTGAACCCGTTAGTGCGTGATCGGACTTTGCGAACGTAGATTCACTCAGACTCTGACCCCGGGATTGTGTGATGGAAAGGCGTGGTGATAGATTCACTCAGTGTCTGACACTGGGCGTGTGTGATGGGAAGGTGTGGAGGTAGATTCACACAGTGCCTGACCCCGGAAGTGTGTGATGTGCCGGTGTGCAATGAGATTCACTCTGTGCATGAATACGGGAGTTTCTGATGTGACGTTGTGGATGGAGATTCACTCTGTGTCTGACACTGGCAGTGTGCGATGGGACGGTGTGGAGGTAGCTTCACTCAGTGTCTGACCCCGTGAGTGTGTGATGGTATGGTGTGGAGGGGGAGTCACTCTGTCTCTGACCCTGGGAGTTTGTGATGGGACGGTAAGATGGTAGATTCACTCAGTGCCTGACCCCGGGAGTGAGTGATGGAACGGTGCGGATGGAGATTCACTCAGTGTCTGACCCCGTTAATGTGTGATTGGACGTTGCGGAGATAGATTCACTCAGTGTCTGACCCCGGGAGTGTGTGATGGGAAGGTGTGGATCGATATTCACTCTGTCTCTGACCCCGGGAGTTTGTGATGGGACGGTGTGCAGGTAGATTCACTCAGTGCCTGAACCCGGAAGTGTGTGATGGACCGGTGTGGAGGGAGATTCACTCTGTGTCAGTCCCCGGGAGAATGTGATAGGTCGGTTCGGAGGTAGAATCACACAGTGCCTGACCCCGGGAGTGTGTGTTGTGGCGGTGTAGATGGAGATTCACTCTGTGTCAGTCCCCGGGAGAATGTGATAGGTCGGTTCGGAGGTAGAATCACACAGTGCCTGACCCCGGGAGTGTGTGATGTGGCGGTGTGGATGGAGATTCACTCTGTGTCTGACACCGGCAGTGTGTGATGGGACGGTGTGGAGGTAGATCCACTCAGTGTCTGACCCCGGGAGTGTGTGATGGTATGGTGTGGAGGGGGAGTCACTCTTTCTCTGACCCCGGGAGTTTGTGATGGGACGGTGAGGTGGTAGATTCACTCAGAGCCTGACCCCGGAAGTGTGCGATGGGACGGTGCAGATGGAGATTCACTCTGTGTCTGACCCCAGCCGTGTTTGATGGGACGATGGGGAAGGAGATTCACTCTGCGTCTGACCCCAGGAGTTTCTGATGGGACGGAATGGATGGAGATTCACTCTGTGTCTGACCCCGGGAGTGTGTGACTGTACGGTGAGTAGCGAGATTCACTCTGTGTCTGGCCGCAGCCCAGTTTGTTGGGACGATGGGGAAGGAGATTCACTCTGTGTCTGACCCCCGGACTGTGTGACTGTACGGTGAGGAGTGAGTTTCACTCTGTGTCGGCCGCAGCCCAGTTGGATGGGACGATGTGAATGGAGATTTATTCTGTGTCTGACCCCGGGTGTGTGTGATGGTACGCTGAGGAGCTAGATTCACTCTATGTCTGACCCGTGGAGTGTGTGATGGGAAGGTGTTGAGGTAGATTCACACAGTGCCTAACCCCGGAAGTGTGTGATGGGACGGTGTGGATGGAGACTCTTTCTGTGTCTGACACACGGAGTGTGTGATGTGGCGGTGTGGAATGAGATTCACTCTGTGTATGACCACGGGATTTTCTGATGTGACGGTGTGGATGGAGCTTCACTCAGTGCCTGACCCCGGGAGTGTGTGATGCGACGTTGTGGTTGGAGATTCACTGTGTGTCTGACCCCATTAATGTGTGATTGTACGTTGCGGAGATAGATTCACTCAGTGTCTGCCCTCGGGAGTGGGTGATGGGAAGGTGTGGATGGATATTCACTGTGTTTCTGACCCCAGCAGTGTGTGATGGGACGGTGTGGATGGAGATTCACTCTGTTTCTGACCCTCGGATTGTGAGATGGTACGGTGAGGAGCGAGATTCACTTTGTGTCAGTCACCGGGAGTGTGTGTTTTGGGACGGTTTGGAAGGAGATTCACTCTGTGTTTGAAACTGGTAGTGTTTGATGGGACTGCGTAGAGGGAGACTAACTCTGTCTCTGACACGTGCAGTGCCTGATGGGACTTTGCGGAGGTAGATTCACTCAGACTCCGACCCCGGGATTGTGTGATGGAAAGGCGTGAAGGGATATTCACTCTATGTGTGTCCCGGGAGTCTGTGATGGGACGGTGCGCACCTATATTGACTCTGTGTTTGAACCCGGTAGTGTTTGATGGGACGGCGTAGAGGTAGACTCACTCTGTCTCTGACACCGGGAGGGTGTGATGGCACGATGGGGAGGGAGATTCTCTCTGTGTCTGACCCCGTTAGTGTGTGATCGGACTTTGCGAACGTAGATTCACTCAGACTCTGACCCCGGGATTGTGTGATGGAAAGGCGTGGTGATAGATTCACTCAGTGTCTGACACTGGGCGTGTGTGATGGGAAGGTGTGGAGGTAGATTCACACAGTGCCTGACCCCGGAAGTGTGTGATGTGCCGGTGTGCAATGAGATTCACTCTGTGCATGAATACGGGAGTTTCTGATGTGACGTTGTGGATGGAGATTCACTCTGTGTCTGACACCGGCAGTGTGCGTTGGGACGGTGTGGAGGTAGCTTCACTCAGTGTCTGACCCCGTGAGTGTGTGATGGTATGGTGTGGAGGGGGAGTCACTCTGTCTCTGACCCTGGGAGTTTGTGATGGGACGGTAAGATGGTAGATTCACTCAGTGCCTGACCCCGGGAGTGAGTGATGGAACGGTGCGGATGGAGATTCACTCTGTGTCTGACCCCGGGAGTGTGTGATGGGAAGGTGTGGAGGTAGATTCGCTCTGTGCCTGACACCAGGAGAGTGTGATGGGACGGTTTGGATGGAGACTCATTCTGTGAGTGTCCCCGGGAGTATGTGATGTGGCGGTGTGTAATGAGATTCACTCTGTGTCTGACAACGGGGGTTTTTTGATGTGACTGTGTGGATGGAGATTCACTCTGTGTCAAACCCCCGTATTGTGAGATGGTACGGTGAGGAGCGAGATTCACTCTGTGTCTGACACCGGCAGTGTGTGATGGGACCTTGTGGAGGTAGATTCACTCAGTGTCTGACCCCAGGAGTGTGTGATTTGACGGTCTGGAGGGAGATTCACTCTGTGTCTGACCCCGGGTGTATGTGATGCGAAGGTGTGCAGGGAGATTCACTCTGTGTCTGACCCCGGGAGTGTGTGATGGGGCGGTGTGGAGGGAGATTCACTCCGTGTCTGACCCCGGGTGTGCGTGATTTGACGGTCTGGAGGGAGATTCACTCTGCGTCTGACCCCGGGAGTGTGTGATGGAAAGGCGTGGTGATAGATTCACTCAGTGTCTGACACTGGGCGTGTGTGATGGGAAGGTGTGGAGGTAGATTCACACAGTGCCTGACCCCGGAAGTGTGTGATGTGCCGGTGTGCAATGAGATTCACTCTGTGCATGAATACGGGAGTTTCTGATGTGACGTTGTGGATGGAGATTCACTCTGTGTCTGACACCGGCAGTGTGCGATGGGACGGTGTGGAGGTAGCTTCACTCAGTGCCTGACCCCGTGAGTGTGTGATGGTATGGTGTGGAGGGGGAGTCACTCTGTCTCTGACCCTGGGAGTTTGTGATGGGACGGTAAGATGGTAGATTCACTCAGTGCCTGACCCCGGGAGTGAGTGATGGAACGGTGCGGATGGAGATTCACTCAGTGTCTGACCCCGTTAATGTGTGATTGGACGTTGCGGAGATAGATTCACTCAGTGTCTGACCCCGGGAGTGTGTGATGGGAAGGTGTGGAACGATATTCACTCTGTCTCTGACCCCGGGAGTTTGTGATGGGACGGTGTGCAGGTAGATTCACTCAGTGCCTGAACCCGGAAGTGTGTGATGGGACGGTGCGGATGGTGATTCAATCTGTGTCTGACTCCGGGAGTGTGTGATGGAACGGTGTGGAGGGAGATTCACTCTGTTTCAGTCCCCGGGAGAATGTGATAGCTCGGTTCGGAGGTAGAATCACACAGTGCCTGACCCCGGGAGTGTGTGATGTGGCGGTGTGGATGGAGATTCACTCTGTGTCTGACACCGGCAGTGTGTGATGGGACGGTGTGGAGGTAGATTCACTCAGTGTCTGACCCCGGGAGTGTGTGATTTGACGGTCTGGAGGGAGATTCACTCTGTGTCTGACCCCGGGAATATGTGATGCGAAGGTGTGCAGGGAGTTTCACTCTGTGTCTGACCCCGGGAGTGTGTGATGGGGCGGTGTGGAGGGAGATTCACTCCGTGTCTGACCCCGGGTGTGTGTGATTTGACGGTCTGGAGGGAGATTCACTCTGCGGCTGACCCCGGGAGTGTGTGATGGGACAGTGCGGATGGAGATTCACTCTGTGTCTGAGCACGGGAGTGTGTGATGGGACGGTGTGGGGGTAGATTGACACAGTGCCTGACCCCGGGAGTCTGTGATGTTGCGGTGTGGAATGAGATACACTCTGTGTCTGACCCCGGGAGTGTGTGATGGGAGGGGGTCGATGGATATTCACTCTGTGTCTGACCACTGGAGTGTCTGATGGGACGGTGTGGAGAGAGATTATCTCTGTGTCTGACGCCCGGATTGTGACATGGCACGGTGAGGAGCGAGATTCACTCTGTGTCTGACCCCGGGAGTGTGTGATGGGACGGTGTGGAGGGGGATTCACTCCGTGTCTGACCCCAGCCGTCTTTGATGGGACGATGGGGAGGGAGATTCACTCTGCGTCTGACCACGGGAGTGTGTGATGGGACGGTGTGGATGGAAATTCACTCTGTGTCTGACACCCGGATTCTGAGATGGTACAGTGAGGAGCAAGACTCACTATGTGCCTGACCCCGGGAGTGTGTGATGCGAAGGTGTGGAGGGAGATTCACTCTGTGTCTGACCCCGGGATTGTGTGATGGGAAGGTGTGTAGGTAGATTCACACAGTGCCTGACCACGGAAGTGAGTGTGGGACGGTGTGGAGGGAGATTCACTCTGTGTCTGACCCCGGGAGTGTGTGATGGGAAGGTGTGGAGGTAGATTCACTCTGTGCCTGACACCAGGAGTGTGTGATGGGACGGTTTGGATGGAGACTCATTCTGTGAGTGTCCCCGGGAGTATGTGATGTGGCGGTGTGTAATGAGATTCACTCTGTGTCTGACAACGGGGGTTTTTTGATGTGACTGTGTGGATGGAGATTCACTCTGTGTCTGACCCCCGTATTGTGAGATGGTACGGTGTGGAGCGAGATTCACTCTGTGTCTGACCCCGGGAGTGTGCGATACGAAGGTGTGGAGGTAGATTCACACAGTGCCTGACCCCGGAAGTGTGTGATGTGCCGGTGTGCAATGAGATTCACTCAGTGTATGACCACGGGAGTTTCTGATGTGACGTTGTGGATGGAGATTCACTCTGTGTCTGACACCGGCAGTGTGTGATGGGACCTTGTGGAGGTAGATTCACTCAGTGTCTGACACCAGGAGTGTGTGATTTGACGGTCTGGAGGGAGATTCACTCTGTGTCTGACCCCGGGTGTATGTGATGGGACAGTGTGGATGGAGATTCACTCTGTGTCTGAGCACGGGAGTGTGTGATGGGACGGTTTGGGGGTAGATTGACACAGTGCCTGACCCCGGGAGTCTGTGATGTTGCGGTGTGGAATGAGATGCACTCTGTGTCTGACCCCGGGAGTGTGTGATGGGAGGGGGTCGATGGATATTCACTCTGTGTCTGACCACTGGAGTGTCTGATGGGACGGTGTGGAGAGAGATTATCTCTGTGTCTGACGCCCGGATTGTGACATGGCACGGTGAGGAGCGAGATTCACTCTGTGTCTGACCCCGGGAGTGTGTGATGGGACGGTGTGGAGGGGGATTCACTCCGTGTCTGACCCCAGCCGTCTTTGATGGGACGATGGGGAGGGAGATTCACTCTGCGTCTGACCACGGGAGTGTGTGATGGGACGGTGTGGATGGAAATTCACTCTGTGTCTGACACCCGGATTCTGAGATGGTACAGTGAGGAGCAAGACTCACTATGTGTCTGACCCCGGGAGTGTGTGATGCGAAGGTGTGGAGGGAGATTCACTCTGTGTCTGACCCCGGGATTGTGTGATGGGAAGGTGTGTAGGTAGATTCACACAGTGCCTGACCACGGAAGTGTGTGTGGGACGGTGCGGAGGGAGATTCACTCTGTGTCTGACCCCGGGAGTGTGTGATGGGAAGGTGTGGAGGTAGATTCACTCTGTGCCTGACACCAGGAGTGTGTGATGGGACGGTTTGGATGGAGACTCATTCTGTGAGTGTCCCCGGGAGTATGTGATGTGGCGGTGTGTAATGAGATTCACTCTGTGTCTGACAACGGGGGTTTTTTGATGTGACTGTGTGGATGGAGATTCACTCTGTGTCTGACCCCCGTATTGTGAGATGGTACGGTGAGGAGCGAGATTCACTCTGTGTCTGACCCCGGGAGTGTGCGATACGAAGGTGTGGAGGTAGATTCACACAGTGCCTGACCCCGGAAGTGTGTGATGTGCCGGTGTGCAATGAGATTCACTCAGTGTATGACCACGGAAGTTTCTGATGTGACGTTGTGGATGGAGATTCACTCTGTGTCTGACACCGGCAGTGTGTGATGGGACCTTGTGGAGGTAGATTCACTCAGTGTCTGACCCCAGGAGTGTGTGATTTGACGGTCTGGAGGGAGATTCACTCTGTGTCTGACCCCGGGTGTATGTGATGCGAAGGTGTGCAGGGAGATTCACTCTGTGTCTGACCCCGGGAGTGTGTGATCGGGCGGTGTGGAGGGAGATTCACTCCGTGTCTGACCCCGGGTGTGCGTGATTTGACGGTCTGGAGGGAGATTCACTCTGCGTCTGACTCCGGGAGTGTGTGATGGGACAGTGTGGATGGAGATTCACTCTGTGTCCGACCACGGGAGTGTGTGATGGGACGGTGTGGGGGTAGATTGACACAGTGCCTGACCCCGGGAGTCTGTGATGTTGCGGTGTGGAATGAGATTCACTCTGTGTCTGACCCCGGGAGTGTGTGATGGGAGGGTGTCGATGGATATTCACTCTGTGTCTGACCACTGGAGTGTCTGATGGGACGGTGTGGAGAGAGATTATCTCTGTGTCTGACGCCCGGATTGTGTGACTGTACGGTGAGGAGTGAGTTTCACTCTGTGTCGGCCGCAGCCCAGTTGGATGGGACGATGTGAATGGAGATTTATTCTGTGTCTGACCCCGGGTGTGTGTGATGGTACGCTGAGGAGCTAGATTCACTCTATGTCTGACCCGTGGAGTGTGTGATGGGAAGGTGTTGAGGTAGATTCACACAGTGCCTAACCCCGGAAGTGTGTGATGGGACGGTGTGGATGGAGACTCTTTCTGTGTCTGACACACGTTAGGTTAAGACCTACAAGTATCTGGGAGTACAGTTGGACGAGAAGCTAGACTGGACTGCCAACACAGATGCCTTGTGCAGGAAGGCACAGAGTCGACTGTACTTCCTTAGAAGGTTGGCGTCATTCAATGTCTGCAGTGAGATGCTGATGATGTTCTATAGGTCAGTTGTTGAGAGCGCCCTCTTCTTTGTGGTGGCGTGTTGGGGAGGAAGCATTAAGAAGAAGGACGCCTCACGTCTTAATAAGCTGATAAGGAAGGCGGGCTCTGTCGTGGGCAAAGTACTGGAGAGTTTAACATCGGTAGCTGAGCGAAGGGCGCTGAGTAGGCTACGGTCAATTATGGAAAACCCTGAACATCCTCTACATAGCACCATCCAGAGACAGAGAAGCAGTTTCAGCGACAGGTTACTGTCGATGCAATGCTCCTCAGACAGGATGAAGAGGTCAATACTCCCCAATGCCATTAGGCTTTACAATTCAACTGCCAGGACTTAAGAACTTTTTTTTAAAGCTATTATTAATGCTTTTTGAATTAGTGATTTAGATGCATATCATATTATTACTGAGTTAAGTATTGTATGTAATGAGTTTTTGCTACAGCAAGTGTATGGGACATTGGAAAAAATGTTGAATTTCCCCATGGGGATGAATAAAGTATCTATCTATCTATCTATCTATCTATCTGTTTCTGACCCTCGGATTGTGAGATGGTACGGTGAGGAGCGAGATTCACTTTGTGTCAGTCACCGGGAGTGTGTGTTTTGGGACGGTTTGGAAGGAGATTCACTCTGTGTTTGAAACTGGTAGTGTTTGATGGGACTGTGTAGAGGGAGACTAACTCTGTCTCTGACACGTGCAGTGCCTGATGGGACTTTGCGGAGGTAGATTCACTCAGACTCCGACCCCGGGATTGTGTGATGGAAAGGCGTGAAGGGATATTCACTCTATGTGTGTCCCGGGAGTCTGTGATGGGACGGTGCGCACCTATATTGACTCTGTGTTTGAACCCGGTAGTGTTTGATGGGACGGCGTAGAGGTAGACTCACTCTGTCTCTGACACCGGGAGGGTGTGATGGCACGATGGGGAGGGAGATTCTCTCTGTGTCTGACCCCGTTAGTGTGTGATCGGACTTTGCGAACGTAGATTCACTCAGACTCTGACCCCGGGATTGTGTGATGGAAAGGCGTGGTGATAGATTCACTCAGTGTCTGACACTGGGCGTGTGTGATGGGAAGGTGTGGAGGTAGATTCACACAGTGCCTGACCCCGGAAGTGTGTGATGTGCCGGTGTGCAATGAGATTCACTCTGTGCATGAATACGGGAGTTTCTGATGTGACGTTGTGGATGGAGATTCACTCTGTGTCTGACACCGGCAGTGTGCGATGGGACGGTGTGGAGGTAGCTTCACTCAGTGTCTGACCCCGTGAGTGTGTGATGGTATGGTGTGGAGGGGGAGTCACTCTGTCTCTGACCCTGGGAGTTTGTGATGGGACGGTAAGATGGTAGATTCACTCAGTGCCTGACCCCGGGAGTGAGTGATGGAACGGTGCGGATGGAGATTCACTCTGTGTCTGACCCCGGGAGTGTGTGATGGGAAGGTGTGGAGGTAGATTCGCTCTGTGCCTGACACCAGGAGAGTGTGATGGGACGGTTTGGATGGAGACTCATTCTGTGAGTGTCCCCGGGAGTATGTGATGTGGCGGTGTGTAATGAGATTCACTCTGTGTCTGACAACGGGGGTTTTTTGATGTGACTGTGTGGATGGAGATTCACTCTGTGTCAAACCCCCGTATTGTGAGATGGTACGGTGAGGAGCGAGATTCACTCTGTGTCTGACACCGGCAGTGTGTGATGGGACCTTGTGGAGGTAGATTCACTCAGTGTCTGACCCCAGGAGTGTGTGATTTGACGGTCTGGAGGGAGATTCACTCTGTGTCTGACCCCGGGTGTATGTGATGCGAAGGTGTGCAGGGAGATTCACTCTGTGTCTGACCCCGGGAGTGTGTGATGGGGCGGTGTGGAGGGAGATTCACTCCGTGTCTGACCCCGGGTGTGCGTGATTTGACGGTCTGGAGGGAGATTCACTCTGCGTCTGACCCCGGGAGTGTGTGATGGGACAGTGTGGATGGAGATTCACTCTGTGTCTGACCACGGGAGTGTGTGATGGGACGGTGTGGGGGTAGATTGACACAGTGCCTGACCCCGGGAGTCTGTGATGTGGCGGTGTGTAATGAGATTCACTCTGTGTCTGACAACGGGGGTTTTTTGATGTGACTGTGTGGATGGAGATTCACTCTGTGTCAAACCCCCGTATTGTGAGATGGTACGGTGAGGAGCGAGATTCACTCTGTGTCTGACACCGGCAGTGTGTGATGGGACCTTGTGGAGGTAGATTCACTCAGTGTCTGACCCCAGGAGTGTGTGATTTGACGGTCTGGAGGGAGATTCACTCTGTGTCTGACCCCGGGTGTATGTGATGCGAAGGTGTGCAGGGAGATTCACTCTGTGTCTGACCCCGGGAGTGTGTGATGGGGCGGTGTGGAGGGAGATTCACTCCGTGTCTGACCCCGGGTGTGCGTGATTTGACGGTCTGGAGGGAGATTCACTCTGCGTCTGACCCCGGGAGTGTGTGATGGAAAGGCGTGGTGATAGATTCACTCAGTGTCTGACACTGGGCGTGTGTGATGGGAAGGTGTGGAGGTAGATTCACACAGTGCCTGACCCCGGAAGTGTGTGATGTGCCGGTGTGCAATGAGATTCACTCTGTGCATGAATACGGGAGTTTCTGATGTGACGTTGTGGATGGAGATTCACTCTGTGTCTGACACCGGCAGTGTGCGATGGGACGGTGTGGAGGTAGCTTCACTCAGTGTCTGACCCCGTGAGTGTGTGATGGTATGGTGTGGAGGGGGAGTCACTCTGTCTCTGACCCTGGGAGTTTGTGATGGGACGGTAAGATGGTAGATTCACTCAGTGCCTGACCCCGGGAGTGAGTGATGGAACGGTGCGGATGGAGATTCACTCAGTGTCTGACCCCGTTAATGTGTGATTGGACGTTGCGGAGATAGATTCACTCAGTGTCTGACCCCGGGAGTGTGTGATGGGAAGGTGTGGAACGATATTCACTCTGTCTCTGACCCCGGGAGTTTGTGATGGGACGGTGTGCAGGTAGATTCACTCAGTGCCTGAACCCGGAAGTGTGTGATGGGACGGTGCGGATGGTGATTCAATCTGTGTCTGACTCCGGGAGTGTGTGATGGAACGGTGTGGAGGGAGATTCACTCTGTTTCAGTCCCCGGGAGAATGTGATAGGTCGGTTCGGAGGTAGAATCACACAGTGCCTGACCCCGGGAGTGTGTGATGTGGCGGTGTGGATGGAGATTCACTCTGTGTCTGACACCGGCAGTGTGTGATGGGACGGTGTGGAGGTAGATTCACTCAGTGTCTGACCCCGGGAGTGTGTGATTTGACGGTCTGGAGGGAGATTCACTCTGTGTCTGACCCCGGGAATATGTGATGCGAAGGTGTGCAGGGAGTTTCACTCTGTGTCTGACCCCGGGAGTGTGTGATGGGGCGGTGTGGAGGGAGATTCACTCCGTGTCTGACCCCGGGTGTGTGTGATTTGACGGTCTGGAGGGAGATTCACTCTGCGGCTGACCCCGGGAGTGTGTGATGGGACAGTGCGGATGGAGATTCACTCTGTGTCTGAGCACGGGAGTGTGTGATGGGACGGTGTGGGGGTAGATTGACACAGTGCCTGACCCCGGGAGTCTGTGATGTTGCGGTGTGGAATGAGATACACTCTGTGTCTGACCCCGGGAGTGTGTGATGGGAGGGGGTCGATGGATATTCACTCTGTGTCTGACCACTGGAGTGTCTGATGGGACGGTGTGGAGAGAGATTATCTCTGTGTCTGACGCCCGGATTGTGACATGGCACGGTGAGGAGCGAGATTCACTCTGTGTCTGACCCCGGGAGTGTGTGATGGGACGGTGTGGAGGGGGATTCACTCCGTGTCTGACCCCAGCCGTCTTTGATGGGACGATGGGGAGGGAGATTCACTCTGCGTCTGACCACGGGAGTGTGTGATGGGACGGTGTGGATGGAAATTCACTCTGTGTCTGACACCCGGATTCTGAGATGGTACAGTGAGGAGCAAGACTCACTATGTGTCTGACCCCGGGAGTGTGTGATGCGAAGGTGTGGAGGGAGATTCACTCTGTGTCTGACCCCGGGATTGTGTGATGGGAAGGTGTGTAGGTAGATTCACACAGTGCCTGACCACGGAAGTGAGTGTGGGACGGTGTGGAGGGAGATTCACTCTGTGTCTGACCCCGGGAGTGTGTGATGGGAAGGTGTGGAGGTAGATTCACTCTGTGCCTGACACCAGGAGTGTGTGATGGGACGGTTTGGATGGAGACTCATTCTGTGAGTGTCCCCGGGAGTATGTGATGTGGCGGTGTGTAATGAGATTCACTCTGTGTCTGACAACGGGGGTTTTTTGATGTGACTGTGTGGATGGAGATTCACTCTGTGTCTGACCCCCGTATTGTGAGATGGTACGGTGTGGAGCGAGATTCACTCTGTGTCTGACCCCGGGAGTGTGCGATACGAAGGTGTGGAGGTAGATTCACACAGTGCCTGACCCCGGAAGTGTGTGATGTGCCGGTGTGCAATGAGATTCACTCAGTGTATGACCACGGGAGTTTCTGATGTGACGTTGTGGATGGAGATTCACTCTGTGTCTGACACCGGCAGTGTGTGATGGGACCTTGTGGAGGTAGATTCACTCAGTGTCTGACCCCAGGAGTGTGTGATTTGACGGTCTGGAGGGAGATTCACTCTGTGTCTGACCCCGGGTGTATGTGATGGGACAGTGTGGATGGAGATTCACTCTGTGTCTGAGCACGGGAGTGTGTGATGGGACGGTGTGGGGGTAGATTGACACAGTGCCTGACCCCGGGAGTCTGTGATGTTGCGGTGTGGAATGAGATGCACTCTGTGTCTGACCCCGGGAGTGTGTGATGGGAGGGGGTCGATGGATATTCACTCTGTGTCTGACCACTGGAGTGTCTGATGGGACGGTGTGGAGAGAGATTATCTCTGTGTCTGACGCCCGGATTGTGACATGGCACGGTGAGGAGCGAGATTCACTCTGTGTCTGACCCCGGGAGTGTGTGATGGGACGGTGTGGAGGGGGATTCACTCCGTGTCTGACCCCAGCCGTCTTTGATGGGACGATGGGGAGGGAGATTCACTCTGCGTCTGACCACGGGAGTGTGTGATGGGACGGTGTGGATGGAAATTCACTCTGTGTCTGACACCCGGATTCTGAGATGGTACAGTGAGGAGCAAGACTCACTATGTGTCTGACCCCGGGAGTGTGTGATGCGAAGGTGTGGAGGGAGATTCACTCTGTGTCTGACCCCGGGATTGTGTGATGGGAAGGTGTGTAGGTAGATTCACACAGTGCCTGACCACGGAAGTGTGTGTGGGACGGTGCGGAGGGAGATTCACTCTGTGTCTGACCCCGGGAGTGTGTGATGGGAAGGTGTGGAGGTAGATTCACTCTGTGCCTGACACCAGGAGTGTGTGATGGGACGGTTTGGATGGAGACTCATTCTGTGAGTGTCCCCGGGAGTATGTGATGTGGCGGTGTGTAATGAGATTCACTCTGTGTCTGACAACGGGGGTTTTTTGATGTGACTGTGTGGATGGAGATTCACTCTGTGTCTGACCCCCGTATTGTGAGATGGTACGGTGAGGAGCGAGATTCACTCTGTGTCTGACCCCGGGAGTGTGCGATACGAAGGTGTGGAGGTAGATTCACACAGTGCCTGACCCCGGAAGTGTGTGATGTGCCGGTGTGCAATGAGATTCACTCAGTGTATGACCACGGAAGTTTCTGATGTGACGTTGTGGATGGAGATTCACTCTGTGTCTGACACCGGCAGTGTGTGATGGGACCTTGTGGAGGTAGATTCACTCAGTGTCTGACCCCAGGAGTGTGTGATTTGACGGTCTGGAGGGAGATTCACTCTGTGTCTGACCCCGGGTGTATGTGATGCGAAGGTGTGCAGGGAGATTCACTCTGTGTCTGACCCCGGGAGTGTGTGATCGGGCGGTGTGGAGGGAGATTCACTCCGTGTCTGACCCCGGGTGTGCGTGATTTGACGGTCTGGAGGGAGATTCACTCTGCGTCTGACTCCGGGAGTGTGTGATGGGACAGTGTGGATGGAGATTCACTCTGTGTCCGACCACGGGAGTGTGTGATGGGACGGTGTGGGGGTAGATTGACACAGTGCCTGACCCCGGGAGTCTGTGATGTTGCGGTGTGGAATGAGATTCACTCTGTGTCTGACCCCGGGAGTGTGTGATGGGAGGGTGTCGATGGATATTCACTCTGTGTCTGACCACTGGAGTGTCTGATGGGACGGTGTGGAGAGAGATTATCTCTGTGTCTGACGCCCGGATTGTGTGACTGTACGGTGAGGAGTGAGTTTCACTCTGTGTCGGCCGCAGCCCAGTTGGATGGGACGATGTGAATGGAGATTTATTCTGTGTCTGACCCCGGGTGTGTGTGATGGTACGCTGAGGAGCTAGATTCACTCTATGTCTGACCCGTGGAGTGTGTGATGGGAAGGTGTTGAGGTAGATTCACACAGTGCCTAACCCCGGAAGTGTGTGATGGGACGGTGTGGATGGAGACTCTTTCTGTGTCTGACACACGTTAGGTTAAGACCTACAAGTATCTGGGAGTACAGTTGGACGAGAAGCTAGACTGGACTGCCAACACAGATGCCTTGTGCAGGAAGGCACAGAGTCGACTGTACTTCCTTAGAAGGTTGGCGTCATTCAATGTCTGCAGTGAGATGCTGATGATGTTCTATAGGTCAGTTGTTGAGAGCGCCCTCTTCTTTGTGGTGGCGTGTTGGGGAGGAAGCATTAAGAAGAAGGACGCCTCACGTCTTAATAAGCTGATAAGGAAGGCGGGCTCTGTCGTGGGCAAAGTACTGGAGAGTTTAACATCGGTAGCTGAGCGAAGGGCGCTGAGTAGGCTACGGTCAATTATGGAAAACCCTGAACATCCTCTACATAGCACCATCCAGAGACAGAGAAGCAGTTTCAGCGACAGGTTACTGTCGATGCAATGCTCCTCAGACAGGATGAAGAGGTCAATACTCCCCAATGCCATTAGGCTTTACAATTCAACTGCCAGGACTTAAGAACTTTTTTTTAAAGCTATTATTAATGCTTTTTGAATTAGTGATTTAGATGCATATCATATTATTACTGAGTTAAGTATTGTATGTAATGAGTTTTTGCTACAGCAAGTGTATGGGACATTGGAAAAAATGTTGAATTTCCCCATGGGGATGAATAAAGTATCTATCTATCTATCTATCTATCTATCTGTTTCTGACCCTCGGATTGTGAGATGGTACGGTGAGGAGCGAGATTCACTTTGTGTCAGTCACCGGGAGTGTGTGTTTTGGGACGGTTTGGAAGGAGATTCACTCTGTGTTTGAAACTGGTAGTGTTTGATGGGACTGCGTAGAGGGAGACTAACTCTGTCTCTGACACGTGCAGTGCCTGATGGGACTTTGCGGAGGTAGATTCACTCAGACTCCGACCCCGGGATTGTGTGATGGAAAGGCGTGAAGGGATATTCACTCTATGTGTGTCCCGGGAGTCTGTGATGGGACGGTGCGCACCTATATTGACTCTGTGTTTGAACCCGGTAGTGTTTGATGGGACGGCGTAGAGGTAGACTCACTCTGTCTCTGACACCGGGAGGGTGTGATGGCACGATGGGGAGGGAGATTCTCTCTGTGTCTGACCCCGTTAGTGTGTGATCGGACTTTGCGAACGTAGATTCACTCAGACTCTGACCCCGGGATTGTGTGATGGAAAGGCGTGGTGATAGATTCACTCAGTGTCTGACACTGGGCGTGTGTGATGGGAAGGTGTGGAGGTAGATTCACACAGTGCCTGACCCCGGAAGTGTGTGATGTGCCGGTGTGCAATGAGATTCACTCTGTGCATGAATACGGGAGTTTCTGATGTGACGTTGTGGATGGAGATTCACTCTGTGTCTGACACCGGCAGTGTGCGATGGGACGGTGTGGAGGTAGCTTCACTCAGTGTCTGACCCCGTGAGTGTGTGATGGTATGGTGTGGAGGGGGAGTCACTCTGTCTCTGACCCTGGGAGTTTGTGATGGGACGGTAAGATGGTAGATTCACTCAGTGCCTGACCCCGGGAGTGAGTGATGGAACGGTGCGGATGGAGATTCACTCTGTGTCTGACCCCGGGAGTGTGTGATGGGAAGGTGTGGAGGTAGATTCGCTCTGTGCCTGACACCAGGAGAGTGTGATGGGACGGTTTGGATGGAGACTCATTCTGTGAGTGTCCCCGGGAGTATGTGATGTGGCGGTGTGTAATGAGATTCACTCTGTGTCTGACAACGGGGGTTTTTTGATGTGACTGTGTGGATGGAGATTCACTCTGTGTCAAACCCCCGTATTGTGAGATGGTACGGTGAGGAGCGAGATTCACTCTGTGTCTGACACCGGCAGTGTGTGATGGGACCTTGTGGAGGTAGATTCACTCAGTGTCTGACCCCAGGAGTGTGTGATTTGACGGTCTGGAGGGAGATTCACTCTGTGTCTGACCCCGGGTGTATGTGATGCGAAGGTGTGCAGGGAGATTCACTCTGTGTCTGACCCCGGGAGTGTGTGATGGGGCGGTGTGGAGGGAGATTCACTCCGTGTCTGACCCCGGGTGTGCGTGATTTGACGGTCTGGAGGGAGATTCACTCTGCGTCTGACCCCGGGAGTGTGTGATGGGACAGTGTGGATGGAGATTCACTCTGTGTCTGACCACGGGAGTGTGTGATGGGACGGTGTGGGGGTAGATTGACACAGTGCCTGACCCCGGGAGTCTGTGATGTGGCGGTGTGTAATGAGATTCACTCTGTGTCTGACAACGGGGGTTTTTTGATGTGACTGTGTGGATGGAGATTCACTCTGTGTCAAACCCCCGTATTGTGAGATGGTACGGTGAGGAGCGAGATTCACTCTGTGTCTGACACCGGCAGTGTGTGATGGGACCTTGTGGAGGTAGATTCACTCAGTGTCTGACCCCAGGAGTGTGTGATTTGACGG
Organism: Hemitrygon akajei; assembly: GCF_048418815.1. Classification (NCBI taxonomy): domain Eukaryota; kingdom Metazoa; phylum Chordata; class Chondrichthyes; order Myliobatiformes; family Dasyatidae; genus Hemitrygon; species Hemitrygon akajei. Next base: position 4,442,050 of record NW_027331925.1, on the reverse strand, counting down.
TCTGGAGGGAGATTCACTCTGTGTCTGACCCCGGGTGTATGTGATGCGAAGGTGTGCAGGGAGATTCACTCTGTGTCTGACCCCGGGAGTGTGTGATGGGGCGGTGTGGAGGGAGATTCACTCCGTGTCTGACCCCGGGTGTGCGTGATTTGACGGTCTGGAGGGAGATTCACTCTGCGTCTGACCCCGGGAGTGTGTGATGGAAAGGCGTGGTGATAGATTCACTCAGTGTCTGACACTGGGCGTGTGTGATGGGAAGGTGTGGAGGTAGATTCACACAGTGCCTGACCCCGGAAGTGTGTGATGTGCCGGTGTGCAATGAGATTCACTCTGTGCATGAATACGGGAGTTTCTGATGTGACGTTGTGGATGGAGATTCACTCTGTGTCTGACACCGGCAGTGTGCGATGGGACGGTGTGGAGGTAGCTTCACTCAGTGTCTGACCCCGTGAGTGTGTGATGGTATGGTGTGGAGGGGGAGTCACTCTGTCTCTGACCCTGGGAGTTTGTGATGGGACGGTAAGATGGTAGATTCACTCAGTGCCTGACCCCGGGAGTGAGTGATGGAACGGTGCGGATGGAGATTCACTCAGTGTCTGACCCCGTTAATGTGTGATTGGACGTTGCGGAGATAGATTCACTCAGTGTCTGACCCCGGGAGTGTGTGATGGGAAGGTGTGGAACGATATTCACTCTGTCTCTGACCCCGGGAGTTTGTGATGGGACGGTGTGCAGGTAGATTCACTCAGTGCCTGAACCCGGAAGTGTGTGATGGGACGGTGCGGATGGTGATTCAATCTGTGTCTGACTCCGGGAGTGTGTGATGGAACGGTGTGGAGGGAGATTCACTCTGTTTCAGTCCCCGGGAGAATGTGATAGGTCGGTTCGGAGGTAGAATCACACAGTGCCTGACCCCGGGAGTGTGTGATGTGGCGGTGTGGATGGAGATTCACTCTGTGTCTGACACCGGCAGTGTGTGATGGGACGGTGTGGAGGTAGATTCACTCAGTGTCTGACCCCGGGAGTGTGTGATTTGACGGTCTGGAGGGAGATTCACTCTGTGTCTGACCCCGGGAATATGTGATGCGAAGGTGTGCAGGGAGTTTCACTCTGTGTCTGACCCCGGGAGTGTGTGATGGGGCGGTGTGGAGGGAGATTCACTCCGTGTCTGACCCCGGGTGTGTGTGATTTGACGGTCTGGAGGGAGATTCACTCTGCGGCTGACCCCGGGAGTGTGTGATGGGACAGTGCGGATGGAGATTCACTCTGTGTCTGAGCACGGGAGTGTGTGATGGGACGGTGTGGGGGTAGATTGACACAGTGCCTGACCCCGGGAGTCTGTGATGTTGCGGTGTGGAATGAGATACACTCTGTGTCTGACCCCGGGAGTGTGTGATGGGAGGGGGTCGATGGATATTCACTCTGTGTCTGACCACTGGAGTGTCTGATGGGACGGTGTGGAGAGAGATTATCTCTGTGTCTGACGCCCGGATTGTGACATGGCACGGTGAGGAGCGAGATTCACTCTGTGTCTGACCCCGGGAGTGTGTGATGGGACGGTGTGGAGGGGGATTCACTCCGTGTCTGACCCCAGCCGTCTTTGATGGGACGATGGGGAGGGAGATTCACTCTGCGTCTGACCACGGGAGTGTGTGATGGGACGGTGTGGATGGAAATTCACTCTGTGTCTGACACCCGGATTCTGAGATGGTACAGTGAGGAGCAAGACTCACTATGTGTCTGACCCCGGGAGTGTGTGATGCGAAGGTGTGGAGGGAGATTCACTCTGTGTCTGACCCCGGGATTGTGTGATGGGAAGGTGTGTAGGTAGATTCACACAGTGCCTGACCACGGAAGTGTGTGTGGGACGGTGCGGAGGGAGATTCACTCTGTGTCTGACCCCGGGAGTGTGTGATGGGAAGGTGTGGAGGTAGATTCACTCTGTGCCTGACACCAGGAGTGTGTGATGGGACGGTTTGGATGGAGACTCATTCTGTGAGTGTCCCCGGGAGTATGTGATGTGGCGGTGTGTAATGAGATTCACTCTGTGTCTGACAACGGGGGTTTTTTGATGTGACTGTGTGGATGGAGATTCACTCTGTGTCTGACCCCCGTATTGTGAGATGGTACGGTGAGGAGCGAGATTCACTCTGTGTCTGACCCCGGGAGTGTGCGATACGAAGGTGTGGAGGTAGATTCACACAGTGCCTGACCCCGGAAGTGTGTGATGTGCCGGTGTGCAATGAGATTCACTCAGTGTATGACCACGGAAGTTTCTGATGTGACGTTGTGGATGGAGATTCACTCTGTGTCTGACACCGGCAGTGTGTGATGGGACCTTGTGGAGGTAGATTCACTCAGTGTCTGACCCCAGGAGTGTGTGATTTGACGGTCTGGAGGGAGATTCACTCTGTGTCTGACCCCGGGTGTATGTGATGCGAAGGTGTGCAGGGAGATTCACTCTGTGTCTGACCCCGGGAGTGTGTGATCGGGCGGTGTGGAGGGAGATTCACTCCGTGTCTGACCCCGGGTGTGCGTGATTTGACGGTCTGGAGGGAGATTCACTCTGCGTCTGACTCCGGGAGTGTGTGATGGGACAGTGTGGATGGAGATTCACTCTGTGTCCGACCACGGGAGTGTGTGATGGGACGGTGTGGGGGTAGATTGACACAGTGCCTGACCCCGGGAGTCTGTGATGTTGCGGTGTGGAATGAGATTCACTCTGTGTCTGACCCCGGGAGTGTGTGATGGGAGGGTGTCGATGGATATTCACTCTGTGTCTGACCACTGGAGTGTCTGATGGGACGGTGTGGAGAGAGATTATCTCTGTGTCTGACGCCCGGATTGTGTGACTGTACGGTGAGGAGTGAGTTTCACTCTGTGTCGGCCGCAGCCCAGTTGGATGGGACGATGTGAATGGAGATTTATTCTGTGTCTGACCCCGGGTGTGTGTGATGGTACGCTGAGGAGCTAGATTCACTCTATGTCTGACCCGTGGAGTGTGTGATGGGAAGGTGTTGAGGTAGATTCACACAGTGCCTAACCCCGGAAGTGTGTGATGGGACGGTGTGGATGGAGACTCTTTCTGTGTCTGACACACGTTAGGTTAAGACCTACAAGTATCTGGGAGTACAGTTGGACGAGAAGCTAGACTGGACTGCCAACACAGATGCCTTGTGCAGGAAGGCACAGAGTCGACTGTACTTCCTTAGAAGGTTGGCGTCATTCAATGTCTGCAGTGAGATGCTGATGATGTTCTATAGGTCAGTTGTTGAGAGCGCCCTCTTCTTTGTGGTGGCGTGTTGGGGAGGAAGCATTAAGAAGAAGGACGCCTCACGTCTTAATAAGCTGATAAGGAAGGCGGGCTCTGTCGTGGGCAAAGTACTGGAGAGTTTAACATCGGTAGCTGAGCGAAGGGCGCTGAGTAGGCTACGGTCAATTATGGAAAACCCTGAACATCCTCTACATAGCACCATCCAGAGACAGAGAAGCAGTTTCAGCGACAGGTTACTGTCGATGCAATGCTCCTCAGACAGGATGAAGAGGTCAATACTCCCCAATGCCATTAGGCTTTACAATTCAACTGCCAGGACTTAAGAACTTTTTTTTAAAGCTATTATTAATGCTTTTTGAATTAGTGATTTAGATGCATATCATATTATTACTGAGTTAAGTATTGTATGTAATGAGTTTTTGCTACAGCAAGTGTATGGGACATTGGAAAAAATGTTGAATTTCCCCATGGGGATGAATAAAGTATCTATCTATCTATCTATCTATCTATCTGTTTCTGACCCTCGGATTGTGAGATGGTACGGTGAGGAGCGAGATTCACTTTGTGTCAGTCACCGGGAGTGTGTGTTTTGGGACGGTTTGGAAGGAGATTCACTCTGTGTTTGAAACTGGTAGTGTTTGATGGGACTGCGTAGAGGGAGACTAACTCTGTCTCTGACACGTGCAGTGCCTGATGGGACTTTGCGGAGGTAGATTCACTCAGACTCCGACCCCGGGATTGTGTGATGGAAAGGCGTGAAGGGATATTCACTCTATGTGTGTCCCGGGAGTCTGTGATGGGACGGTGCGCACCTATATTGACTCTGTGTTTGAACCCGGTAGTGTTTGATGGGACGGCGTAGAGGTAGACTCACTCTGTCTCAGACACCGGGAGGGTGTGATGGCACGATGGGGAGGGAGATTCTCTCTGTGTCTGACCCCGTTAGTGTGTGATCGGACTTTGCGAACGTAGATTCACTCAGACTCTGACCCCGGGATTGTGTGATGGAAAGGCGTGGTGATAGATTCACTCAGTGTCTGACACTGGGCGTGTGTGATGGGAAGGTGTGGAGGTAGATTCACACAGTGCCTGACCCCGGAAGTGTGTGATGTGCCGGTGTGCAATGAGATTCACTCTGTGCATGAATACGGGAGTTTCTGATGTGACGTTGTGGATGGAGATTCACTCTGTGTCTGACACCGGCAGTGTGCGATGGGACGGTGTGGAGGTAGCTTCACTCAGTGTCTGACCCCGTGAGTGTGTGATGGTATGGTGTGGAGGGGGAGTCACTCTGTCTCTGACCCTGGGAGTTTGTGATGGGACGGTAAGATGGTAGATTCACTCAGTGCCTGACCCCGGGAGTGAGTGATGGAACGGTGCGGATGGAGATTCACTCTGTGTCTGACCCCGGGAGTGTGTGATGGGAAGGTGTGGAGGTAGATTCGCTCTGTGCCTGACACCAGGAGAGTGTGATGGGACGGTTTGGATGGAGACTCATTCTGTGAGTGTCCCCGGGAGTATGTGATGTGGCGGTGTGTAATGAGATTCACTCTGTGTCTGACAACGGGGGTTTTTTGATGTGACTGTGTGGATGGAGATTCACTCTGTGTCAAACCCCCGTATTGTGAGATGGTACGGTGAGGAGCGAGATTCACTCTGTGTCTGACACCGGCAGTGTGTGATGGGACCTTGTGGAGGTAGATTCACTCAGTGTCTGACCCCAGGAGTGTGTGATTTGACGGTCTGGAGGGAGATTCACTCTGTGTCTGACCCCGGGTGTATGTGATGCGAAGGTGTGCAGGGAGATTCACTCTGTGTCTGACCCCGGGAGTGTGTGATTTGACGGTCTGGAGGGAGATTCACTCTGCGTCTGACCCCGGGAGTGTGTGATGGGACAGTGTGGATGGAGATTCACTCTGTGTCTGACCACGGGAGTGTGTGATGGGACGGTGTGGGGGTAGATTGACACAGTGCCTGACCCCGGGAGTCTGTGATGTTGCGGTGTGGAATGAGATTCACTCTGTGTCTGACCCCGGGAGTGTGTGATGGGACGGTGTGGATGGAAATTCACTCTGTGTCTGACACCCGGATTCTGAGATGGTACAGTGAGGAGCAAGACTCACTCTGTGTCTGACCCCGGGAGTGTGTGATGCGAAGGTGTGGAGGGAGATTCACTCTGTGTCTGACCCCGGGATTGTGTGATGGGAAGGTGTGTAGGTAGATTCACACAGTGCCTGACCACGGAAGTGAGTGTGGGACGGTGTGGAGGGAGATTCACTCTGTGTCTGACCCCGGGAGTGTGTGATGGGAAGGTGTGGAGGTAGATTCACTCTGTGCCTGACACCAGGAGTGTGTGATGGGACGGTTTGGATGGAGACTCATTCTGTGAGTGTCCCCGGGAGTATGTGATGTGGCGGTGTGTAATGAGATTGACTCTGTGTCTGACAACGGGGGTTTTTTGATGTGACTGTGTGGATGGAGATTCACTCTGTGTCTGACCCCCGTATTGTGAGATGGTACGGTGAGGAGCGAGATTCACTCTGTGTCTGACCCCGGGAGTGTGCGATACGAAGGTGTGGAGGTAGATTCACCCAGTGCCTGACCCCGGAAGTGTGTGATGTGCCGGTGTGCAATGAGATTCACTCAGTGTATGACCACGGGAGTTTCTGATGTGACGTTGTGGATGGAGATTCACTCTGTGTCTGACACCGGCAGTGTGTGATGGGACCTTGTGGAGGTAGATTCACTCAGTGTCTGACCCCAGGAGTGTGTGATTTGACGGTCTGGAGGGAGATTCACTCTGTGTCTGACCCCGGGAGTGTGTGATGGGGCGGTGTGGAGGGAGATTCACTCCGTGTCTGACCCCGGGTGTGCGTGATTTGACGGTCTGGAGGGAGATTCACTCTGCGTCTGACTCCGGGAGTGTGTGATGGGACAGTGTGGATGGAGATTCACTCTGTGTCTGACCACGGGAGTGTGTGATGGGACGGTGTGGGGGTAGATTGACACAGTGCCTGACCCCGGGAGTCTGTGATGTTGCGGTGTGGAATGAGATTCACTCTGTGTCTGACCCCGGGAGTGTGTGATGGGAGGGTGTCGATGGATATTCACTCTGTGTCTGACCACTGGAGTGTCTGATGGGACGGTGTGGAGAGAGATTATCTCTGTGTCTGACGCCCGGATTGTGTGACTGTACGGTGAGGAGTGAGTTTCACTCTGTGTCGGCCGCAGCCCAGTTGGATGGGACGATGTGAATGGAGATTTATTCTGTGTCTGACCCCGGGTGTGTGTGATGGTACGCTGAGGAGCTAGATTCACTCTATGTCTGACCCGTGGAGTGTGTGATGGGAAGGTGTTGAGGTAGATTCACACAGTGCCTAACCCCGGAAGTGTGTGATGGGACGGTGTGGATGGAGACTCTTTCTGTGTCTGACACACGGAGTGTGTGATGTGGCGGTGTGGAATGAGATTCACTCTGTGTATGACCACGGGATTTTCTGATGTGACGGTGTGGATGGAGCTTCACTCAGTGCCTGACCCCGGGAGTGTGTGATGCGACGTTGTGGTTGGAGATTCACTGTGTGTCTGACCCCATTAATGTGTGATTGTACGTTGCGGAGATAGATTCACTCAGTGTCTGCCCTCGGGAGTGGGTGATGGGAAGGTGTGGATGGATATTCACTGTGTTTCTGACCCCAGCAGTGTGTGATGGGACGGTGTGGATGGAGATTCACTCTGTTTCTGACCCTCGGATTGTGAGATGGTACGGTGAGGAGCGAGATTCACTTTGTGTCAGTCACCGGGAGTGTGTGTTTTGGGACGGTTTGGAAGGAGATTCACTCTGTGTTTGAAACTGGTAGTGTTTGATGGGACTGCGTAGAGGGAGACTAACTCTGTCTCTGACACGTGCAGTGCCTGATGGGACTTTGCGGAGGTAGATTCACTCAGACTCCGACCCCGGGATTGTGTGATGGAAAGGCGTGAAGGGATATTCACTCTATGTGTGTCCCGGGAGTCTGTGATGGGACGGTGCGCACCTATATTGACTCTGTGTTTGAACCCGGTAGTGTTTGATGGGACGGCGTAGAGGTAGACTCACTCTGTCTCTGACACCGGGAGGGTGTGATGGCACGATGGGGAGGGAGATTCTCTCTGTGTCTGACCCCGTTAGTGTGTGATCGGACTTTGCGAACGTAGATTCACTCAGACTCTGACCCCGGGATTGTGTGATGGAAAGGCGTGGTGATAGATTCACTCAGTGTCTGACACTGGGCGTGTGTGATGGGAAGGTGTGGAGGTAGATTCACACAGTGCCTGACCCCGGAAGTGTGTGATGTGCCGGTGTGCAATGAGATTCACTCTGTGCATGAATACGGGAGTTTCTGATGTGACGTTGTGGATGGAGATTCACTCTGTGTCTGACACCGGCAGTGTGCGTTGGGACGGTGTGGAGGTAGCTTCACTCAGTGTCTGACCCCGTGAGTGTGTGATGGTATGGTGTGGAGGGGGAGTCACTCTGTCTCTGACCCTGGGAGTTTGTGATGGGACGGTAAGATGGTAGATTCACTCAGTGCCTGACCCCGGGAGTGAGTGATGGAACGGTGCGGATGGAGATTCACTCTGTGTCTGACCCCGGGAGTGTGTGATGGGAAGGTGTGGAGGTAGATTCGCTCTGTGCCTGACACCAGGAGAGTGTGATGGGACGGTTTGGATGGAGACTCATTCTGTGAGTGTCCCCGGGAGTATGTGATGTGGCGGTGTGTAATGAGATTCACTCTGTGTCTGACAACGGGGGTTTTTTGATGTGACTGTGTGGATGGAGATTCACTCTGTGTCTGACCCCCGTATTGTGAGATGGTACGGTGAGGAGCGAGATTCACTCTGTGTCTGACCCCGGGAGTGTGCGATACGAAGGTGTGGAGGTAGATTCACACAGTGCCTGACCCCGGAAGTGTGTGATGTGCCGGTGTGCAATGAGATTCACTCAGTGTATGACCACGGGAGTTTCTGATGTGACGTTGTGGATGGAGATTCACTCTGTGTCTGACACCGGCAGTGTGTGATGGGACCTTGTGGAGGTAGATTCACTCAGTGTCTGACCCCAGGAGTGTGTAATTTGACGGTCTGGAGGGAGATTCACTCTGTGTCTGACCCCGGGTGTATGTGATGCGAAGGTGTGCAGGGAGATTCACTCTGTGTCTGACCCCGGGAGTGTGTGATGGGGCGGTGTGGAGGGAGATTCACTCCGTGTCTGACCCCGGGTGTGCGTGATTTGACGGTCTGGAGGGAGATTCACTCTGCGTCTGACCCCGGGAGTGTGTGATGGGACAGTGTGGATGGAGATTCACTCTGTGTCTGACCACGGGAGTGTGTGATGGGACGGTGTGGGGGTAGATTGACACAGTGCCTGACCCCGGGAGTCTGTGATGTTGCGGTGTGGAATGAGATTCACTCTGTGTCTGACCCCGGGAGTGTGTGATGGGACGGTGTGGATGGAAATTCACTCTGTGTCTGACACCCGGATTCTGAGATGGTACAGTGAGGAGCAAGACTCACTCTGTGTCTGACCCCGGGAGTGTGTGATGCGAAGGTGTGGAGGGAGATTCACTCTGTGTCTGACCCCGGGATTGTGTGATGGGAAGGTGTGTAGGTAGATTCACACAGTGCCTGACCACGGAAGTGAGTGTGGGACGGTGTGGAGGGAGATTCACTCTGTGTCTGACCCCGGGAGTGTGTGATGGGAAGGTGTGGAGGTAGATTCACTCTGTGCCTGACACCAGGAGTGTGTGATGGGACGGTTTGGATGGAGACTCATTCTGTGAGTGTCCCCGGGAGTATGTGATGTGGCGGTGTGTAATGAGATTCACTCTGTGTCTGACAACGGGGGTTTTTTGATGTGACTGTGTGGATGGAGATTCACTCTGTGTCTGACCCCCGTATTGTGAGATGGTACGGTGAGGAGCGAGATTCACTCTGTGTCTGACCCCGGGAGTGTGCGATACGAAGGTGTGGAGGTAGATTCACCCAGTGCCTGACCCCGGAAGTGTGTGATGTGCCGGTGTGCAATGAGATTCACTCAGTGTATGACCACGGGAGTTTCTGATGTGACGTTGTGGATGGAGATTCACTCTGTGTCTGACACCGGCAGTGTGTGATGGGACCTTGTGGAGGTAGATTCACTCAGTGTCTGACCCCAGGAGTGTGTGATTTGACGGTCTGGAGGGAGATTCACTCTGTGTCTGACCCCGGGAGTGTGTGATGGGGCGGTGTGGAGGGAGATTCACTCCGTGTCTGACCCCGGGTGTGCGTGATTTGACGGTCTGGAGGGAGATTCACTCTGCGTCTGACTCCGGGAGTGTGTGATGGGACAGTGTGGATGGAGATTCACTCTGTGTCTGACCACGGGAGTGTGTGATGGGACGGTGTGGGGGTAGATTGACACAGTGCCTGACCCCGGGAGTCTGTGATGTTGCGGTGTGGAATGAGATTCACTCTGTGTCTGACCCCGGGAGTGTGTGATGGGAGGGTGTCGATGGATATTCACTCTGTGTCTGACCACTGGAGTGTCTGATGGGACGGTGTGGAGAGAGATTATCTCTGTGTCTGACGCCCGGATTGTGTGACTGTACGGTGAGGAGTGAGTTTCACTCTGTGTCGGCCGCAGCCCAGTTGGATGGGACGATGTGAATGGAGATTTATTCTGTGTCTGACCCCGGGTGTGTGTGATGGTACGCTGAGGAGCTAGATTCACTCTATGTCTGACCCGTGGAGTGTGTGATGGGAAGGTGTTGAGGTAGATTCACACAGTGCCTAACCCCGGAAGTGTGTGATGGGACGGTGTGGATGGAGACTCTTTCTGTGTCTGACACACGTTAGGTTAAGACCTACAAGTATCTGGGAGTACAGTTGGACGAGAAGCTAGACTGGACTGCCAACACAGATGCCTTGTGCAGGAAGGCACAGAGTCGACTGTACTTCCTTAGAAGGTTGGCGTCATTCAATGTCTGCAGTGAGATGCTGATGATGTTCTATAGGTCAGTTGTTGAGAGCGCCCTCTTCTTTGTGGTGGCGTGTTGGGGAGGAAGCATTAAGAAGAAGGACGCCTCACGTCTTAATAAGCTGATAAGGAAGGCGGGCTCTGTCGTGGGCAAAGTACTGGAGAGTTTAACATCGGTAGCTGAGCGAAGGGCGCTGAGTAGGCTACGGTCAATTATGGAAAACCCTGAACATCCTCTACATAGCACCATCCAGAGACAGAGAAGCAGTTTCAGCGACAGGTTACTGTCGATGCAATGCTCCTCAGACAGGATGAAGAGGTCAATACTCCCCAATGCCATTAGGCTTTACAATTCAACTGCCAGGACTTAAGAACTTTTTTTTAAAGCTATTATTAATGCTTTTTGAATTAGTGATTTAGATGCATATCATATTATTACTGAGTTAAGTATTGTATGTAATGAGTTTTTGCTACAGCAAGTGTATGGGACATTGGAAAAAATGTTGAATTTCCCCATGGGGATGAATAAAGTATCTATCTATCTATCTATCTATCTATCTATCTGTTTCAGACCCTCGGATTGTGAGATGGTACGGTGAGGAGCGAGATTCACTTTGTGTCAGTCACCGGGAGTGTGTGTTTTGGGACGGTTTGGAAGGAGATTCACTCTGTGTTTGAAACTGGTAGTGTTTGATGGGACTGCGTAGAGGGAGACTAACTCTGTCTCTGACACGTGCAGTGCCTGATGGGACTTTGCGGAGGTAGATTCACTCAGACTCCGACCCCGGGATTGTGTGATGGAAAGGCGTGAAGGGATATTCACTCTATGTGTGTCCCGGGAGTCTGTGATGGGACGGTGCGCACCTATATTGACTCTGTGTTTGAACCCGGTAGTGTTTGATGGGACGGCGTAGAGGTAGACTCACTCTGTCTCTGACACCGGGAGGGTGTGATGGCACGATGGGGAGGGAGATTCTCTCTGTGTCTGACCCCGTTAGTGTGTGATCGGACTTTGCGAACGTAGATTCACTCAGACTCTGACCCCGGGATTGTGTGATGGAAAGGCGTGGTGATAGATTCACTCAGTGTCTGACACTGGGCGTGTGTGATGGGAAGGTGTGGAGGTAGATTCACACAGTGCCTGACCCCGGAAGTGTGTGATGTGCCGGTGTGCAATGAGATTCACTCTGTGCATGAATACGGGAGTTTCTGATGTGACGTTGTGGATGGAAATTCACTCTGTGTCTGACACCGGCAGTGTGCGATGGGACGGTGTGGAGGTAGCTTCACTCAGTGTCTGACCCCGTGAGTGTGTGATGGTATGGTGTGGAGGGGGAGTCACTCTGTCTCTGACCCTGGGAGTTTGTGATGGGACGGTAAGATGGTAGATTCACTCAGTGCCTGACCCCGGGAGTGAGTGATGGAACGGTGCGGATGGAGATTCACTCTGTGTCTGACCCCGGGAGTGTGTGATGGGAAGGTGTGGAGGTAGATTCGCTCTGTGCCTGACACCAGGAGAGTGTGATGGGACGGTTTGGATGGAGACTCATTCTGTGAGTGTCCCCGGGAGTATGTGATGTGGCGGTGTGTAATGAGATTCACTCTGTGTCTGACAACGGGGGTTTTTTGATGTGACTGTGTGGATGGAGATTCACTCTGTGTCAAACCCCCGTATTGTGAGATGGTACGGTGAGGAGCGAGATTCACTCTGTGTCTGACACCGGCAGTGTGTGATGGGACCTTGTGGAGGTAGATTCACTCAGTGTCTGACCCCAGGAGTGTGTGATTTGACGGTCTGGAGGGAGATTCACTCTGTGTCTGACCCCGGGTGTATGTGATGCGAAGGTGTGCAGGGAGATTCACTCTGTGTCTGACCCCGGGAGTGTGTGATGGGGCGGTGTGGAGGGAGATTCACTCCGTGTCTGACCCCGGGTGTGCGTGATTTGACGGTCTGGAGGGAGATTCACTCTGCGTCTGACCCCGGGAGTGTGTGATGGGACAGTGTGGATGGAGATTCACTCTGTGTCTGACCAAGGGAGTTTGTGATGGGACGGTGTGGGGGTAGATTGACACAGTGCCTTACCCCGGGAGTCTGTGATGTTGCGGTGTGGAATGAGATTCACTCTGTGTCTGACCCCGGGAGTGTGTGATGGGAGGGTGTCGATGGATATTCACTCTGTGTCTGACCACTGGAGTGTCTGATGGGACGGTGTGGAGAGAGATTATCTCTGTGTCTGACGCCCGGATTGTGACATGGCACGGTGAGGAGCGAGATTCACTCTGTTTCTGACCCCGGGAGTGTGTGATGGGACGGTGTGGAGGGGGATTCACTCCGTGTCTGACCCAAGCCGTCTTTGATGGGACGATGGGGAGGGAGATTCACTCTGCGTCTGACCACGGGAGTGTGTGATGGGACGGTGTGGATGGAAATTCACTCTGTGTCTGACACCCGGATTTTGAGATGGTACAGTGAGGAGCAAGATTCACTCTGTGTCTGTCCCCGGGAATGTGTGATGCGAAGGTGTGGAGGGAGATTCACTCTGTGTCTGACCCCGGGATTGTGTGATGGGAAGGTGTGTAGGTAGATTCACACAGTGCCTGACCCCGGAAGTGAGTGTGGGACGGTGTGGAGGGAGATTCACTCTCTGTCTGACCCCGGGAGTGTGTGATGGGAAGGTGTGGAGGTAGATTCGCTCTGTGCCTGACACCAGGAGAGTGTGATGGGACGGTTTGGATGGAGACTCATTCTGTGAGTGTCCCCGGGAGTATGTGATGTGGCGGTGTGTAATGAGATTCACTCTGTGTCTGACAACGGGGGTTTTTTGATGTGACTGTGTGGATGGAGATTCACTCTGTGTCTGACCCCCGTATTGTGAGATGGTACGGTGAGGAGCGAGATTCACTCTGTGCCTGACCCCGGGAGTGTGCGATACGAAGGTGTGGAGGTAGATTCACACAGTGCCTGACCCCGGAAGTGTGTGATGTGCCGGTGTGCAATGAGATTCACTCAGTGTATGACCACGGGAGTTTCTGATGTGACGTTGTGGATGGAGATTCACTCTGTGTCTGACACCGGCAGTGTGTGATGGGACCTTGTGGAGGTAGATTCACTCAGTGTCTGACCCCAGGAGTGTGTGATTTGACGGTCTGGAGGGAGATTCACTCTGTGTCTGACCCCGGGTGTATGTGATGCGAAGGTGTGCAGGGAGATTCACTCTGTGTCTGACCCCGGGAGTGTGTGATGGGGCGGTGTGGAGGGAGATTCACTCCGTGTCTGACCACGGGAGTGTGTGATGGGACGGTGTGGGGGTAGATTGACACAGTGCCTGACCCCGGGAGTCTGTGATGTTGCGGTGTGGAATGAGATTCACTCTGTGTCTGACCCCGGGAGTGTGTGATGGGAGGGGGTCGATGGATATTCACTCTGTGTCTGACCACTGGAGTGTCTGATGGGACGGTGTGGAGAGAGATTATCTCTGTGTCTGACGCCCGGATTGTGACATGGCACGGTGAGGAGCGAGATTCACTCTGTTTCTGACCCCGGGAGTGTGTGATGGGACGGTGTGGAGGGGGATTCACTCCGTGTCTGACCCCAGCCGTCTTTGATGGGACGATGGGGAGGGAGATTCACTCTGCGTCTGACCACGGGAGTGTGTTATGGGACGGTGTGGATGGAAATTCACTCTGTGTCTGACACCCGGATTTTGAGATGGTACAGTGAGGAGCAAGATTCACTCTGTGTCTGTCCCCGGGAATGTGTGATGCGAAGGTGTGTAGGTAGATTCACACAGTGCCTGACCACGGAAGTGAGTGTGGGACGGTGTGGAGGGAGATTCACTCTGTGTCTGACCCCGGGAGTGTGTGATGGGAAGGTGTGGAGGTAGATTCACTCTGTGCCTGACACCAGGAGTGTGTGATGGGACGGTTTGGATGGAGACTCATTCTGTGAGTGTCCCCGGGAGTATGTGATGTGGCGGTGTGTAATGAGATTCACTCTGTGTCTGACAACGGGGGTTTTTTGATGTGACTGTGTGGATGGAGATTCACTCTGTGTCTGACCCCCGTATTGTGAGATGGTACGGTGAGGAGCGAGATTCACTCTGTGTCTGACCCCGGGAGTGTGCGATACGAAGGTGTGGAGGTAGATTCACACAGTGCCTGACCCCGGAAGTGTGTGATGTGCCGGTGTGCAATGAGATTCACTCAGTGTATGACCACGGGAGTTTCTGATGTGACGTTGTGGATGGAGATTCACTCTGTGTCTGACACCGGCAGTGTGTGATGGGACCTTGTGGAGGTAGATTCACTCAGTGTCTGACCCCAGGAGTGTGTGATTTGACGGTCTGGAGGGAGATTCACTCTGTGTCTGACCCCGGGTGTATGTGATGCGAAGGTGTGCAGGGAGATTCACTCTGTGTCTGACCCCGGGAGTGTGTGATGGGGCGGTGTGGAGGGAGATTCACTCCGTGTCTGACCCCGGGTGTGCGTGATTTGACGGTCTGGAGGGAGATTCACTCTGCGTCTGACCCCGGGAGTGTGTGATGGGACAGTGTGGATGGAGATTCACTCTGTGTCTGACCACGGGAGTGTGTGATGGGACGGTGTGGGGGTAGATTGACACAGTGCCTGACCCCGGGAGTCTGTGATGTTGCGGTGTGGAATGAGATTCACTCTGTGTCTGACCCCGGGAGTGTGTGATGGGACGGTGTGGATGGAAATTCACTCTGTGTCTGACACCCGGATTCTGAGATGGTACAGTGAGGAGCAAGACTCACTCTGTGTCTGACCCCGGGAGTGTGTGATGCGAAGGTGTGGAGGGAGATTCACTCTGTGTCTGACCCCGGGATTGTGTGATGGGAAGGTGTGTAGGTAGATTCACACAGTGCCTGACCACGGAAGTGAGTGTGGGACGGTGTGGAGGGAGATTCACTCTGTGTCTGACCCCGGGAGTGTGTGATGGGAAGGTGTGGAGGTAGATTCACTCTGTGCCTGACACCAGGAGTGTGTGATGGGACGGTTTGGATGGAGACTCATTCTGTGAGTGTCCCCGGGAGTATGTGATGTGGCGGTGTGTAATGAGATTCACTCTGTGTCTGACAACGGGGGTTTTTTGATGTGACTGTGTGGATGGAGATTCACTCTGTGTCTGACCCCCGTATTGTGAGATTGTACGGTGAGGAGCGAGATTCACTCTGTGTCTGACCCCGGGAGTGTGCGATACGAAGGTGTGGAGGTAGATTCACCCAGTGCCTGACCCCGGAAGTGTGTGATGTGCCGGTGTGCAATGAGATTCACTCAGTGTATGACCACGGGAGTTTCTGATGTGACGTTGTGGATGGAGAATCACTCTGTGTCTGACACCGGCAGTGTGTGATGGGACCTTGTGGAGGTAGATTCACTCAGTGTCTGACCCCAGGAGTGTGTGATTTGACGGTCTGGAGGGAGATTCACTCTGTGTCTGACCCCGGGTGTATGTGATGCGAAGGTGTGCAGGGAGATTCACTCTGTGTCTGACCCCGGGAGTGTGTGATGGGGCGGTGTGGAGGGAGATTCACTCCGTGTCTGACCCCGGGTGTGCGTGATTTGACGGTCTGGAGGGAGATTCACTCTGCGTCTGACTCCGGGAGTGTGTGATGGGACAGTGTGGATGGAGATTCACTCTGTGTCTGACCACGGGAGTGTGTGATGGGACGGTGTGGGGGTAGATTGACACAGTGCCTGACCCCGGGAGTCTGTGATGTTGCGGTGTGGAATGAGATTCACTCTGTGTCTGACCCCGGGAGTGTGTGATGGGAGGGTGTCGATGGATATTCACTCTGTGTCTGACCACTGGAGTGTCTGATGGGACGGTGTGGAGAGAGATTATCTCTGTGTCTGACGCCCGGATTGTGTGACTGTACTGTGAGGAGTGAGTTTCACTCTGTGTCGGCCGCAGCCCAGTTGGATGGGACGATGTGAATGGAGATTTATTCTGTGTCTGACCCCGGGTGTGTGTGATGGTACGCTGAGGAGCTAGATTCACTCTATGTCTGACCCGTGGAGTGTGTGATGGGAAGGTGTTGAGGTAGATTCACACAGTGCCTAACCCCGGAAGTGTGTGATGGGACGGTGTGGATGGAGACTCTTTCTGTGTCTGACACACGGAGTGTGTGATGTGGCGGTGTGGAATGAGATTCACTCTGTGTATGACCACGGGATTTTCTGATGTGACGGTGTGGATGGAGCTTCACTCAGTGCCTGACCCCGGGAGTGTGTGATGCGACGTTGTGGTTGGAGATTCACTGTGTGTCTGACCCCATTAATGTGTGATTGTACGTTGCGGAGATAGATTCACTCAGTGTCTGCCCTCGGGAGTGGGTGATGGGAAGGTGTGGATGGATATTCACTGTGTTTCTGACCCCAGCAGTGTGTGATGGGACGGTGTGGATGGAGATTCACTCTGTTTCTGACCCTCGGATTGTGAGATGGTACGGTGAGGAGCGAGATTCACTTTGTGTCAGTCACCGGGAGTGTGTGTTTTGGGACGGTTTGGAAGGAGATTCACTCTGTGTTTGAAACTGGTAGTGTTTGATGGGACTGCGTAGAGGGAGACTAACTCTGTCTCTGACACGTGCAGTGCCTGATGGGACTTTGCGGAGGTAGATTCACTCAGACTCCGACCCCGGGATTGTGTGATGGAAAGGCGTGAAGGGATATTCACTCTATGTGTGTCCCGGGAGTCTGTGATGGGACGGTGCGCACCTATATTGACTCTGTGTTTGAACCCGGTAGTGTTTGATGGGACGGCGTAGAGGTAGACTCACTCTGTCTCTGACACCGGGAGGGTGTGATGGCACGATGGGGAGGGAGATTCTCTCTGTGTCTGACCCCGTTAGTGTGTGATCGGACTTTGCGAACGTAGATTCACTCAGACTCTGACCCCGGGATTGTGTGATGGAAAGGCGTGGTGATAGATTCACTCAGTGTCTGACACTGGGCGTGTGTGATGGGAAGGTGTGGAGGTAGATTCACACAGTGCCTGACCCCGGAAGTGTGTGATGTGCCGGTGTGCAATGAGATTCACTCTGTGCATGAATACGGGAGTTTCTGATGTGACGTTGTGGATGGAGATTCACTCTGTGTCTGACACCGGCAGTGTGCGTTGGGACGGTGTGGAGGTAGCTTCACTCAGTGTCTGACCCCGTGAGTGTGTGATGGTATGGTGTGGAGGGGGAGTCACTCTGTCTCTGACCCTGGGAGTTTGTGATGGGACGGTAAGATGGTAGATTCACTCAGTGCCTGACCCCGGGAGTGAGTGATGGAACGGTGCGGATGGAGATTCACTCTGTGTCTGACCCCGGGAGTGTGTGATGGGAAGGTGTGGAGGTAGATTCGCTCTGTGCCTGACACCAGGAGAGTGTGATGGGACGGTTTGGATGGAGACTCATTCTGTGAGTGTCCCCGGGAGTATGTGATGTGGCGGTGTGTAATGAGATTCACTCTGTGTCTGACAACGGGGGTTTTTTGATGTGACTGTGTGGATGGAGATTCACTCTGTGTCAAACCCCCGTATTGTGAGATGGTACGGTGAGGAGCGAGATTCACTCTGTGTCTGACACCGGCAGTGTGTGATGGGACCTTGTGGAGGTAGATTCACTCAGTGTCTGACCCCAGGAGTGTGTGATTTGACGGTCTGGAGGGAGATTCACTCTGTGTCTGACCCCGGGTGTATGTGATGCGAAGGTGTGCAGGGAGATTCACTCTGTGTCTGACCCCGGGAGTGTGTGATGGGGCGGTGTGGAGGGAGATTCACTCCGTGTCTGACCCCGGGTGTGCGTGATTTGACGGTCTGGAGGGAGATTCACTCTGCGTCTGACCCCGGGAGTGTGTGATGGGACAGTGTGGATGGTGATTCACTCTGTGTCTGACCAAGGGAGTGTGTGATGGGACGGTGTGGGGGTAGATTGACACAGTGCCTGACCCCGGGAGTCTGTGATGTTGCGGTGTGGAATGAGATTCACTCTGTGTCTGACCCCGGGGGTGTGTGATGGGAGGGTGTCGATGGATATTCACTCTGTGTCTGACCACTGGAGTGTCTGATGGGACGGTGTAGAGAGAGATTATCTCTGTGTCTGACGCCCGGATTGTGACATGGCACGGTGAGGAGCGAGATTCACTCTGTTTCTGACCCCGGGAGTGTGTGATGGGACGATGTGGAGGGGGATTCACTCCGTGTCTGACCCAAGCCGTCTTTGATGGGACGATGGGGAGGGAGATTCACTCTGCGTCTGACCACGGGAGTGTGTGATGGGACGGTGTGGATGGAAATTCACTCTGTGTCTGACACCCGGATTTTGAGATGGTACAGTGAGGAGCAAGATTCACTCTGTGTCTGTCCCCGGGAATGTGTGATGCGAAGGTGTGGAGGGAGATTCACTCTGTGTCTGACCCCGGGATTGTGTGATGGGAAGGTGTGTAGGTAGATTCACACAGTGCCTGACCCCGGAAGTGAGTGTGGGACGGTGTGGAGGGAGATTCACTCTGTGTCTGACCCCGGGAGTGTGTGATGGGAAGGTGTGGAGGTAGATTCGCTCTGTGCCTGACACCAGGAGAGTGTGATGGGACGGTTTGGATGGAGACTCATTCTGTGAGTGTCCCCGGGAGTATGTGATGTGGCGGTGTGTAATGAGATTCACTCTGTGTCTGACAACGGGGGTTTTTTGATGTGAATGTGTGGATGGAGATTCACTCTGTGTCTGACCCACGTATTGTGAGATGGTACGGTGAGGAGCGAGATTCACTCTGTGCCTGACCCCGGGAGTGTGCGATACGAAGGTGTGGAGGTAGATTCACACAGTGTCTGACCCCGGAAGTGTGTGATGTGCCGGTGTGCAATGAGATTCACTCAGTGTATGACCACGGGAGTTTCTGATGTGACGTTGTGGATGGAGATTCACTCTGTGTCTGACACCGGCAGTGTGTGATGGGACCTTGTGGTGGTAAATTCACTCAGTGTCTGACCCCAGGAGTGTGTGATTTGACGGTCTGGAGGGAGATTCACTCTGTGTCTGACCCCGGGTGTATGTGATGCGAAGGTGGGCAGGGAGATTCACTCTGTGTCTGACCCCGGGAGTGTGTGATGGGGCGGTGTGGAGGGAGATTCACTCCGTGTCTGACCACGGGAGTGTGTGATGGGACGGTGTGGGGGTAGATTGACACAGTGCCTGACCCCGGGAGTCTGTGATGTTGCGGTGTGGAATGAGATTCACTCTGTGTCTGACCCCGGGAGTGTGTGATGGGAGGGGGTCGATGGATATTCACTCTGTGTCTGACCTCTGAAGTGTCTGATGGGACGGTGTGGAGAGAGATTATCTCTGTGTCTGACGCCCGGATTGTGACATGGCACGGTGAGGAGCGAGATTCACTCTGTTTCTGACCCCGGGAGTGTGTGATGGGACGGTGTGGAGGGGGATTCACTCCGTGTCTGACCCCAGCCGTCTTTGATGGGACGATGGGGAGGGAGATTCACTCTGCGTCTGACCACGGGAGTGTGTGATGGGACGGTGTGGATGGAAATTCACTCTGTGTCTGACACCCGGATTTTGAGATGGTACAGTGAGGAGCAAGATTCACTCTGTGTCTGTCCCCGGGAATGTGTGATGCGAAGGTGTGTAGGTAGATTCACACAGTGCCTGACCCCGGAAGTGAGTGTGGGACGGTGTGGAGGGAGATTCACTCTGTGTCTGACCCCGGGAGTGTGTGATGGGAAGGTGTGGAGGTAGATTCACTCTGTGCCTGACACCAGGAGTGTGTGATGGGACGGTTTGGATGGAGACTCATTCTGTGAGTGTCCCCGGGAGTATGTGATGTGGCGGTGTGTAATGAGATTCACTCTGTGTCTGACAACGGGGGTTTTTTGATGTGACTGTGTGGATGGAGATTCACTCTGTGTCTGACCCCCGTATTGTGAGATGGTACGGTGTGGAGGGAGATTCACTCTGTGTCTGACACTGGGAGTGTGTGATGGGAAGGTGTGGAGGTAGATTCACACAGTGCCTGACCCCGGAAGTGTGTGATGTGCCGGTGTGCAATGAGATTCACTCAGTGTATGACCACGGGAGTTTCTGATGTGACGTTGTGGATGGAGATTCACTCTGTGTCTGACACCGGCAGTGTGTGATGGGACCTTGTGGAGGTAGATTCACTCAGTGTCTGACCCCAGGAGTGTGTGATTTGACGGTCTGGAGGGAGATTCACTCTGTGTCTGACCCCGGGTGTATGTGATGCGAAGGTGTGCAGGGAGATTCGCTCTGTGTCTGACCCCGGGAGTGTGTGATGGGGCGGTGTGGAGGGAGATTCACTCCGTGTCTGACCCCGGGTGTGCGTGATTTGACGGTCTGGAGGGAGATTCACTCTGCGTCTGACCCCGGGAGTGTGTGATGGGACGGTGTGGAGGGGGATTCACTCCGTGTCTGACCCCAGCCGTCTTTGATGGGACGATGGGGAGGGAGATTCTCTCTGCGTCTGACCACGGGAGTGTGTGATGGGACGGTGTGGATGGAAATTCTCTCTGTGTCTGACACCCGGATTTTGAGATGGTACAGTGAGGAGCAAGATTCACTCTGTGTCTGTCCCCGGGAATGTGTGATGCGAAGGTGTGGAGGGAGATTCACTCTGTGTCTGACCCCGGGATTGTGTGATGGGAAGGTGTGGAGGTAGATTCACTCAGTGCCTGACCCCGGAAGTGAGTGTGGGACGGTGTGGAGGGAGATTCACTCTGTGTCTGACCCCGGGAGTGTGTGATGGGAAGGTGTGGAGGTAGATTCGCTCTGTGCCTGACACCAGGAGAGTGTGATGGGACGGTTTGGATGGAGACTCATTCTGTGATTGTCCCCGGGAGTATGTGATGTGGCGGTGTGTAATGAGATTCACTCTGTGTCTGACAACGGGGGTTTTTTGATGTGATGTGTGGATGGAGATTCACTCTGTGTCTGACCCACGTATTGTGAGATGGTACGGTGAGGAGCGAGATTCACTCTGTGCCTGACCCCGGGAGTGTGCGATACGAAGGTGTGGAGGTAGATTCACACAGTGCCTGACCCCGGAAGTGTGTGATGTGCCGGTGTGCAATGAGATTCACTCAGTGTATGACCACGGGTGTTTCTGATGTGACGTTGTGGATGGAGATTCACTCTGTGTCTGACACCGGCAGTGTGTGATGGGACCTTGTGGAGGTAGATTCACTCAGTGTCTGACCCCAGGAGTGTGTGATTTGACGGTCTGGAGGGAGATTCACTCTGTGTCTGACCCCGGGTGTATGTGATGCGAAGGTGTGCAGGGAGATTCACTCTGTGTCTGACCCCGGGAGTGTGTGATGGGGCGGTGTGGAGGGAGATTCACTCCGTGTCTGACCCCGGGTGTGCGTGATTTGACGGTCTGGAGGAAGATTCACTCTGCGTCTGACCCCGGGAGTGTGTGATGGGACAGTGTGGATGGAGATTCACTCTGTGTCTGACCACGGGAGTGTGTGATGGGACGGTGTGGGGGTAGATTGACACAGTGCCTGACCCCGGTAGTCTGTGATGTTGCGGTGTGGAATGAGATTCACTCTGTGTCTGACCCCGGGAGTGTGTGATGGGAGGGTGTCGATGGATATTCACTCTGTGTCTGACCACTGGAGTGTCTGATGGGACGGTGTGGAGAGAGATTATCTCTGTGTCTGACGCCCGGATTGTGACATGGCACGGTGAGGAGCGAGATTCACTCTGTTTCTGACCCCGGGAGTGTGTGATGGGACGGTGTGGAGGGGGATTCACTCCGTGTCTGACCCAAGCCGTCTTTGATGGGACGATGGGGAGGGAGATTCACTCTGCGTCTGACCACGGGAGTGTGTGATGGGACGGTGTGGATGGAAATTCACTCTGTGTCTGACACCCGGATTTTGAGATGGTACAGTGAGGAGCAAGATTCACTCTGTGTCTGTCCCCGGGAATGTGTGATGCGAAGGTGTGGAGGGAGATTCACTCTGTGTCTGACCCCGGGATTGTGTGATGGGAAGGTGTGTAGGTAGATTCACACAGTGCCTGACTCCGGAAGTGAGTGTGGGACGGTGTGGAGGGAGATTCACTCTGTGTCTGACCCCGGGAGTGTGTGATGGGAAGGTGTGGAGGTAGATTCGCTCTGTGCCTGACACCAGGAGAGTGTGATGGGACGGTTTGGATGGAGACTCATTCTGTGAGTGTCCCCGGGAGTATGTGATGTGGCGGTGTGTAATGAGATTCACTCTGTGTCTGACAATGGGGGTTTTTTGATGTGACTGTGTGGATGGAGATTCACTCTGTGTCTGACCCCCGTATTGTGAGATGGTACGGTGAGGAGCGAGATTCACTCTGTGCCTGACCCCGGGAGGGTGCGATACGAAGGTGTGGAGGTAGATTCACACAGTGCCTGACCCCGGAAGTGTGTGATGTGCCGGAGTGCAATGAGATTCACTCAGTGTATGACCACGGGAGTTTCTGATGTGACGTTGTGGATGGAGATTCACTCTGTGTCTGACTCCGGCAGTGTGTGATTTGACGGTCTGGAGGGATATTCACTCTGTGTCTGACCCCGGGTGTATGTGATGCGAAGTTGTGCAGGGAGATTCACTCTGTGTCTGACCCCGGGAGTGTGTGATGGGGCGGTGTGGAGGGAGATTCACTCCGTGTCTGACCCCGGGTGTGCGTGATTTGACGGTCTGGAGGAAGATTCACTCTGCGTCTGACCCCGGGAGTGTGTGATGGGACAGTGTGGATGGAGATTCACTCTGTGTCTGACCCCGGGAGTGTGTGATGGG
This sequence comes from Hemitrygon akajei, assembly GCF_048418815.1. Classification (NCBI taxonomy): domain Eukaryota; kingdom Metazoa; phylum Chordata; class Chondrichthyes; order Myliobatiformes; family Dasyatidae; genus Hemitrygon; species Hemitrygon akajei. The sequence continues at coordinate 4,418,965 of NW_027331925.1, read as the reverse complement.
AGGGGGCCGATGGATATTCACTCTGTGTCTGACCACTGGAGTGTCTGATGGGACGGTGTGGAGAGAGATTATCTCTGTGTCTGACGCCCGGATTGTGACATGGCACGGTGAGGAGCGAGATTCACTCTGTTTCTGACCCCGGGAGTGTGTGATGGGACGGTGTGGAGGGGGATTCACTCCGTGTCTGACCCCAGCCGTCTTTGATGGGACGATGGGGAGGGAGATTCACTCTGCGTCTGACCACGGGAGTGTGTGATGGGACGGTGTGGATGGAAATTCTCTCTGTGTCTGACACCCGGATTTTGAGATGGTAGAGTGAGGAGCAAGATTCACTCTGTGTCTGTCCCCGGGAATGTGTGATGCGAAGGTGTGGAGGGAGATTCACTCTGTGTCTGACCCCGGGAGTGTGTGATGGGAAGGTGTGGAGGTAGATTCACTCTGTGCCTGACCCCCGGAGTGTGTGATGGGGCGGTTTGGATGGAGACTCATTCTGTGAGTGTCCCCGGGAGTATGTGATGTGGCGGTGTGTAATGAGATTCACTCTGTGTCTGACCACGGGGGTTTTTTGATGTGACTGTGTGAATGGAGATTCACTCTGTGTCTGACCCCCGTATTGTGAGATGGTACGGTGAGGAGCGAGATTCACTCTGTGCCTGACCCCGGGAGGGTGCGATACGAAGGTGTGGAGGTAGATTCACACAGTGCCTGACCCCGGAAGTGTGTGATGTGCCGGAGTGCAATGAGATTCACTCAGTGTATGACCACGGGAGTTTCTGATGTGACGTTGTGGATGGAGATTCACTCTGTGTCTGACTCCGGCAGTGTGTGATTTGACGGTCTGGAGGGATATTCACTCTGTGTCTGACCCCGGGTGTATGTGATGCGAAGTTGTGCAGGGAGATTCACTCTGTGTCTGACCCCGGGAGTGTGTGATGGGGCGGTGTGGAGGGAGATTCACTCCGTGTCTGACCCCGGGTGTGCGTGATTTGACGGTCTGGAGGAAGATTCACTCTGCGTCTGACCCCGGGAGTGTGTGATGGGACAGTGTGGATGGAGATTCACTCTGTGTCTGACCCCGGGAGTGTGTGATGGGAGGGGGCCGATGGATATTCACTCTGTGTCTGACCACTGGAGTGTCTGATGGGACGGTGTGGAGAGAGATTATCTCTGTGTCTGACGCCCGGATTGTGACATGGCACGGTGAGGAGCGAGATTCACTCTGTTTCTGACCCCGGGAGTGTGTGATGGGACGGTGTGGAGGGGGATTCACTCCGTGTCTGACCCCAGCCGTCTTTGATGGGACGATGGGGAGGGAGATTCACTCTGCGTCTGACCACGGGAGTGTGTGATGGGACGGTGTGGATGGAAATTCTCTCTGTGTCTGACACCCGGATTTTGAGATGGTAGAGTGAGGAGCAAGATTCACTCTGTGTCTGTCCCCGGGAATGTGTGATGCGAAGGTGTGGAGGGAGATTCACTCTGTGTCTGACCCCGGGAGTGTGTGATGGGAAGGTGTGGAGGTAGATTCACTCTGTGCCTGACCCCCGGAGTGTGTGATGGGACGGTTTGGATGGAGACTCATTCTGTGAGTGTCCCCGGGAGTATGTGATGTGGCGGTGTGTAATGAGATTCACTCTGTGTCTGACCACGGGGGTTTTTTGATGTGACTGTGTGGATGGAGATTCACTCTGTGTCTAACCCCCGTATTGTGAGATGGTACGGTGAGGAGCGAGATTCACTCTGTGTCTGACGCCGGGAGTGTGTGATGAGGCGGTCTAGAGTGGGATTCTCTCTGTGTCTGACACCTGAATTGTGTGATGAGAATGTGTGGATGGAGATTCATTCTGTGTCTGACAATGGGAGTGTGTGATGGGAAGGTGTGGAGGTAGATTCACACAGTGCCTGACCCCGGAAGTGTGTGATGTGCCGGTGTGCAATGAGATTCACTCAGTGTATGGCCACGGGTGTTTCTGATGTGACGTTGTGGATGGAGATTCACTCTGTGTCTGACACCGGCAGTGTGTGATGGGACGGTGTGGAGGTAGATCCACTCAGTGTCTGACCCCGGGAGTGTGTGATGGTATGGTGTGGAGGTGGAGTCACTCTTTCTCTGACCCCGGGAGTTTGTGATGGGACGGTGAGGTGGTAGATTCACTCAGTGCCTGACCCCGGAAGTGTGTGATGGGACGGTGCAGATGGAGATTCACTCTGTGTCTGACCCCGGGAGTATGTGATGCGAAGGTGTGCAGTGAGATTCACTCTGTGTCTGACCCCGGGAGTGTGTGATGGGAAGGTGTGGATGAATATTCACTCTGTGTCTGACCCCACCCGTGTTTGATGGGACGATGGGGAAGGAGATTCACTCTGCGTCTGACCCCAGGAGTTTCTGATGGGACGGAATGGATGGAGATTCACTCTGTGTCTGTCCCCCGGACTGTGTGACTGTACGGTGAGGAGTGAGTTTCACTCTGTGTCTGCCGCAGCCCAGTTGGATGGGACGATGTGAATGGAGATTTATTCTGTGTCTGACCCCGGGTGTGTGTGATGGTACGCTGAGGAGCTAGATTCACTCTATGTCTGACCCGGGGAGTGTGTGATGGGAAGGTGTGGAGGTAGATTCACACAGTGCCTAACCCCGGAAGTGTGTGATGGGACGGTGTGGTTGGAGACTCTTTCTGTGTCTGACACACGGAGTGTGTGATGTGGCGGTGTGGAATGAGATTCACTCTGTGTATGACCACGGGATTTTCTGATGTGACGGTGTGGATGGAGCTTCACTCAGTGCCTGACCCCGGGAGTGTGTGATGCGACGTTGTGGTTGTAGATTCACTGTGTGTCTGACCCCATTAATGTGTGATTGTACGTTGCGGAGATAGATTCACTCAGTGTCTGACCTCGGGAATGGGTGATGGGAAGGTGTGGATGGATATTCACTGTGTTTCTGACCCCAGCAGTGTGTGATGGGACGGTGTGGATGGAGATTCACTCTGTTTCTGACCCTCGGATTGTGAGATGGTACGGTGAGGAGCGAGATTCACTCTGTGTCAGTCACCGGGAGTGTGTGTTTTGGGACGGTTTGGAAGGAGATTCACTCTGTGTTTGAAACTGGTAGTGTTTGATGGGACTGCGTAGAGGGAGACTAACTCTGTCTCTGACACGTGCAGTGCCTGATGGGACTTTGCGGAGGTAGATTCACTCAGACTCCGACCCCGGGATTGTGTGATGGAAAGGCGTGAAGGGATATTCACTCTATGTGTGTCCCGGGAGTCTGTGATGGGACGGTGCGCACCTATATTGACTCTGTGTTTGAACCCGGTAGTGTTTGATGGGACGGCGTAGAGGTAGACTCACTCTGTCTCTGACACCGGGAGGGTGTGATGGCACGATGGGGAGGGAGATTCTCTCTGTGTCTGACCCCGTTGGTGTGTGATCGGACTTTGCGAACGTTGATTCACTCAGACTCTGACCCCGGGATTGTGTGATGGAAAGGCGTGGTGATAGATTCACTCAGTGTCTGACACTGGGCGCGTGTGATGGGAAGGTCTGGAGGTAGATTCACACAGTGCCTGACCCCGGAAGTGTGTGATGTGCCGGTGTGCAACGAGATTCACTCTGTGCATGAATACGGGAGTTTCTGATGTGACGTTGTGGATGGAGATTCACTCTGTGTCTGACACCGGCAGTGTGCGATGGGACGGTGTGGAGGTAGCTTCACTCAGTGTCTGACCCCGTGAGTGTGTGATGGTATGGTGTGGAGGGGGAGTCACTCTGTCTCTGACCCTGGGAGTTTGTGATGGGACGGTAAGATGGTAGATTCACTCAGTGCCTGATCCCGGGAGTGAGTGATGGAACGGTGCGGATGGAGATTCACTCAGTGTCTGACACCGTTAATGTGTGATTGGACGTTGCGGAGATAGATTCACTCAGTGTCTGACCCCGGGAGTGTGTGATGGGAAGGTGTGGATCGATATTCACTCTGTCACTGACCCCGGGAGTGTGTGATGGAACGGTGTGGAGGGAGATTCACTCTGTGTCAGTCCCCGGGAGAATGTGATGGGTCGGTTCGGAGGTAGAATCACACAGTGCCTGACCCCGGGAGTGTGTGATGTGGCGGTGTGGATGGAGATTCACTCTGTGTCTGACCACCGGATTGTGAGGTGGTACGGTTTGGAGCGAGATTCACTTTGTGTCTGACCCCGAGAGTGTGTGATGGGACGGTGTGGAGGGAGATTTACTCTGTGTCTGACCCCTGGAGTGTGTGATGCGAAGGTGTGCAGGGAGATTCACTCTGTGTCTGACCCCTGGAGTGTGTGAAGGGAATGTGTGGATGAATATTCACTCTGTGTCTGACCCCAGCCGTGTTTGATGGGACAATGGGGAGGGAGATTCAATCTGTGTCTGACACCGGGAGTGTTTGATGGCACGGTGCGGAAGGAGATTCACTCTGCGTCTGACCCCAGGAGTTTCTGATGGGACGGTATGGATAGAGATTCACTCTGTGTCTGACCCCCGGATTGTGTGACTGTACGCTGAGTAGCGAGATTCTCTCTGTGTCTGACCGCAGCCCAGTTTGATGGGACGATGGGGAGGGAGAATCTCTCTGTGTCTGACCCCCGGAGCGTGTGACTGTACGGTGAGGAGTAAGTTTCACTCTGTGTCTGCCGCAGCCCAGTTGGCTGGGACGATGTGAATGGAGATTTACTCTTTGTCTGACCCCCGGACTGTGTGACTGTACGGTGAGGAGTGAGTTTCACTCTGTGTCTGCCGCAGCCCAGTTGGATGGGACGATGTGAATGTAGATTTACTCTGTGTCTGACCCCCGGGTGTGTGTGATGGTACGGTGAGGAGCTAGATTCACTCTGTGTCTGACCCGGGGAGTGTGTGATGGGAAGGTTTGGAGGTAGATTCACTCTGTGCCTGACCCCAGGAGTGTGTGATGGGACGGTTTGGATGGAGACTCATTCTGTGAGTGACCCCGGGAGTGTGTGATGTGGCTGTGTGTAATGAGATTCACTCTGCGTCTGACCCCCGTATTGTGAGATGGTACGGTGAGGAGAGAGATTCACTCTGTGTCTGACGCCGGGAGTGTGTGATGGGACGGTGTGGAGGGGGATTCACTCCGTGTCTGACCCCGGGAGTGTGTGATGGGACGGTGTGGATGGAGATTCACTCTGTGTCTGACCACGGGAGTGTGTGATGGGACGGTGTGAATGGAGATTCACTCTGTGTCTGACCACGGGAGTGTGTGATGGGACGGTGTGGGGGTAGATTGACACAGTGCCTGACCCCGGGAGTCTGTGATGTTACGGTGAGGAGCTAGATTCACTCTGTGTCTGACCCCGGAAGTGTGTGATGGGACGGTGTGGATGGAGACTCATTCTGTGTCTGACACACGGAGTGTGTGATGTGGCGGGTGGAATGAGATTCACTCTGTGTATGACCACGGGAGTTTCTGATGTGACGGTGTGGATGGAGATTCACTCAGTGCCTGACCCCGGGAGTGTGTGATGGGACGGTGTGGTTGGAGATTCACTGTGTGTCTGACCCCGTTAATGTGTGATTGTACGTTGCGGAGATAGATTCACTCAGTGTCTGACCCCGGGAGTGGGTGATGGGACGGTGTGGATGGAGATGCACTCTGTTTCTGACCCTCGGATTGTGAGATGGTACGGTGAGGAGCGAGATTCACTCTGTGTCCGTCACCGGGAGTGTGTGTTTTGGGACGGTTTGGAAGGAGATTCACTCTGTGTTTGAAACTGGTAGTGTTTGATGGGACCGCGTAGAGGGAGACTAACTCTGTCTCTGACACGTGCAGTGCCTGATGGGACTTTGCGGAGGTAGATTCACTCTGTGTCTGACGCCGCGAGTGTGTGATGGTATGGTGTGTAGGGGGAGTCACTCTGTCTCTGACCCTGGGAGTTTGTGATGGGACGGTAAGGTGGTAGATTCACTCAGTGCCTGACCCCGGGAGTGAGTGATGGAACGGTGCGGATGGAGATTCACTCAGTGTCTGACCCCGTTAATGTGTGATTGGACGTTGCGGAGATAGATTCACTCAGTGTCTGACCCCGGGAGTGTGTGATGGGAAGGTGTGGATCGATATTCACTCTGTCTCTGACCCCGGGAGTTTGTGATGGGACGGTGTGCAGGTAGATTCACTCAGTGCCTGAACCCAGAAGTGTGTGATGGGACGGTGCGGATGGAGAATCTCTCTGTGTCGGACCCCCGGACTGTGTGACTGTACGGTGAGGAGTGAGTTTCACTCTGTGTCTGCCGCAGCCCAGTTGGATGGGACGATGTGCATGGAGCTTTACTCTGTGTCTGACCCCCGGATTGTGAGATGGTACGGTGAGGAGCGAGATTCACTCTGTGTCTGACCCGGGGCGTGTGTGATGGTAAGGTGTGGATGGAGATTCACTCTGTGACTGACCCCGGAAGTGTGTGATGGGAAGGTGTGGAGGTAGATTCACACAGTGCCTGACACTGGGAGTGTGTGATTGGACGGTGTGGATGGAGACACTTTCTGTGTCTGACAGACGGAGTGTGTGATGGGACGGTGAGGAGGAGGATTCACTCAGAGGCCGAACCCAGCCGTCTTTGATGGCACGATGGGGAGGGAGATTCTCTCTGCATTTGACCACGGGAGTGTGTGATGGGACGGTGTGCATGGAGATTCACTCTGTGTCAGACACCCGGATTGTGAGATGGTACGGTGAGGAGCGAGATTTACTCTGTGTCTGACACCGGATGTGTGTGATGGGATTTTGCGGTTGCTGATTCGCTCAGTGTCTGACCCCGGGAGTTTGTTATATGGCGGTGTGGATGAGATTCACTCTCTGTCTGACCACCGTAGTGTGTGATGGGACCGTGTGGAGGGAGATTCACTTACTGCCTGACCCCGGGAGTGTGAGATGGGACCGTCTTTAGGTAGATTATTTCTGTGTTTGAACTCGGTATTGTTTGATGGGACGGCGTTAAGGGATCTCACTCTGTCTCTGACACCAGGAGTGTGTGATGGGACGGTGTGATGGAGATTCATTCTGTGTCTGACCCCGTGAGTGTGTGAAGTGGCGGTGTGGAATGCGATTCACTCTGTGTCTGACCACGGGAGTGTGTGATAGGAAGGTGTGGATGGAGATTCACTCTGTTTCTGTCCCTCGGATTGTGAGATGGTACGGTGAGGAGCGAGATACACTCTGTGTCAGTCACCGGGAGTGTGTGTTTTGGGACGGTTTGGAAGGAGATTCACTCTGTGTTTGAACCTGGTACTGTTAGATGGGACCGCGTAGAGGGAGACTCACTCTGTCTCTGACACGTGCAGTGCCTTATGGGACTTTGCGGAGGTAGATTCACTCAGACTCTGACCCCGGGATTGTGCAATGGAAAGGCGTGGAGTGATATTCACTCTTTGTGTTGTTACGTACCCGTGACACGTGACAGTGGTACCCTTGCAACGATGAATATTGATGAGTTTCTGGATTCGCCAGTCGCGGATTTGTTAGCGAAGGAGAAAAAAACTGAAGTCTCTGAAATTGCTAATCGGTTGCATCTTAAAGGGATTTTGTCGACTACATCAAAAGCTGTAATACAGAGAAAAATCGCGTCTCACTATGTGGCTTCGGGTGCTTTTGAAGAATCGATTTTAGAATCGTTTCCAATAAGTAATCTGGAGATGCAGTTGCAAATTGAACAAATGATGTTAGAAAGGTGTAAATTGGAAGCTGAGCAAAAGCAAAGAGATTTTGAATATGCAATGGCGAAATTAAGGTCTGTAGAACAGTCTGCTGATTCTAAAAAACCGTTTGTTGCTAGCCAAGAAATTAAATTGGTCCCTCCATTTAGTGAAACAGAAGTGGAGAGATATTTTCAACATTTTGAAACTATTGCTCAGATGTCAGAGTGGCCGAAAGATAAATGGTCTGTGTTATTACGGAGTGTAATCAAAGGCAAGGCACAACAGGTTTACACAGCTTTAACTGCTGCGCAAGCATTAGATTATGATATTGTGAAAGAAAATATTCTCAAAGCATACGAATTGGTCCCAGAAGCTTATAGGGAAAGATTCAGGAGTTTGAAAAAGTCTGTGGAAAAGACTTATGTGGAATTTGCCTATGATAAAGCTATGTGTTTTGAGAGATGGGTTTCTTCTAAAAATGTAAATGAGGACTATGATACATTGAGAGAGCTGATTTTGATGGAGGAATTTAAAAGAAGCATTCCTGTTGAAGTAAGGACCTACTTAAATGAGAGGGATACTGATAAATTGCAGGACTGTGCTAGATTAGCTGATGAGTATGTTTTAATCCATAAGAATAAATTTCCTCAGGGTAGAATTTTTAAGAGGAGAAATAATATGGAGACTCAAGGTAAATCAGAAATTAAATTAGAGGTTAATGAGAGAGGTAAGGAGGAAGGAAAACCTGTGAAGGAAAGACAGTTTGGTCTTATTTGTAACTATTGTAAGAAGCCTGGCCATGTAATAGCTAACTGTTTCAAATTGAAAAAGAAAGAGAAGGAAGCAGTTCCGGATGCTTGTGTGCAACATACTAAAGCACCTGTAAAGTTACAGGGTTTGGTAAACACAAATGAGAATTTGTTAGAGTCTGACAAAGTTAGAAAGGGATATGATCATTTTATAACTGAAGGGTTTGTATCCTTGAAAGAAGGATCTACTCTGGTGCCAATAAAAATTCTTAGGGATACTGGAGCTTCTTAATCACTGATGTTAGATAGTGTGTTGAAGTTTAATGAAGAGAGTGATACTGGTGAGGTGAATTACATAAGAGGTGTTGGAAGTGATTTTATGCCTGTACATTTACATGAAGTAAATTTAAAGTCAGGGTTAGTTACAGGATTTGTTAAGGTAGGATTACAGCATAGCTTACCTGTGAAGGGTATTTCTTTATTGTTAGGTAATGACTTGGCAGGTGGACAAGTTTTTCCTGAAGTGCATTTGACAATGGAGTCAGAGGAACCAGAGATGAATTCTAACACAGATTCTTCCTGTGTTGTGACTAGAGCTATGGCTAAAAAAATTGATGTGCAGAATGAGGTTATTACTCATGACTGTTCAACTCAGGATTTGAGTTTTGAGGATGTGTCAGAGACTTTCTTACCTTCGTTGTTTGAACAAGGTGCTGGGAGTAAGTATGACTATGAAGATTTATCTCTGTCTCGGAAGGAGATGATAGCAGAGCAGAATAGAGATCCTGAGATTATAAAATTAAGGGAACAAGCTTTACTAGGTAGTGAAATTGAGAAGGTGTCAGTAGGATATTACTTGGAAAAAGGAGTGTTGATGAGGAAGTGGAGGTCGCCTACAATTTCTGCAAGTGAGGACTGGAATCTTGTTTACCAGGTGGTTGTTCCTAAAGTTTATCGGAATGAGATTTTGACTTTAGCTCATAGTGTGCCTTTCGGTGGACATCAAGGGGTAAGGAAAACTGTGGACAAGATTTTAAAACATTTTTACTGGCCTGGTCTAAGAAAAGATGTGGCGATGTTTTGTAAGACGTGCCATACTTGTCAAATTGTGGGTAAACCAAATCAGGTTACACCAGTAGCTCCATTACAACTTATTCCAGCATTCGGTGAACCGTTTTCTAAAGTTATTGTAGATTGTGTTGGTCCATTACCAAAGACAAAAACTGGTTATCAGTATTTGTTGACTATCATGTGTACTTCGTCTAGGTTTCCAGAGGCAGTACCACTTAGGAATATAAAAGCTAAAACTGTGACGAAGGCTCTTATAAAATTCTTTACTTATTTTGGATTGCCTAAGGAAATACAAACTGATCAAGGTAGTAATTTTATGTCTGGATTGTTTCAACAGATAGTTTATAAATTGGGAGCTAAGCAAATTACTTCGTCTGCATACCATCCAGAATCGCAAGGTGCTTTGGAGAGGTTTCATTCTACTCTGAAGAATATGATTAGGACATATTGTGTGGAGAATGAAAGTGACTGGGATGAGAGTATAAACTTACTTTTATTTGCAGTAAGGGAATCGGTACAAGAATCTTTAGGTTTTAGTCCATTTGAACTTGTGTTTGGACATAGAGTTAGAGGACCTTTAGCTTTATTGAAGGAACAGTGGATTAGTAAGGAAGTGCATACTAATTTGTTGGACTATGTTTTGAAATTTAAGGACAGGTTACATAGAGCTTGTAGTTTAGCCAAGGAAAATTTAAAGTTGGCTCAGGAGAAAATGAAAACTTGGTATGATAAGGAAGCTAGGATTAGGATGTTTAAGCCTGGAGATAAGGTGTTGGTTCTTTTCCCAGTGCAGACAAATCCTTTACAAGCTAGATTTCATGGACCTTATGAAATTGTGTCTAGAGTTAATGATGTGGATTATGTAATAAAAACTCCAGATCGTAGAAGGTCAACACAACTTTGCCACATAAATATGATTAAACCATATTTTGAGAAACAATCTGATACTGTGACTGTTGTGGTTAGTGAGAATGAGTTGGATTTAACTGGGAACATGATAGATGATTCATCTGACTTTCATTCTAAATCTAACATTGTTTCTGTTAGGTTACCTAATTCGACTATTTTGGAAAATATGGATGAGAAATTAGCACATTTACAGCTAGAGCAGAAACAACAGATGAAGGAATTGATTTTTAAGTATAAGGATTTGTTTCCAGATGTTCCGAGAAGGACTACTATAGCTTCACATGATGTAGATGTTGGAGATGCCAAACCTATTAAACAACATCCATATAGGATGAACATGGAAAAATGTGAACTTGCTGAGAAGGAAATTGAATACATGTTAGAGAATGATATTATTAGACATTCTAACTCGAATTGGAGTTCGCCATGTGTTATGGTGCCAAAACCTGATGGTAGTATTAGGTTTTGTACGGACTATAGGAAGGTGAATGCTGTAACGAAAACAGATGCATATCCAATTCCTAGAGTAGATGATTGTGTAGATAAAGTTGGAAAAGCAAAGTTCCTTACAAACATTGATTTATTGAAAGGGTATTGGTGTGTTCCATTAACGGACAGAGGTAGAGAGATTTCTGCATTTGTAACTCCATCTGGGTTATATGAGTATAATGTTCTTCCATTTGGGATGAACAATGCCCCTGGTACTTTTCAGAGGATGATTAATTCTGTGATTCAGGGTTTGAAAGATACTGATGCTTATATTGATGATTTAGTAACAGGAAATGATACTTGGGAAGCACACATAATTGCGGTGGAGAAATTGTTTGAAAAGCTTTCAAAAGCTAACTTGACTATTAATTTAGCCAAGAGTGAATTTGGACATGCTACTGTGACTTACCTTGGTTATGTTGTGGGTCAAGGTAAGGTAGCTCCTGTTCAGGCAAAAGTTCAGGCAATTTTAGAGATTCCCACTCCGACGGGGAAAAAAACTCTCAGAAGGTTTTTGGGAATGGTAGGATATTATCGAAAATTTTGTAAGAATTTTGCTAATGTTGCCCTTCCATTAACTAACCTTCTGCAGAAGAATGTGAAGTTTGTGTGGACAGTGTTTTGTCAGGAAGCATTTGAAAAATTGAAAACAATGATATGTGAACAACCTGTGCTTAAGGCACCTGACTTTGAAAAACCTTTTTCATTAGCTGTGGATGCTAGTGATGAAGCTGCGGGAGCAGTATTGATGCAAAGGAATGAGGGTTATGAGGTTGATCATCCGGTAGCATACTTTTCTAAGAAATTTAATAAGCATCAAAGAAACTATTCAACAATAGAGAAAGAATTTTTATCTCTTGTTTTAGCTTTGGAATATTTTGAGGTATATGTTGGTACAACTCAAAAACCACTTATTGTTTACACTGATCATAATCCGTTAGTTTTTCTGAGTAAGATGAAAAACAAAAACAGAAGATTGTTAAATTGGAGTTTGATGTTACAAGAGCACAATATTGTGATAACTCATATTAAAGGTAAAGATAATGTGGTTGCTGATTGTCTATCTCGATGTTGAATGTACAATGTTTTTTTTGGGGTGTTTTTTTTATTGTAACACTCCTACTGTATTGTATATTGTGTATGTTATATAATGTATACATTTGGATTTTTTTGTAAGTAATTGTTAAAATTTTTGTTCTTGACAGACCAAAAATGGTTTTTTTTTGGAGGGAGGTGTTACGTACCCGTGACACGTGACAGTGGTACCATTGTCACGTGACTGGGGTTGAAGTTATACTGGACATGAGGTAATGGTGGAGTGATGTCATTTTCCCGCCAGTAGAGGTCATGTGACAGGTTTTTTCTACAGGGTATAAAAGGGAGACCCACCCTGTCAGGTGGGGCAGTTCGTGGCTGGATTTGCCAAGATGACTTCATATCACTGTGTGATTTAATGTGATGACGCAGTTTAGTTAAAAATGAAGTTTCATATAATGCCTAAAGTTTAAAAGGTCAGAGCCAACTGTTTCTTTGCTAAGGGAGAGTGAAGTTTGGAAAATGGAGATCGAGGAAAATCGATTTTCGATGGATTGACTTCGACCTTGTGTGATCCTCTTTCGGAAGGATTTCGTTTACTATTCACATGATAGTCTCCGCAGGAAAAAGCGGGAGATTGAGAATATTGTGGAAGGAAGGTCAGTCACTTTAAGTTGTTATATTTAGTAAAATTCGACGTGGGATTTCGACGCTGGGAATCGAAGGACATCGACGTGGAAGAGAATTTACCTCGTTTTAAAAAGTCTCTCCTTTTAAAAGTACCGTGAGCTTTTGAACTGTCGGCATATCGAATTAAAGAACTGAGTTTTTTTTTCAATACCGCTTTGAAGACTGTTTGGGACTGCAACGCTATTAAGGACTGTTTGAGAAGCTGAGCTCGGATCATTGTTTGGGTTTGTTTACTTTTGAAGGGGGTTTGTTATCAGTGTTTAATAAACGTGTTATTTGTTATAAAAACCCTTCGTCTAACTCATCTATAAATATTGTTGCCTGAATACGTAACAGTATGTCCCGGGAGTCTGTGATGGGACGGTGCGCACCTATATTGACTCTGTGTTTGAACCCGGTAGTGTTTGATGGGACGGCGTAGAGGTAGACTCACTCTGTCTCTGACACTGGGAGGGTGTGATGGGAATGTGCGGATGGAGTTTCCCTCTCAGTCTGACCCCGTTAGTGTTTGATGGGACTTTGCGAACGTAGATTCACTCAGACTCTGACACCGGGATTGTGTGATGGAAAGGCGTGGAGGGATATTCACACTATGTGTGTCCCCGTGAGTCTGTGATGGGACGGTGCGCACCTATATTGACTCTGTGTTTGAACCCGGTAGTGTTTGATGGGACGGCGTAGAGGTAGACTCACTCTGTCTCTGACACCGGGAGTGTGTGATGGGACAGTGTGGAGATAGATTCACTCTGTTTCTGACCCCGGGACATTGTGCTGGGACGATGTGGTTTAGATTCACTCGTTGACTGACCCCGGGTGTGTGTTATGAGACTATGCGGATGTAGATCTACTCTGTGTTTGAACCTGGTAGTGTTTGATGGGACCGCGTAGAGGGAGACTCACTCTGTCTCTGACACGTGCAGTGCCTGATGGGACTTTGCAGAGGTAGATTCACTCAGACGCTGACCTCGGGATTGTGTGATGGAAAGGCGTGGAGGGATATTCACTCTATGTGTGTCCCCGGGAGTCTGTGATGGGACGGTGCGCACCTATATTGACTCTGTGTTTGAACCCTGTAGTGTTTGATGGGACGGCGTAGAGGTAGACTCACTCTTTCTCTGACACCGGGAGGGTGTGAGGGGACTGTGCGGATGGCGTTTCACTCTGTGTCTGACCCCGTTAGTGTGTGATGGGACTTTGCGGTCGTAGATTCACTCAGACTCTGACCCCGGGATTGGGTGATGGAAAGGCGTGGAGGGATATTCACTCTATGTCTGTCCCGGGAGTATGTGATGGGACGGTTCGCACCTATATTGACTCTGTGTTTGAACCCGGTAGTGTTTGATGGGGCGGCGTAGAGGTAGACTCACTCTGTCTCTGACACCGGGAGTGTGTGATGGGACGGTGTGGAGATAGATTCACTCTGTCTCTGACCCCGGGACATTGTGATGGGACGGTGTGGTGTTAGATTCGCATGTTGACTGTCCCCGGGTGTGTGTGATGGGACTGTGCGGATGGAGATTCACTCTGTGTCTGACACCGTTATTGTGTGATGGGACTTTGCGGAAGTAGATTCACTCAGACTCTGACCCCGAGATTGTGTGATGGAAAGGCGTGGAGGGATATTCACTCTATCTGTGTCCCCGGGAATCAATGATGGGACGGTGCGCACCTATATTGACTCTGTGTTTGAACACGGTCGTGTGTCAAGGGACGTTCTGGATGTATATTCACTCTGCCTCTGACCCCGGGTGTGTGTGATGGGACGGTGTGGAGGGAGATTCACTCCGTGTCTGACCTCGGGTGTGTGTGATTTGACGGTCTGGAGGGAGATTCACTCTGCGTCTGACCCCGGGAGTGTGTGATGGGACTGTGTGGATGGAGATTCACTCTGTGTCTGACCACGGGAGTGTGTGATGGGACGGTGTGGAGGGGGATTCACTCTGTGTCTGACCCCGGGAGTGTGTGATGGGACGGTGTGGGGTAGATTGACAAAGCGCCTGACCACGGGAGTCTGTGATGTTGTGGTGTGGAATGAGATTCACTCTGTGTCTGACCCCGGGAGTGTGTGATGGTAGGGGGTCGATGGATATTCACTCTGTGTCTGACCCCTGGAGTGACTGATGGGACGGTGTGGAGAGAGATTATCTCTGTGTCTGACACCCGGATTGTGAGATGGCACGGTGAGGAGCGAGATTCACTCTGTGTCTGACCCCGGGAGTGTGTGATGGGACGGTATGCAGGGGGATTCACTCCGTGTCTTACCCCAGCGGTCTTTCATGGGACGATGGGGGGGAGATTCACTCTGCTTCTCACCACGGGTGTGTGTGATGGGTCGGTGTGGATGGAGATTCACTCTGTGTCTGACACCCGGATTGTGAGATGGTTCAGTGAGGAGCAAGATTCACTTTGTGTCTGACGAAGGAATTGTTTGATGGGACTGTGTGGATGGAGATTCATTCTGTGTCTGACCCCGGGCGTGTGTGATGCGAAGGTGTGGAGGGAGATTAACTCTGTGTCTGACCCCGGGGTTTTGTGATGGGAAGGTGTGTAGGTAGATTCACACAGTGCCTGACCCCGGAAGTGTGTGATGGGACGGTGTGGAGGGAGATTCACTCTGTGTCTGACCCCGGGAGTGTGTGATGGGAAGGTGTGGAGGTAGATTCACTCTGGGCCTGACCCCCGGAGTGTGTGATGGGACGGTGTGGATGGAGACTCATTCTGTGAGTGACCCCGGGAGTGTGTGATGTGGCGGTGTGTAATGAGATTCACTCTGTGTCTGATCCCGGGAGTGTGTGATGGGAGGGGGTCGATGGAGATTCACTCTGTGTCTGACCCCCGGATTGTGAGATGGTACGGTGAGGAGCGAGATTCACTCTGTGTCTGACGCCGGGAGTGTGTGATGAGGCGGTGTGGAGTGGGATTCTCTCAGTGTCTGACAACTGAATTGTGTGATGCGAATGTGTGGATGGAGATTCATTCTGTGTCTGACCCCGGGAGTGTGCGATGTGCCGGTGTGCAATGAGATTCACTCTGTGTATGACCACGGGAGTTTCTGATATGACGTTGTGGATGGAGATTCACTCTGCGTCTGACACTGGCAGTGTGTGATGGAACAGTGTGGAGGTAGATTCACTCAGTGCCTGACCCCGGAAGTGTGTGATGGGACGGTGCAGATGGAGATTCACTCTGTGTATGATTACGGGAGTTTCTGATGTGACGTTGTGGATGGAGATTCACTCTGTGTCTGACCCCGGGAGTGTGTGATGGTACGGTGTGGAGGGAGATTCACTCTGTGTCTGTCCCGGGGAGTTTGTGATGGGACGGTGCGGATGGAGATTCACTCTGTGTCTGACACTGGGAGTGTGTGATGGGAAGGTGTGGAGGTAGATTCACACAGTGCCTGACCCCGGATGTGTGTGATGTCCCGGTGTGCAATGAGATTCACTCTGTGTATGACCATGGGAGTTTCTGATATGACGTTGTGGATGGAGATTTACTCTGCGTCTGACACCGGCAGTGTGTGATGGAACGGAGTGGAGGTAGATTCACTCAGTGCCTGACTCCGGAAGTGTGTGATGGGACGGTGCAGATGGAGATTCACTCTGTGTCTGACCCCGGGAGTGTGTGATGGGAAGGTGTGGATGAATATTCACTCTGTGTCTGACCCCCGGATTGTGTGACTGTACGGTGAGTAGCGAGATTCACTCTGTGTCTGTCCGCAGCCCAGTTTGTTGGGACGATGGGGAGGGAGAATCACTCTGTGTCTGACCCCCGGACTGTGTGACTGTACGGTGAGGAGTGAGTTTCACTCTGTGTCTGCCGCAGCCCTGTTGGATGGGACGATGTGAATTTAGATTTACTCTGTGTCTGACCCCCGGGTGTGTGTGATGGTACGCTGAGGAGCTAGTTTCACTCTGTGTCTGACCCGGGGAGTGTGTGATGGGAAGGTGTGGAGGTAGATTCACACAGTGCCTAACCCCGGAAGTGTGTGATGGGTCGGTGTGGATGGAGACTCATTCTGTGTCTGATACACGGAGTGTGTGAAGTGGCGGTGCGGAATGAGATTCACTCTGTGTATGACCACGGGAGTTTCTGATGTGACGGTGTGGATGGAGATTCACTCAGTGCCTGACCCCGGGAGTGGGTGATGGGACGGTGTGGTTGGATATTCACTGTGTGTCTGACCCCGTTAATGTGTGATTGTACGTTGCGGAGATAGATTCACTCAGTGCCTGACCCCGGGAGTGTGTGATGGGCCGGTGTGGTTGGAGATTCACTGTGTGCCTGACCCCGTTAATGTGTGATTGGACGTTGCGGAGATAGATTCACTCAGTGTCTGACCCCGGGAATGGGTGATGGGAAGGTGTGGATGGATATTCACTGTGTTTCTGACCCCAGCAGTGTATGATGGGACGGTGTGGATGGAGATTCACTCTGTTTCTGACCCTCAGATTGTGAGATGGTACGGTGAGGAGCGAGATTCACTCTGTGTCAGTCACCGGGAGTGTGTGTTTTGGGACGGTTTGGAAGGAGATTCACTCTGTGTTTGAAACTGGTAGTGTTTGATACGACCGCGTAGAGGGAGACTAACTCTGTCTCTGACACGTGCAGTGCCTGATGGGACTTTGCAGAGGTAGATTCACTCAGACGCTGTCCCCGGGATTGTGTGATGGAAAGGCGTGGAGGGATATTCACTCTATGTGTGTCCCGGGAGTCTGTGATGGGACGGTGCGCACCTATATTGCCTCTGTGTCTCACCCCGTTAGTGTGTGATGGGACTTTGCGAACGTAGATTCACTCAGACTCTGACCCCGGGATTCTGTGATGGAAAGGCGTGTTGATAGATTTACTCAGTGTCTGACACTGGGCGTGTGTGATGGGAAGGTCTGGAGGTAGATTCACACAGTGCCTGACCCCTGAAGTGTTAGATGTGCCGGTGTGCAATGAGATTCACTCTGTGTATGATTACGGGAGTTTCTGATGTGACGTTGTGGATGGAGATTCACTCTGTGTCTGTCCCCGGGAGTTTGTGATGGGACGGTGCGGATGGAGATTCACTCTGTGTCTGACCCCGGGAGTGTGTGATGGTACGGTGTGGATGAGATTCACTCTCTGTCTGACCACCGTAGTGTGTGATGGGACCGTGTGGAGGGAGATTCACTCACTGCCTGACCCCGGGAGCGTGAGATGGGACCGTCTTTAGGTAGATTCACTCTGTGTTTGAACTCGGTATTGTTTGATGGGACGGCGTTAAGGGATCTCACTCTGTCTCTGACACCTGGAGTGTGTGATGGGACGGTGTGATGGAGATTCATTCTGTGTCTGACACCGTGAGTGTGTGAAGTGGCGGTGTGGAATGCGATTCACTCTGTGTCTGACCACGGGAGTGTGTGATAGGAAGGTGTGGATGGAGATTCACTCTGTTTCTGTCCCTCGGATTGTGAGATGGTACGGTGAGGAGCGAGATACACTCTGTGTCAGTCACCGGGAGTGTGTCTTTTGGGACGGTTTGGAAGGAGATTAACTCTGTGTTTGAACCTGGTAGTGTTTGATGGGACCGCGTAGAGGGAGACTCAATCTGTCTCTGACACGTGCAGTGCCTTATGGGACTTTGCGGAGGTAGATTCACTCAGACTCTGACCCCGGGATTGTGCGATGGAAAGGCGTAGAGGGATATTCACTCTTTGTGTGTCCCGGGAGTCTGTGATCGGACGGTGCGCACCTATATTGACTCTGTGTTTGAACCCGGTAGTGTTTGATGGGACGGCGTAGAGGAAGACTCACTCTGTCTCTGACACCGGGAGTGTGTGATGGGACTGTGTGGAGATAGATTCACTCTGTCTCTGACCCCGGGACATTGTGATGGGACGGTGTGGTTTAGATTCACTCGTTGACTGACCCCGGGTGTGTGTTATGAGACTATGCGGATGTAGATCTACTCTGTGTTTGAACCTGGTAGTGTTTGATGGGACCGCGTAGAGGGAGACTCACTCTGTCTCTGACACGTGCAGTGCCTGATGGGACTTTGCGGAGGTAGATTTACTCAGACTCTGACCTCGGGATTGTGTGATGGAAAGGCGTGGAGGGATATTCACTCTATGTGTGTCCCCGGGAGTCTGTGATGGGACGGTGCGCACCTATATTGACTCTGTGTTTGAACCCTGTAGTGTTTGATGGGACGGCGTAGAGGTAGACTCACTCTTTCTCTGACACCGGGAGGGTGTGAGGGGACTGTGCGGATGGCGTTTCACTCTGTGTCTGACCCCGTTAGTGTGTGATGGGACTTTGCGGTCGTAGATTCACTCAGACACTGACCCCGGGATTGGGTGATGGAAAGGCGTGGAGGGATATTCACTATATGTCTGTCCCGGGAGTCTGTGATGGGACGGTTCGCACCTATATTGACTCTGTGTTTGAACCCGGTAGTGTTTGATGGGGCGGCGTAGAGGTAGACTCACTCTGTCTCTGACACCGGGAGTGTGTGATGGGACTGTGTGGAGATAGATTCACTCTGTCTCTGACCCCGGGACATTGTGATGGGACGGTGTGGTGTTAGATTCGCCTGTTGACTGTCCCCGGGTGTGTGTGATGGGACTGTGCGGATGGAGATTCACTCTGTGTCTGACACCGTTATTGTGTGATGGAAAGACGTGGAGGGATATTCACTCTATCTGTGTCCCCGGGACTCTGTGATGGGACGGTGCGCACCTATATTGACTCTGTGTTTGAACACGGTCGTGTGTCAAGGGACGTTCTGGATGTATATTCACTCTGTCTCTGACCCCGTGTGTGTGTGATGGGACGGTGTGGAGATAGATTCACTCTGTCTCTGACCCCGGGACATTGTGATGGGACGGTGTGGTGTTAGATTCGCCTGTTGACTGTCCCCGGGTGTGTGTGATGGGACTGTGCGGATGGAGATTCACTCTGTGTCTGACCCCGAGATTGTGTGATGGAAAGACGTGGAGGGATATTCACTCTATCTGTGTCCCCGGGACTCTGTGATGGGACGGTGCGCACTTATATTGACTCTGTGTTTGAACACGGTCGTGTGTCAAGGGACGTTCTGGATGTATATTCACTCTGTCTCTGACCCCGTGTGTGTGTGATGGGACGGTGTGGAGGGAGATTCACTCCGTGTCTGACCTCGGGTGTGTGTGATTTGACGGTCTGGAGGGAGATTCACCCTGCGTCTGACCCCGGGAGTGTGTGATGGGACTGTGTGGATGGAGATTCACTCTGTTTCTGACCCTCAGATTGTGAGATGGTACGGTGAGGAGCGAGATTCACTCTGTGTCAGTCACCGGGAGTGTGTGTTTTGGGACGGTTTGGAAGGAGATTCACTCTGTGTTTGAAACTGGTAGTGTTTGATACGACCGCGTAGAGGGAGACTAACTCTGTCTCTGACACGTGCAGTGCCTGATGGGACTTTGCAGAGGTAGTTTCACTCAGACGCTGACCCCGGGATTGTGTGATGGAAAGGCGTGGAGGGATATTCACTCTATGTGTGTCCCGGGAGTCTGTGATGGGACGGTGCGCACCTATATTGACTCTGTGTTTGAACCCGGTAGTGTTTGATGGGACGGCGTAGAGGTAGACTCTCTGTGTCTCTGACACCGGGAGGGTGTGATGGGACTGTGCGGATGGAGTTTCACTCTGTGTCTGACCCCGTTAGTGTGTGATGGGACTTTGCGAACGAAGATTCACTCAGACTCTGACCCCGGGATTGTGTGATGGAAAGGCGTGGTGATAGATTCACTCAGTGTCTGACACTGGGCGTGTGTGATGGGAAGGTCTGGAGGTAGATTCACACAGTGCCTGACCCCGGAAGTGTTAGATGTGCCGGTGTGCAATGAGATTCACTCTGTGTATGATTACGGGAGTTTCTGATGTGACGTTGTGGATGGAGATTCACTCTGTGTCTGACCCCGGGATTGTGTGATGGTACGGTGTGGAGGGAGATTCACTCTGTTTCTGTCCCGGGGAGTTTGTGATGGGACGGTGCGGATGGAGATTCACTCTGTGTCTGACCCCGGGAGTGCGTGATGGTACGGTGTGGAGGGAGATTCACTCTGTGTCTGACCCCGGGAGTGTGTGATGTGGCTGTGTGGATGGAGATTCACTCTGTGTCTGACCACCGGATTGTGAGGTGGTACGGTTTGGAGCGAGATTCACTCTGTGTCTGACCCCGAGAGTGTGTGATGGGACGGTGTGGAGGGAGATTTACTCTGTGTCTGACCCCGGGGGTGTGTGATGCGAAGGTGTGCAGGGAGATTCACTCTGTGTCTGACCCCCGGATTGTGTGATGGGACGGTGTGGAGATAGATTCACTCTGTCTCTGACCCCGGGACATTGTGATGGGACGGTGTGGTGTTAGATTCACTCGTTGACTGTCCCCGGGTGTGTGTGATAGATAGATAGATAGATAGATAGATAGATAGATAGATAGATAGATAGATAGATAGATAGATAGATAGATAGATAGATAGATAGATACTTTATTCATCCCCATGGGGAAATTCAACTTTTTTTCCAATGTCCCATACATTTGCTGTAGCAAAACTAATTACATACAATACTTAACTCAGTAAAGAAAAAATATGATATGCATCTAAATCACCGTCTCAAAAAGCATTAATAGCTTTTAAAAAGTTCTTAAGTCCTGGAGGAAGAATTGTAAAGCCTAATGGCATTGGGGAGTATTGACCTCTTCATCCTGTCTGAGGAGCATTGCATCGATAGTAACCTGTCGCTGAAACTGCTTCTCTGTCTGCGGATGGTGCTATGTAGAGGATGTTCAGAGTTATCCATAATTGACCGTAGCCTACTCAGCGCCCTTCGCTCAGCTACCGATGTTAAACTCTCCAGTACTTTGCCCACGACAGAGCCCGCCTTCTTTACCAGCTTATCAAGACGTGAGGCGTCCCTCTTCTTAATTCTTCCTCCCCAACACGCCACCACAAAGAAGAGGGCGCTCTCCACAACTGACCTATAGAACATCTTCAGCATCTCACTACAGACATTGAATGACGCCAACCTTCTTAGGAAGTACAGTCGACTCTTTGCCTTCCTGCACAAGGCATCTGTGTTGGCAGTCCAGTCTAGCTTCTCGTCTAACTGTACTCCCAGATACTTGTAGGTCTTAACCTGCTCCACACGTTCTCCATTAATGATCACTGGCTCCATATTGGGCCTAGATCTCCTAAAGTCCACCACAATCTCCTTGGTCTTGGTGATATTGAGACGCAGGTAGTTTGAGTTGCACCATATCACAAAGTCCTGTATCAGTTTCCTATACTCCTCCTCCTGTCCATTCCTGACACACCCCACTATGGCCGGGAGGGTGTGAGGGGACTGTGCGGATGGCGTTTCACTCTGTGTCTGACCCCGTTAGTGTGTGATGGGACTTTGCGGTCGTAGATTTACTCAGACTCTGACCTCGGGATTGTGTGATGGAAAGGCGTGGAGGGATATTCACTCTATGTGTGTCCCCGGGAGTCTGTGATGGGACGGTGCGCACCTATATTGACTCTGTGTTTGAACCCTGTAGTGTTTGATGGGACGGCGTAGAGGTAGACTCACTCTTTCTCTGACACCGGGAGGGTGTGAGGGGACTGTGCGGATGGAGATTCACTCTGTATCTGACACCGTTATTGTGTGATGGGACTTTGCGGACGTAGATTCGCTCAGACTCTGACCCCGAGATTGTGTGATGGAAAGGCGTGGAGGGATATTCACTCTGTGTGTGTCCCCGGGACTCTGTGATGGGACGGTGCGCACCTATATTGACTCTGTGTTTGAACACGGTCGTGTGTCAAGGGACGTTCTGGATGTATATTCACTCTGTCTCTGACCCCGTGTGTGTGTGATGGGACGGTGTGGAGGGAGATTCACTCCGTGTCTGACCTCGGGTGTGTGTGATTTGACGGTCTGGAGGGAGATTCACTCTGCGTCTGACCACGGGAGTGTGTGATGGGACGGTGTGGAGGGGGATTCACTCTTTGTCTGACCCCGTTAGTGTGTGATGGAAAGGCGTGGAGGGATATTCACTCTATGTGCGTCCCCGGGACTCTGTGATGGGACGGTGCGCACCTATATTAACCTTGAGTTTGAACACGGTCGTGTGTCATGGGACGGTCTAGAGGTAGATTCACTCTGTCTCTGACCCCGGGTGTGTGTGATGGGACGGTAGACAGGGAGAATCACTCCGTGTCTGACCCCGGGAGTGTGTGATTTGACGGTCTGGAGGGAGATTCACTCTGCGTCTGACCACGGGAGTGTGTGATGGGACGGTGTGGAGGGGGATTCACTCTGTGTCTGACACCGGGATTGTGTGATGGGACGGTGTGGGGGTAGATTGACACAGTGCCTGACTCCGGGAGTCTGTGATGTTGCGGTGTGGAATGAGATTCACTCTGTGTCTGACCCCGGGAGTGTCTGATGGGACGGTGTGGAGAGAGATTATCTCTGTGTCTGACACCCGGATTGTGAGATGGCACAGTGAGGAGCGAGATTCACTCTGTGTCTGACCCCGAGAGTGTGTGATGGGACGGTGTGGAGGGTGATTCACTCTGTGTCTGACCCCGGGAGTGGGTGAAGGGACGGTGTGGATGGAGATTCACTCTGTGCCTGACCCCGGGAGTGGGTGATGGGACGGTGTGGATGGAGATTCACTCTGTGTCTGACCACGTTAGTGTGTGATGGAAAGCCTTGGAGGGATATTCACTCTATGTGTGTCCCCGGGACTCTGTGATGGCACGGTGCGCACCTATATTGACTCTGTGTTTGAACACTGCCGTGTGTCAAGGGACGGTCTGGAGGTAGATTCACTCTGTCTCTGACCCCGGGTGTGTGTGATGGGACGGTGTGGAGGGAGATTCACTCCGTGTCTGACCCCGTGTGTGTGTGATTTGACGGTCTGGAGGGAGATTCACTCTGCGTCTGACCCCGGGAGTGTGTGATGGAACTGTGTGGATGGAGATTCACACTGTGTCTGACCACGGGAGTGTGTGATGGGACGGTGTGGAGGGAGATTCACTCTGTGTCTGACCCCTGGTGTGTGTGATTTGACGGTCTGGAGGGAGGTTCACTCTGCGTCTGACCACGGGAGTGTGTGATGGGAGGGGGTCGATGGATATTCACTCTGTGTCTGACCCCTGCAGTGTCTGATGGGACGGTGTGGAGAGAGATTATCTCTGTGACTGACTCCCGGATTGTGAGATGGCACGGTGAGGAGCGTGATTCACTCTGTGTCTGACCCCGGGAGTGTGTGATGGGACGGTGTGCAGGGGGATTCACTCCGTGTCTGACCCCAGCCGTCTTTGACGGGACGATGAGGAGGGAGATTCACTCTGCGTCTCACCACGGGAGTGTGTGATGGGACGGTGTGGATGGAGATTCACTCTGTGTCAGACACCCGGATTTTGAGATGGTACGGTGAGGCGCGAGATTTACTCTGTGTCTGACCACGGGAGTGTGTGATAGGAAGGTGTGGATGGAGATTCACTCTCTTTCTGACCCTCGGACTGTGAGATGGTATGGTGAGGAGCGAGATTCACTCTGTGTCTGGCCGCAGCCCAGTTTGTTGGGACGATGGGGAGGGAGAATCACTCTGTGTCTGACCCCCGGACTGTGTGACTGTACGGTGAGGAGTGAGTTTCACTCTGTGTCTGCCGCAGCCCAGTTGGATGGGACGATGTGAATTTAGATTTACTCTGTGTCTGACCCCCGGGTGTGTGTGATGGTACGCTGAGGAGCTAGTTTCACTCTGTGTCTGACCCGGGGAGTGTGTGATGGGAAGGTGTGGAGGTAGATTCACACAGTGCCTAACCCCGGAAGTGTGTGATGGGACGGTGTGGATGGAGACTCATTCTGTGTCTGATACACGGAGTGTGTGATGTGGCGGTGCGGAATGAGATTCACTCTGTGTATGACCACGGGAGTTTCTGATGTGACGGTGTGGATGGAGATTCACTCAGTGCCTGACCCCGGGAGTGTGTGATGGGACGGTGTGGTTGGAGATTTACTGTGTGTCTGACCCCGTTAATGTGTGATTGTACGTTGCGGAGATAGATTCTCTCAGTGTCTGACTCCGGGAATGGGTGATGGGAAGGTGTGGATGGATATTCACTGTGTTTCTGACCCCAGCAGTGTATGATGGGACGGTTTGGATGGAGATTCACTCTGTTTCTGACCCTCAGATTGTGAGATGGTACGGTGAGGAGCGAGATTCACTCTGTGTCAGTCACCGGGAGTGTGTGCTTTGGGACGGTTTGGAAGGAGATTCACTCTGTGTTTGAAACTGGTAGTGTTTGATACGACCGCGTAGAGGGAGACTAACTCTGTCTCTGACACGTGCAGTGCCTGATGGGACTTTGCAGAGGTAGATTCACTCAGACGCTGACCCCGGGATTGTGTGATGGAAAGGCGTGGAGGGATATTCACTCTATGAGTGTCCCGGGAGTCTGTGATGGGACGGTGCGCACCTATATTGACTCTGTGTTTGAACCCGGTAGTGTTTGATGGGACGGCGTAGAGGTAGACTCTCTGTGTCTCTGACACCGGGAGGGTGTGATGGGACTGTGCGGATGGAGTTTCACTCTGTGTCTGACCCCGTTAGTGTGTGATGGGACTTTGCGAACGTAGATTCACTCAGACTCTGACCCCGGGATTGTGTGATGGAAAGGCGTGGTGATAGATTCACTCAGTGTCTGACACTGGGCGTGTGTGATGGGAAGCACTGGAGGTAGATTCACACAGTGCCTGATCCCGGAAGTGTTAGATGTGCAGGTGTGCAATGAGATTCACTCTGTGTATGATTACCGGAGTTTCTGATGTGACGTTGTGGATGGACTTTCACTCTGTGTCTGACCCCGGGAGTGTGTGATGGTACGGTGTGGAGGGAGATTCACTCTGTGTCTGTCCCCGGGAGTTTGTGATGGGACGGTGCGGATGGAGATTCACTCTGTGTCTGACACCGGGAGTGTGTGATGGTACGGTGTGGAGGGAGATTCACTCTGTGTCTGTCCCCGGGAGGATGTGAGGGGACGGTTCGGAGGTAGATTCACACAGTGCCTGACCCCGGAAGTGTGTGTGGGACGGTGTGGAGGGAGATTCACTCTGTGTCTGACCCCTGGTGTGTGTGATTTGACGGTCTGGAGGGAGGTTCACTCTGCGTCTGACCACGGGAGTGTGTGATGGGAGGGGGTCGATGGATATTCACTCTGTGTCTGACCCCTGCAGTGTCTGATGGGACGGTGTGGAGAGAGATTATCTCTGTGACTGACTCCCGGATTGTGAGATGGCACGGTGAGGAGCGTGATTCACTCTGTGTCTGACCCCGGGAGTGTGTGATGGGACGGTGTGCAGGGGGATTCACTCCGTGTCTGACCCCAGCCGTCTTTGACGGGACGATGAGGAGGGAGATTCACTCTGCGTCTCACCACGGGAGTGTGTGATGGGACGGTGTGGATGGAGATTCACTCTGTGTCAGACACCCGGATTTTGAGATGGTACGGTGAGGCGCGAGATTTACTCTGTGTCTGACCACGGGAGTGTGTGATAGGAAGGTGTGGATGGAGATTCACTCTCTTTCTGACCCTCGGACTGTGAGATGGTATGGTGAGGAGCGAGATTCACTCTGTGTCTGGCCGCAGCCCAGTTTGTTGGGACGATGGGGAGGGAGAATCACTCTGTGTCTGACCCCCGGACTGTGTGACTGTACGGTGAGGAGTGAGTTTCACTCTGTGTCTGCCGCAGCCCAGTTGGATGGGACGATGTGAATTTAGATTTACTCTGTGTCTGACCCCCGGGTGTGTGTGATGGTACGCTGAGGAGCTAGTTTCACTCTGTGTCTGACCCGGGGAGTGTGTGATGGGAAGGTGTGGAGGTAGATTCACACAGTGCCTAACCCCGGAAGTGTGTGATGGGACGGTGTGGATGGAGACTCATTCTGTGTCTGATACACGGAGTGTGTGATGTGGCGGTGCGGAATGAGATTCACTCTGTGTATGACCACGGGAGTTTCTGATGTGACGGTGTGGATGGAGATTCACTCAGGGCCTGACCCCGGGAGTGTGTGATGGGACGGTGTGGTTGGAGACTTACTGTGTGTCTGACCCCGTTAATGTGTGATTGTACGTTGCGGAGATAGATTCTCTCAGTGTCTGACTCCGGGAATGGGTGATGGGAAGGTGTGGATGGATATTCACTGTGTTTCTGACCCCAGCAGTGTATGATGGGACGGTTTGGATGGAGATTCACTCTGTTTCTGACCCTCAGATTGTGAGATGGTACGGTGAGGAGCGAGATTCACTCTGTGTCAGTCACCGGGAGTGTGTGCTTTGGGACGGTTTGGAAGGAGATTCACTCTGTGTTTGAAACTGGTAGTGTTTGATACGACCGCGTAGAGGGAGACTTACTCTGTCTCTGACACGTGCAGTGCCTGATGGGACTTTGCAGAGGTAGATTCACTCAGACGCTGACCCCGGGATTGTGTGATGGAAAGGCGTGGAGGGATATTCACTCTATGAGTGTCCCGGGAGTCTGTGATGGGACGGTGCGCACCTATATTGACTCTGTGTTTGAACCCGGTAGTGTTTGATGGGACGGCGTAGAGGTAGACTCTCTGTGTCTCTGACACCGGGAGGGTGTGATGGGACTGTGCGGATGGAGTTTCACTCTGTGTCTGACCCCGTTAGTGTGTGATGGGACTTTGCGAACGTAGATTCACTCAGACTCTGACCCCGGGATTGTGTGATGGAAAGGCGTGGTGATAGATTCACTCAGTGTCTGACACTGGGCGTGTGTGATGGGAAGCACTGGAGGTAGATTCACACAGTGCCTGATCCCGGAAGTGTTAGATGTGCAGGTGTGCAATGAGATTCACTCTGTGTATGATTACCGGAGTTTCTGATGTGACGTTGTGGATGGACTTTCACTCTGTGTCTGACCCCGGGAGTGTGTGATGGTACGGTGTGGAGGGAGATTCACTCTGTGTCTGTCCCCGGGAGTTTGTGATGGGACGGTGCGGATGGAGATTCACTCTGTGTCTGACACCGGGAGTGTGTGATGGTACGGTGTGGAGGGAGATTCACTCTGTGTCTGTCCCCGGGAGGATGTGAGGGGACGGTTCGGAGGTAGATTCACACAGTGCCTGACCCCGGAAGTGTGTGTGGGACGGTGTGGAGGGAGATTCACTCTGTGTCTGACCCCGCGAGTGTGTGATGCGACGGGTTGGATGCATATTCACTCTGTGCCTGACCCCGGGAGTGTCTGATGGGACGCTGTGGAGACAGATTATCTCTGTGTCTGACACCCGGACTGTGAGATGGCACGGTGCGAATCGAGATTCACTCTGAGTCTGACCCCAGGAGTGTGTGATGGGAAGGTGAGGAGGTAGATTCACACAGTGCCTGACACCGGCAGTGTGTGATGGGAAGGTGTGTTTGGAGACACATTCTGTGTCTGACAACGGGAGTTTGTGATCTGACGGTGTGGATGGAGATTCACTCTGTGTCTGACCACCGGATTGTGAGACGGTACGGTGAGGAGCGAGATTCACTCTATGTCTGACCCCGGGAGATTGTGATGGGACGGTGTTGAGGGAGATTCAATCTGTGTCTGACCCCGGGAGTGTGTGATGGGAAGGTGTGGAGGTAGCTTCACACAGTGCCTGACACTGGGAGTGTGTGATGGGAAGGTGAGGAAGTAGACTCATTCTGAGTCTGACACACGGAGTGTGTGATGGGACGGTGTGGAGGGGGATTCACTCAGTTTCTGACCCCTGAATTGTGTGATGGGAATGTGTGAATGGGGTCTCATTCTATGTCTGACCCTGGGAGAGTGTGATGGGAAGGTGTGGAGGTAGATTCACTCTGTTCCTGACCGCAGGAGGGTGTGATGGTACGGTGTGGATTGAGACACATTCTGTGTCTGACCCCGGGTGTGTGTGATGTGGCGGTGTGGAATGAGATTCACTCCGTGGCTGACCCCTGGAGTGTATGATGCGACGGGGTGGATGCATATTCACTCTGTGCCTGACCCCGGGAGTGTCTGATGGGACGCTGTGGAGAGAGATTATCTCTGTGTCTGACACCCGGACTGTGAGATGGCACGGTGCGGATCGAGATTCACTCTGAGTCTGACCCCAGGACTGTGTGATGGGAAGGTGAGGAGGTAGATTCACACAGTGCCTGACACCGGGTGTGTGTGATGGGAAGGTGTGTTTGGAGACTCATCATGTGTCTGACAACGGGAGTTTGTGATCTGACGGTGTGGATGGAGATTCACTCTGTGTCTGACCACCGGATTGTGAGATGGTACGGTGAGGAGCGAGATTCACTCTGTGTCTGACCCCGGGACTGTGTGATGGGACGGTGTTGAGGGAGATTCACTCTGTGTCTGACCCCGGGAGTGTGTGATGGGAAGGTGTGGAGGTAGCTTCACACTGTGCCTGACACTGGGATTGTGTGATGGGACGGTGTGGATGGAGACTCATTCTGTGTCTGACACACGGAGTGTGTGATGGGACGGTATGGAGGGGGATTCACTCAGAGTCTGACCCCAGCCGTCTTTGATAGCACGATGGGGAATGAGATTCACTCTGCGTCTGACCACGGGAGTGTGTGATGGGACGGTGTGGATGGAGATTCACTCTGTGTCAGTCAACCGGATTGTGAGATGGTACGGTGAGGAGCGAGATTCACTCTGTGTCTGACACCGGGTGTGTGTGATGGGAAGGTGTGGATGGATATTCACTGTGTGTCTGACCCCAGCAGTGCGTGATGGGACGGTGCGGATGGAGATTCACTCTGTGTCTGACACCCGGATTGTGAGATGGTACGGTGAGGAGCGAGATTCACTCTGTGTCTGACTGCGGGAGTGTGTGATGGGACGGTGTGGAGGGGGATTCACTCCGTGTCTGACCCCAGCCGTCTTTGATGGGACGATGGGGAGGGAGATTCACTCTGCGTCTGACCACGGGAGTGTGTGATGGGACGGTGTGGATGGAGATTCACTCTGTGTCTGACCCCGGGAGTGTGTGATGGGACGGTGTGGATGGAGATTATCTCTGTGTCTAACACCCGGATTGTGAGATGCCACGGTGCGGATCGAGATTCACTCTGTGTCTGACCCCAGGAGTGTGTGCTGGGAAGGTGAGGAGGTAGATTCACACAGTGGCTGACACCAGGAGTGTGTGATGGTACGGTGTGGTTGGAGACTTATTCTGTGTCTGACAACGGGAGTGTGTGATGGGACGGTGTGGATGGAGACTCATTCTGTGTCTGACAGACGGAGTGTGTGATTGGACGGTGTGTAGGGGGATTCACTCAGTGTCTTAACCCAGCCGTCTTTGATGGCACGATGGGGAGGGAGATTCTCTCTGTGTCTGACCCCGTTAGTGTGTGATGGGACTTTGCGAACGTAGATTCACTCAGACTCTGACCACGGGATTGTGTGAAGGAGAGGCGTGGAGATAGATTCACTCAGTGTCTGACGCTGGATTTGTGTGATGGGACTTTGTGGATGGAGATTCACTCTGTGTCTGACACTGGGAGTGTGTGATGGGAAGGTGTGGAGGTAGATTCACACAGTGCCTGACCCCGGATGTGTGTGATGTGCCGGTATGCAATGAGATTCACTCTGTGTATGACTACGGGAGTTTCTGATTTGACGTTGTGGATGGAGATTCACGCTGTGTCTGACACCGGCAGTGTGTGATGGGACGGTGTGGAGGTAGATTCACTCAGTGTCTGACCCCGGGACTGTGTGATGGGAAGCTGTGCATGGATAATCACTATGTCTCTGACCCCGGGAGTTTGTGATGGGACGGTGTGCAGGTAGATTCACTCAGTGCCTGAACCCGGTAGTGTGTGATGGGACGGTGCGGATGGAGATTCACTCTGTGTCTGACCCCGGGAGCGTGTGATGGGACGGTGTGGAGGGAGATTCACTCTGTGCCTGTCACCGGGAGCATGTGATGGGACGGTGCGGAGGTAGAATCACACAGTGCCTGACCCCGGGAGTGTGTGATGGTACGGTGTGGTTGGAGACTCATTCTGTGTCTGACAACGGGAGTGTGTGATGGGACGGTGTGGATGGAGACTCATTCTGTGTCTGACAGACGGAGTGTGTGATTGGACGGTGTGGAGGGGGATTCACTCAGTGTCTGAACCCAGCCGTCTTTGATGGCACGATGGGGAGGGAGATTCTCTCTGTGTCTGACCCCGTTAGTGTGTGATGGGACTTTGCGAACGTAGATTCACTCAGACTCTGACCCCGGGATTGTGTGATGGAAAGGCGTGGAGATAGATTCACTCAGTGTCTGACGCTGGAATTGTGTGATGGGACTGTGTGGATGGAGATTCACTCTGTGTCTGACACTGGGAGTGTGTGATGGGAAGGTGTGGAGGTAGATTCACACAGTGCCTGACCCCGGAAGTGTGCGATGTGCCGGTGTGCAATGAGATTCACTCTGTGTATGACTACGGGAGTTTCTGATGTGACGTTGTGGATGGAGATTCACTCTGTGTCTGACACCGGCAGTGTGTGATGGGACGGTGTGGAGGTAGATTCACTCAGTGTCTGACCCCGCGAGTGTGTGATGGTATGGTGTGGAGGGGGAGTCAATCTGTCTCTGACCCCGGGAGTTTGTGATGGGATGGTGTGGAGGAAGATTCACACAGTGCCTGACCCCGGATGTGTGTGATGTGCCGGTGTGCAATGAAATTCACTCTGTGTATGACTACGGGAGTTTCTGATGTGACGTTCTGGATGGAGATTCACTCTGTGTCTGACACCGGCAGTGTGTGATGGGACGGTGTGGAGGTAGATTCACTCAGTGTCTGACCCCGCGAGTGTGTGATGGTATGGTGTGGAGGGGGAGTCAATCTGTCTCTGACCCCGGGAATTTGTGATGGGATGGTGTGGAGGAAGATACACTCAGTGCCTGAACCCGGGAGTGTGTTATGGTATGGTGTGGAGGGGGAGTCACTCTGTCTCTGACCCTGGGAGTTTTTGATGGGACTGTAAGGTGGTAGATTCACTCAGTGCCTGACCCCGGGAGTGAGTGATGGAACGGTGCGGATGGAGATTCACTCAGTGTCTGAACCCGTTAATGTGTGATTGGACGTTGCGGAGACAGGTTCACTCTGTGTCTGACCCCGGGACTGAGTGATGGGAAGGTGTGCATGGATATTCACAATGTCTCTGACCCCGGGAGTTTGTGATGGGACGGTGTGCAGGTAGATTCACTCAGTGCCTGAACCCGGAAGTGTGTGATGGGACGGTGCGGATGGAGATTCACTCTGTGTCTGACCCCGGGAGTGTGTGATGGGACGGTGTGGAGGGAGATTCACTCTGTGTCTGTCACCGGGAGCATGTGATGGGACGGTGCGGAGGTAGAATCACACAGTGCCTGACCCCGGGAGTGTGTGATGTGGCGGTGTGGATGGAGATTCACTCTGTGTCTGACCAACGGATTGTGAGGTGGTACGGTTTGGAGCGAGATTCACTCTGTGTCTGACCCCGAGAGTGTGTGATGGGACGGTGTGGAGGGAGATTTACTCTGTGTCTGACCCCGGGAGTGTGTGATGCGAAGGTGTGCAGGGAGATTCACTCTGTGTCTGACCCCTGGAGTGTGTGATGCGACGGTTTGGAGTGGGATTCACTCAGTTTCTGACCCCTGAATTGTGTGATGGGAATGTGTGATTGTAGACTCATTCTATGTCTGACCATGGGAGTGTGTGATGGGAAGGTGTGGAGGTAGATTCACTCTGTGCCTGACCGCAGGATGGTGTGATGGGACGGTGTGGATGGAGACTCATTCTGTGTCTGACCCCGGGTGTGTGTGATGTGGCGGGGTGGAATGAGATTCACTCTGTGGCTTACCCCGCAAGTGTGTGATGCGACGGGGTGGAGCGAGATTATCTCTGTGTCTGACACCCGGACTGTGAGATGGCACGGTGCTTATCGAGATTCACTCTGAGTCTGACCCCAAGAGTTTTGGATGGGAAGGTGAGGAGGTAGATTCACACAGTGCCTGACACCGGCAGTGTGTGATGGGAAGGTGTGTTTGGAGACTCATTATGTGTCTGACAACGGGAGTTTGTGATCTGACGGTGTGGATGGAGATTCACTCTGTGTCTGACCACCGGATTGTGAGATGGTACGGTGAGGAGCGAGATTCACTCTGTGTCTGACCCCGGGAGTGTGTGATGGGACGGTTTTGAGGGGGATTCACTCAGTGTCAGACACCCGGATTGTGAGATGGTACGGTGAGGAGCGAGATTCACTCTGTGTCTGACACCGGGTGTGTGTGATGGGAAGGTGTGGATGGATATTCACTGTGTGTCTGACCCCAGCAGTGCGTGATGGGACGGTGCGGATGGAGATTCACTCTGTGTCTGACACCCGGATTGTGAGATGGTACGGTGAGGAGCGAGATTCGCTCTGTGTCTGACTGCGGGAGTGTGTGATGGGACGGTGTGGAGGGGGATTCACTCCGTGTCTGACCCCTGCCGTCTTTGATGGGACGATGGGGAGGGAGATTCACTCTGCGTCTGACCACGGGAGTGTGTGATGGGACGGTGTGGATGGAGATTCACTCTGTGTCTGACACCCGGATTGTGAGATGCCACGGTGCGGATCGAGATTCACTCTGTGTCTGACCCCAGAAGTGTATGATGGGAAGGTGAGGAGGTAGATTCACACAGTGCCTGACACCGGCAGTGTGTGATGGTACGGTGTGGTTGGAGACTCATTCTGTGTCTGACAACGGGAGTGTGTGATTTGACGGTGTGGATGGAGACTCATTCTGTGTCTGACAGACGGAGTGTGTGATTGGACGGTGTGGAGGGGGATTCACTCAGTGTCTGAACCCAGCCGTCTTTGATGGCACGATGTGGAGGGAGATTCTCTCTGTGTCTGACCCCGTTAGTGTGTGATGGGACTTTGCGAACGTAGATTCACTCAGACTCTGACCCCGGGATTGTGTGATGGAAAGGCGTGGAGATAGATTCACTCAGTATCTGACGCTGGAATTGTGTGATGGGACTGTGTGGATGGAGATTCACTCTGTGTCTGACACTGGGAGTGTGTGATGGGAATGTGTGGAGGTAGATTCACACAGTGCCAGACGCTGGAATTGTGTGATGTGACCTTGTGGATGGAGATTCACTCAGTGTCTGACCCCGGGAGTGTGTGATGGTATGGTGTGTAGGGGGAGTCACTCTGTCTCTGACCCTGGGAGTTTGTGATGGGACTGTAAGGTGGTAGATTCACTCAGTGCCTGACCCCGGGAGTGAGTGATGGAACGGTGCGGATGGAGATTCACTCAGTGTCTGAACCCGTTAATGTGTGATTGGACGTTGCGTATATAGATTCACTCTGTGTCTGACCCCGGGACTGTGTGATGGGACGGTGCGGATGGAGATTCACTCTGTGTCTGACCCCGGGAGTGTGTGATGGGAAGGTGAGGAGGTAGATTCACACAGTGGCTTACTCCGAGAGTGTGTGATGGTACGGTGTGGTTGGAGACTCATTCTGTGTCTGACCACCGGATTGTGAGATGGTACGGTGAGGAGCGAGATTCACTCTGTGTCTGACCCCGGGAGTGTGTGATGGGACGGTTTTGAGGGGGATTCACTCAGTGTCAGACACCCGGATTGTGAGATGGTACGGTGAGGAGCGAGATTCACTCTGTGTCTGACACCGGGTGTGTGTGATGGGAAGGTGTGGATGGATATTCACTGTGTGTCTGACCCCAGCAGTGCGTGATGGGACGGTGCGGATGGAGATTCACTCTGTGTCTGACACCCGGATTGTGAGATGGTACGGTGAGGAGCGAGATTCGCTCTGTGTCTGACCCCGGGAGTGTCTGATGGGACGGTGTGGAGAGAGATTATCTCTGTGTCTGACACCCGGATTGTGAGATGGCACGGTGAGGAGCGAGATTCACTCTGTGTCTGACCCCGAGAGTGTGTGATGGGACGGTGTGGAGGGTGATTCACTCTGTGTCTGACCCCGGGAGTGGGTGATGGGACGGTGTGGATGGAGATTCACTCTGTGCCTGACCCCGGGAGTGGGTGATGGGACGGTGTGGATGGAGATTCACTCTGTGTCTGACCACGTTAGTGTGTGATGGAAAGCCTTGGAGGGATATTCACTCTATGTGTGTCCCCGGGACTCTGTGATGGCACGGTGCGCACCTATATTGACTCTGTGTTTGAACACTGCCGTGTGTCAAGGGACGGTCTGGAGGTAGATTCACTCTGTCTCTGACCCCGGGTGTGTGTGATGGGACGGTGTGGAGGGAGATTCACTCCGTGTCTGACCCCGTGTGTGTGTGATTTGACGGTCTGGAGGGAGATTCACTCTGCGTCTGACCCCGGGAGTGTGTGATGGAACTGTGTGGATGGAGATTCACACTGTGTCTGACCACGGGAGTGTGTGATGGGACGGTGTGGAGGGAGATTCACTCTGTGTCTGACCCCTGGTGTGTGTGATTTGACGGTCTGGAGGGAGGTTCACTCTGCGTCTGACCACGGGAGTGTGTGATGGGAGGGGGTCGATGGATATTCACTCTGTGTCTGACCCCTGCAGTGTCTGATGGGACGGTGTGGAGAGAGATTATCTCTGTGACTGACTCCCGGATTGTGAGATGGCACGGTGAGGAGCGTGATTCACTCTGTGTCTGACCCCGGGAGTGTGTGATGGGACGGTGTGCAGGGGGATTCACTCCGTGTCTGACCCCAGCCGTCTTTGACGGGACGATGAGGAGGGAGATTCACTCTGCGTCTCACCACGGGAGTGTGTGATGGGACGGTGTGGATGGAGATTCACTCTGTGTCAGACACCCGGATTTTGAGATGGTACGGTGAGGCGCGAGATTTACTCTGTGTCTGACCACGGGAGTGTGTGATAGGAAGGTGTGGATGGAGATTCACTCTCTTTTTGACCCTCGGACTGTGAGATGGTATGGTGAGGAGCGAGATTCACTCTGTGTCTGGCCGCAGCCCAGTTTGTTGGGACGATGGGGAGGGAGAATCACTCTGTGTCTGACCCCCGGACTGTGTGACTGTACGGTGAGGAGTGAGTTTCACTCTGTGTCTGCCGCAGCCCAGTTGGATGGGACGATGTGAATTTAGATTTACTCTGTGTCTGACCCCCGGGTGTGTGTGATGGTACGCTGAGGAGCTAGTTTCACTCTGTGTCTGACCCGGGGAGTGTGTGATGGGAAGGTGTGGAGGTAGATTCACACAGTGCCTAACCCCGGAAGTGTGTGATGGGACGGTGTGGATGGAGACTCATTCTGTGTCTGATACACGGAGTGTGTGATGTGGCGGTGCGGAATGAGATTCACTCTGTGTATGACCACGGGAGTTTCTGATGTGACGGTGTGGATGGAGATTCACTCAGTGCCTGACCCCGGGAGTGTGTGATGGGACGGTGTGGTTGGAGATTTACTGTGTGTCTGACCCCGTTAATGTGTGATTGTACGTTGCGGAGATAGATTCTCTCAGTGTCTGACTCCGGGAATGGGTGATGGGAAGGTGTGGATGGATATTCACTGTGTTTCTGACCCCAGCAGTGTATGATGGGACGGTTTGGATGGAGATTCACTCTGTTTCTGACCCTCAGATTGTGAGATGGTACGGTGAGGAGCGAGATTCACTCTGTGTCAGTCACCGGGAGTGTGTGCTTTGGGACGGTTTGGAAGGAGATTCACTCTGTGTTTGAAACTGGTAGTGTTTGATACGACCGCGTAGAGGGAGACTAACTCTGTCTCTGACACGTGCAGGGCCTGATGGGACTTTGCAGAGGTAGATTCACTCAGACGCTGACCCCGGGATTGTGTGATGGAAAGGCGTGGAGGGATATTCACTCTATGAGTGTCCCGGGAGTCTGTGATGGGACGGTGCGCACCTATATTGACTCTGTGTTTGAACCCGGTAGTGTTTGATGGGACGGCGTAGAGGTAGACTCTCTGTGTCTCTGACACCGGGAGGGTGTGATGGGACTGTGCGGATGGAGTTTCACTCTGTGTCTGACCCCGTTACTGTGTGATGGGACTTTGCGAACGTAGATTCACTCAGACTCTGACCCCGGGATTGTGTGATGGAAAGGCGTGGTGATAGATTCACTCAGTGTCTGACACTGGGCGTGTGTGATGGGAAGCACTGGAGGTAGATTCACACAGTGCCTGACCCCGGAAGTGTTAGATGTGCAGGTGTGCAATGAGATTCACTCTGTGTATGATTACCGGAGTTTCTGATGTGACGTTGTGGATGGACTTTCACTCTGTGTCTGACCCCGGGAGTGTGTGATGGTACGGTGTGGAGGGAGATTCACTCTGTGTCTGTCCCCGGGAGTTTGTGATGGGACGGTGCGGATGGAGATTCACTCTGTGTCTGACACCGGGAGTGTGTGATGGTACGGTGTGGAGGGAGATTCACTCTGTGTCTGTCCCCGGGAGGATGTGAGGGGACGGTTCGGAGGTAGATTCACACAGTGCCTGACCCCGGAAGTGTGTGTGGGACGGTGTGGAGGGAGATTCACTCTGTGTCTGACCCCGCGAGTGTGTGATGCGACGGGTTGGATGCATATTCACTCTGTGCCTGACCCCGGGAGTGTCTGATGGGACGCTGTGGAGACAGATTATCTCTGTGTCTGACACCCGGACTGTGAGATGGCACGGTGCGAATCGAGATTCACTCTGAGTCTGACCCCAGGAGTGTGTGATGGGAAGGTGAGGAGGTAGATTCACACAGTGCCTGACACCGGCAGTGTGTGATGGGAAGGTGTGTTTGGAGACACATTCTGTGTCTGACAACGGGAGTTTGTGATCTGACGGTGTGGATGGAGATTCGCTCTGTGTCTGACCACCGGATTGTGAGACGGTACGGTGAGGAGCGAGATTCACTCTATGTCTGACCCCGGGAGATTGTGATGGGACGGTGTTGAGGGAGATTCAATCTGTGTCTGACACCGGCAGTGTGTGATGGGAAGGTGTGTTTGGAGACACATTCTGTGTCTGACAACGGGAGTTTGTGATCTGACGGTGTGGATGGAGATTCACTCTGTGTCTGACCACCGGATTGTGAGACGGTACGGTGAGGAGCGAGATTCACTCTATGTCTGACCCCGGGAGATTGTGATGGGACGGTGTTGAGGGAGATTCAATCTGTGTCTGACCCCGGGAGTGTGTGATGGGAAGGTGTGGAGGTAGCTTCACACAGTGCCTGACACTGGGAGTGTGTGATGGGAAGGTGAGGAAGTAGACTCATTCTGAGTCTGACACACGGAGTGTGTGATGGGACGGTGTGGAGGGGGATTCACTCAGTTTCTGACCCCTGAATTGTGTGATGGGAATGTGTGAATGGGGTCTCATTCTATGTCTGACCCTGGGAGAGTGTGATGGGAAGGTGTGGAGGTAGATTCACTCTGTTCCTGACCGCAGGAGGGTGTGATGGTACGGTGTGGATTGAGACACATTCTGTGTCTGACCCCGGGTGTGTGTGATGTGTCGGTGTGGAATGAGATTCACTCTGTGGCTGACCCCTGGAGTGTATGATGCGACGGGGTGGATGCATATTCACTCTGTGCCTGACCCCGGGAGTGTCTGATGGGACGCTGTGGAGAGAGATTATCTCTGTGTCTGACACCCGGACTGTGAGATGGCACGGTGCGGATCGAGATTCACTCTGAGTCTGACCCCAGGACTGTGTGATGGGAAGGTGAGGAGGTAGATTCACACAGTGCCTGACACCGGGTGTGTGTGATGGGAAGGTGTGTTTGGAGACTCATCATGTGTCTGACAACGGGAGTTTGTGATCTGACGGTGTGGATGGAGATTCACTCTGTGTCTGACCACCGGATTGTGAGATGGTACGGTGAGGAGCGAGATTCACTCTGTGTCTGACCCCGGGACTGTGTGATGGGACGGTGTTGAGGGAGATTCACTCTGTGTCTGACCCCGGGAGTGTGTGATGGGAAGGTGTGGAGGTAGCTTCACACTGTGCCTGACACTGGGAGTGTGTGATGGGACGGTGTGGATGGAGACTCATTCTGTGTCTGACACACGGAGTGTGTGATGGGACGGTATGGAGGGGGATTCACTCAGAGTCTGACCCCAGCCGTCTTTGATAGCACGATGGGGAATGAGATTCACTCTGCGTCTGACCACGGGAGTGTGTGATGGGACGGTGTGGATGGAGATTCACTCTGTGTCAGTCAACCGGATTGTGAGATGGTACCGTGAGGAGCGAGATTCACTCTGTGTCTGACACCGGGTGTGTGTGATGGGAAGGTGTGGATGGATATTCACTGTGTGTCTGACCCCAGCAGTGCGTGATGGGACGGTGCGGATGGAGATTCACTCTGTGTCTGACACCCGGATTGTGAGATGGTACGGTGAGGAGCGAGATTCACTCTGTGTCTGACTGCGGGAGTGTGTGATGGGACGGTGTGGAGGGGGATTCACTCCGTGTCTGACCCCAGCCGTCTCTGATGGGACGATGGGGAGGGAGATTCACTCTGCGTCTGACCACGGGAGTGTGTGATGGGACGGTGTGGATGGAGATTCACTCTGTGTCTGACCCCGGGAGTGTGTGATGGAACGGTGTGGATGGAGATTATCTCTGTGTCTAACACCCGGATTGTGAGATGCCACGGTGCGGATCGAGATTCACTCTGTGTCTGACCCCAGGAGTGTGTGCTGGGAAGGTGAGGAGGTAGATTCACACAGTGGCTGACACCAGGAGTGTGTGATGGTACGGTGTGGTTGGAGACTTATTCTGTGTCTGACAACGGGAGTGTGTGATGGGACGGTGTGGATGGAGACTCATTCTGTGTCTGACAGACGGAGTGTGTGATTGGACGGTGTGGAGGGGGATTCACTCAGTGTCTTAACCCAGCCGTCTTTGATGGCACGATGGGGAGGGAGATTCTCTCTGTGTCTGACCCCGTTAGTGTGTGATGGGACTTTGCGAACGTAGATTCACTCAGACTCTGACCACGGGATTGTGTGAAGGAGAGGCGTGGAGATAGATTCACTCAGTGTCTGACGCTGGATTTGTGTGATGGGACTTTGTGGATGGAGATTCACTCTGTGTCTGACACTGGGAGTGTGTGATGGGAAGGTGTGGAGGTAGATTCACACAGTGCCTGACCCCGGATGTGTGTGATGTGCCGGTATGCAATGAGATTCACTCTGTGTATGACTACGGGAGTTTCTGATTTGACGTTGTGGATGGAGATTCACGCTGTGTCTGACACCGGCAGTGTGTGATGGGACGGTGTGGAGGTAGATTCACTCAGTGTCTGACCCCGGGACTGTGTGATGGGAAGCTGTGCATGGATAATCACCATGTCTCTGACCCCGGGAGTTTGTGATGGGACGGTGTGCAGGTAGATTCACTCAGTGCCTGAACCCGGTAGTGTGTGATGGGACGGTGCGGATGGAGATTCACTCTGTGTCTGACCCCGGGAGCGTGTGATGGGACGGTGTGGAGGGAGATTCACTCTGTGCCTGTCACCGGGAGCATGTGATGGGACGGTGCGGAGGTAGAATCACACAGTGCCTGACCCCGGGAGTGTGTGATGGTACGGTGTGGTTGGAGACTCATTCTGTGTCTGACAACGGGAGTGTGTGATGGGACGGTGTGGATGGAGACTCATTCTGTGTCTGACAGACGGAGTGTGTGATTGGACGGTGTGGAGGGGGATTCACTCAGTGTCTGAACCCAGCCGTCTTTGATGGCACGATGGGGAGGGAGATTCTCTCTGTGTCTGACCCCGTTAGTGTGTGATGGGACTTTGCGAACGTAGATTCACTCAGACTCTGACCCCGGGATTGTGTGATGGAAAGGCGTGGTGATAGATTCACTCAGTGTCTGACACTGGGCGTGTGTGATGGGAAGCACTGGAGGTAGATTCACACAGTGCCTGACCCCGGAAGTGTTAGATGTGCAGGTGTGCAATGAGATTCACTCTGTGTATGATTACCGGAGTTTCTGATGTGACGTTGTGGATGGACTTTCACTCTGTGTCTGACCCCGGGAGTGTGTGATGGTACGGTGTGGAGGGAGATTCACTCTGTGTCTGTCCCCGGGAGTTTGTGATGGGACGGTGCGGATGGAGATTCACTCTGTGTCTGACACCGGGAGTGTGTGATGGTACGGTGTGGAGGGAGATTCACTCTGTGTCTGTCCCCGGGAGGATGTGAGGGGACGGTTCGGAGGTAGATTCACACAGTGCCTGACCCCGGAAGTGTGTGTGGGACGGTGTGGAGGGAGATTCACTCTGTGTCTGACCCCGCGAGTGTGTGATGCGACGGGTTGGATGCATATTCACTCTGTGCCTGACCCCGGGAGTGTCTGATGGGACGCTGTGGAGACAGATTATCTCTGTGTCTGAC
Source organism: Hemitrygon akajei (assembly GCF_048418815.1). NCBI lineage: Eukaryota > Metazoa > Chordata > Chondrichthyes > Myliobatiformes > Dasyatidae > Hemitrygon > Hemitrygon akajei. Next base: position 4,377,930 of record NW_027331925.1, on the reverse strand, counting down.
ACCCGGACTGTGAGATGGCACGGTGCGAATCGAGATTCACTCTGAGTCTGACCCCAGGAGTGTGTGATGGGAAGGTGAGGAGGTAGATTCACACAGTGCCTGACACCGGCAGTGTGTGATGGGAAGGTGTGTTTGGAGACACATTCTGTGTCTGACAACGGGAGTTTGTGATCTGACGGTGTGGATGGAGATTCGCTCTGTGTCTGACCACCGGATTGTGAGACGGTACGGTGAGGAGCGAGATTCACTCTATGTCTGACCCCGGGAGATTGTGATGGGACGGTGTTGAGGGAGATTCAATCTGTGTCTGACACCGGCAGTGTGTGATGGGAAGGTGTGTTTGGAGACACATTCTGTGTCTGACAACGGGAGTTTGTGATCTGACGGTGTGGAATGAGATTCACTCTGTGTCTGACCACCGGATTGTGAGACGGTACGGTGAGGAGCGAGATTCACTCTATGTCTGACCCCGGGAGATTGTGATGGGACGGTGTTGAGGGAGATTCAATCTGTGTCTGACCCCGGGAGTGTGTGATGGGAAGGTGTGGAGGTAGCTTCACACAGTGCCTGACACTGGGAGTGTGTGATGGGAAGGTGAGGAAGTAGACTCATTCTGAGTCTGACACACGGAGTGTGTGATGGGACGGTGTGGAGGGGGATTCACTCAGTTTCTGACCCCTGAATTGTGTGATGGGAATGTGTGAATGGGGTCTCATTCTATGTCTGACCCTGGGAGAGTGTGATGGGAAGGTGTGGAGGTAGATTCACTCTGTTCCTGACCGCAGGAGGGTGTGATGGTACGGTGTGGATTGAGACACATTCTGTGTCTGACCCCGGGTGTGTGTGATGTGTCGGTGTGGAATGAGATTCACTCTGTGGCTGACCCCTGGAGTGTATGATGCGACGGGGTGGATGCATATTCACTCTGTGCCTGACCCCGGGAGTGTCTGATGGGACGCTGTGGAGAGAGATTATCTCTGTGTCTGACACCCGGACTGTGAGATGGCACGGTGCGGATCGAGATTCACTCTGAGTCTGACCCCAGGACTGTGTGATGGGAAGGTGAGGAGGTAGATTCACACAGTGCCTGACACCGGGTGTGTGTGATGGGAAGGTGTGTTTGGAGACTCATCATGTGTCTGACAACGGGAGTTTGTGATCTGACGGTGTGGATGGAGATTCACTCTGTGTCTGACCACCGGATTGTGAGATGGTACGGTGAGGAGCGAGATTCACTCTGTGTCTGACCCCGGGACTGTGTGATGGGACGGTGTTGAGGGAGATTCACTCTGTGTCTGACCCCGGGAGTGTGTGATGGGAAGGTGTGGAGGTAGCTTCACACTGTGCCTGACACTGGGAGTGTGTGATGGGACGGTGTGGATGGAGACTCATTCTGTGTCTGACACACGGAGTGTGTGATGGGACGGTATGGAGGGGGATTCACTCAGAGTCTGACCCCAGCCGTCTTTGATAGCACGATGGGGAATGAGATTCACTCTGCGTCTGACCACGGGAGTGTGTGATGGGACGGTGTGGATGGAGATTCACTCTGTGTCAGTCAACCGGATTGTGAGATGGTACCGTGAGGAGCGAGATTCACTCTGTGTCTGACACCGGGTGTGTGTGATGGGAAGGTGTGGATGGATATTCACTGTGTGTCTGACCCCAGCAGTGCGTGATGGGACGGTGCGGATGGAGATTCACTCTGTGTCTGACACCCGGATTGTGAGATGGTACGGTGAGGAGCGAGATTCACTCTGTGTCTGACTGCGGGAGTGTGTGATGGGACGGTGTGGAGGGGGATTCACTCCGTGTCTGACCCCAGCCGTCTCTGATGGGACGATGGGGAGGGAGATTCACTCTGCGTCTGACCACGGGAGTGTGTGATGGGACGGTGTGGATGGAGATTCACTCTGTGTCTGACCCCGGGAGTGTGTGATGGAACGGTGTGGATGGAGATTATCTCTGTGTCTAACACCCGGATTGTGAGATGCCACGGTGCGGATCGAGATTCACTCTGTGTCTGACCCCAGGAGTGTGTGCTGGGAAGGTGAGGAGGTAGATTCACACAGTGGCTGACACCAGGAGTGTGTGATGGTACGGTGTGGTTGGAGACTTATTCTGTGTCTGACAACGGGAGTGTGTGATGGGACGGTGTGGATGGAGACTCATTCTGTGTCTGACAGACGGAGTGTGTGATTGGACGGTGTGGAGGGGGATTCACTCAGTGTCTTAACCCAGCCGTCTTTGATGGCACGATGGGGAGGGAGATTCTCTCTGTGTCTGACCCCGTTAGTGTGTGATGGGACTTTGCGAACGTAGATTCACTCAGACTCTGACCACGGGATTGTGTGAAGGAGAGGCGTGGAGATAGATTCACTCAGTGTCTGACGCTGGATTTGTGTGATGGGACTTTGTGGATGGAGATTCACTCTGTGTCTGACACTGGGAGTGTGTGATGGGAAGGTGTGGAGGTAGATTCACACAGTGCCTGACCCCGGATGTGTGTGATGTGCCGGTATGCAATGAGATTCACTCTGTGTATGACTACGGGAGTTTCTGATTTGACGTTGTGGATGGAGATTCACGCTGTGTCTGACACCGGCAGTGTGTGATGGGACGGTGTGGAGGTAGATTCACTCAGTGTCTGACCCCGGGACTGTGTGATGGGAAGCTGTGCATGGATAATCACCATGTCTCTGACCCCGGGAGTTTGTGATGGGACGGTGTGCAGGTAGATTCACTCAGTGCCTGAACCCGGTAGTGTGTGATGGGACGGTGCGGATGGAGATTCACTCTGTGTCTGACCCCGGGAGCGTGTGATGGGACGGTGTGGAGGGAGATTCACTCTGTGCCTGTCACCGGGAGCATGTGATGGGACGGTGCGGAGGTAGAATCACACAGTGCCTGACCCCGGGAGTGTGTGATGGTACGGTGTGGTTGGAGACTCATTCTGTGTCTGACAACGGGAGTGTGTGATGGGACGGTGTGGATGGAGACTCATTCTGTGTCTGACAGACGGAGTGTGTGATTGGACGGTGTGGAGGGGGATTCACTCAGTGTCTGAACCCAGCCGTCTTTGATGGCACGATGGGGAGGGAGATTCTCTCTGTGTCTGACCCCGTTAGTGTGTGATGGGACTTTGCGAACGTAGATTCACTCAGACTCTGACCCCGGGATTGTGTGATGGAAAGGCGTGGTGATAGATTCACTCAGTGTCTGACACTGGGCGTGTGTGATGGGAAGCACTGGAGGTAGATTCACACAGTGCCTGACCCCGGAAGTGTTAGATGTGCAGGTGTGCAATGAGATTCACTCTGTGTATGATTACCGGAGTTTCTGATGTGACGTTGTGGATGGACTTTCACTCTGTGTCTGACCCCGGGAGTGTGTGATGGTACGGTGTGGAGGGAGATTCACTCTGTGTCTGTCCCCGGGAGTTTGTGATGGGACGGTGCGGATGGAGATTCACTCTGTGTCTGACACCGGGAGTGTGTGATGGTACGGTGTGGAGGGAGATTCACTCTGTGTCTGTCCCCGGGAGGATGTGAGGGGACGGTTCGGAGGTAGATTCACACAGTGCCTGACCCCGGAAGTGTGTGTGGGACGGTGTGGAGGGAGATTCACTCTGTGTCTGACCCCGCGAGTGTGTGATGCGACGGGTTGGATGCATATTCACTCTGTGCCTGACCCCGGGAGTGTCTGATGGGACGCTGTGGAGACAGATTATCTCTGTGTCTGACACCCGGACTGTGAGATGGCACGGTGCGAATCGAGATTCACTCTGAGTCTGACCCCAGGAGTGTGTGATGGGAAGGTGAGGAGGTAGATTCACACAGTGCCTGACACCGGCAGTGTGTGATGGGAAGGTGTGTTTGGAGACACATTCTGTGTCTGACAACGGGAGTTTGTGATCTGACGGTGTGGATGGAGATTCGCTCTGTGTCTGACCACCGGATTGTGAGACGGTACGGTGAGGAGCGAGATTCACTCTATGTCTGACCCCGGGAGATTGTGATGGGACGGTGTTGAGGGAGATTCAATCTGTGTCTGACACCGGCAGTGTGTGATGGGAAGGTGTGTTTGGAGACACATTCTGTGTCTGACAACGGGAGTTTGTGATCTGACGGTGTGGATGGAGATTCACTCTGTGTCTGACCACCGGATTGTGAGACGGTACGGTGAGGAGCGAGATTCACTCTATGTCTGACCCCGGGAGATTGTGATGGGACGGTGTTGAGGGAGATTCAATCTGTGTCTGACCCCGGGAGTGTGTGATGGGAAGGTGTGGAGGTAGCTTCACACAGTGCCTGACACTGGGAGTGTGTGATGGGAAGGTGAGGAAGTAGACTCATTCTGAGTCTGACACACGGAGTGTGTGATGGGACGGTGTGGAGGGGGATTCACTCAGTTTCTGACCCCTGAATTGTGTGATGGGAATGTGTGAATGGGGTCTCATTCTATGTCTGACCCTGGGAGAGTGTGATGGGAAGGTGTGGAGGTAGATTCACTCTGTTCCTGACCGCAGGAGGGTGTGATGGTACGGTGTGGATTGAGACACATTCTGTGTCTGACCCCGGGTGTGTGTGATGTGTCGGTGTGGAATGAGATTCACTCTGTGGCTGACCCCTGGAGTGTATGATGGGACGCTGTGGAGAGAGATTATCTCTGTGTCTGACACCCGGACTGTGAGATGGCACGGTGCGGATCGAGATTCACTCTGAGTCTGACCCCAGGACTGTGTGATGGGAAGGTGAGGAGGAAGATTCACACAGTGCCTGACACCGGGTGTGTGTGATGGGAAGGTGTGTTTGGAGACTCATCATGTGTCTGACAACGGGAGTTTGTGATCTGACGGTGTGGATGGAGATTCACTCTGTGTCTGACCACCGGATTGTGAGATGGTACGGTGAGGAGCGAGATTCACTCTGTGTCTGACCCCGGGACTGTGTGATGGGACGGTGTTGAGGGAGATTCACTCTGTGTCTGACCCCGGGAGTGTGTGATGGGAAGGTGTGGAGGTAGCTTCACACTGTGCCTGACACTGGGAGTGTGTGATGGGACGGTGTGGATGGAGACTCATTCTGTGTCTGACACACGGAGTGTGTGATGGGACGGTATGGAGGGGGATTCACTCAGAGTCTGACCCCAGCCGTCTTTGATAGCACGATGGGGAATGAGATTCACTCTGCGTCTGACCACGGGAGTGTGTGATGGGACGGTGTGGATGGAGATTCACTCTGTGTCAGTCAACCGGATTGTGAGATGGTACCGTGAGGAGCGAGATTCACTCTGTGTCTGACACCGGGTGTGTGTGATGGGAAGGTGTGGATGGATATTCACTGTGTGTCTGACCCCAGCAGTGCGTGATGGGACGGTGCGGATGGAGATTCACTCTGTGTCTGACACCCGGATTGTGAGATGGTACGGTGAGGAGCGAGATTCACTCTGTGTCTGACTGCGGGAGTGTGTGATGGGACGGTGTGGAGGGGGATTCACTCCGTGTCTGACCCCAGCCGTCTCTGATGGGACGATGGGGAGGGAGATTCACTCTGCGTCTGACCACGGGAGTGTGTGATGGGACGGTGTGGATGGAGATTCACTCTGTGTCTGACCCCGGGAGTGTGTGATGGAACGGTGTGGATGGAGATTATCTCTGTGTCTAACACCCGGATTGTGAGATGCCACGGTGCGGATCGAGATTCACTCTGTGTCTGACCCCAGGAGTGTGTGCTGGGAAGGTGAGGAGGTAGATTCACACAGTGGCTGACACCAGGAGTGTGTGATGGTACGGTGTGGTTGGAGACTTATTCTGTGTCTGACAACGGGAGTGTGTGATGGGACGGTGTGGATGGAGACTCATTCTGTGTCTGACAGACGGAGTGTGTGATTGGACGGTGTGGAGGGGGATTCACTCAGTGTCTTAACCCAGCCGTCTTTGATGGCACGATGGGGAGGGAGATTCTCTCTGTGTCTGACCCCGTTAGTGTGTGATGGGACTTTGCGAACGTAGATTCACTCAGACTCTGACCACGGGATTGTGTGAAGGAGAGGCGTGGAGATAGATTCACTCAGTGTCTGACGCTGGATTTGTGTGATGGGACTTTGTGGATGGAGATTCACTCTGTGTCTGACACTGGGAGTGTGTGATGGGAAGGTGTGGAGGTAGATTCACACAGTGCCTGACCCCGGATGTGTGTGATGTGCCGGTATGCAATGAGATTCACTCTGTGTATGACTACGGGAGTTTCTGATTTGACGTTGTGGATGGAGATTCACGCTGTGTCTGACACCGGCAGTGTGTGATGGGACGGTGTGGAGGTAGATTCACTCAGTGTCTGACCCCGGGACTGTGTGATGGGAAGCTGTGCATGGATAATCACTATGTCTCTGACCCCGGGAGTTTGTGATGGGACGGTGTGCAGGTAGATTCACTCAGTGCCTGAACCCGGTAGTGTGTGATGGGACGGTGCGGATGGAGATTCACTCTGTGTCTGACCCCGGGAGCGTGTGATGGGACGGTGTGGAGGGAGATTCACTCTGTGCCTGTCACCGGGAGCATGTGATGGGACGGTGCGGAGGTAGAATCACACAGTGCCTGACCCCGGGAGTGTGTGATGGTACGGTGTGGTTGGAGACTCATTCTGTGTCTGACAACGGGAGTGTGTGATGGGACGGTGTGGATGGAGACTCATTCTGTGTCTGACAGACGGAGTGTGTGATTGGACGGTGTGGAGGGGGATTCACTCAGTGTCTGAACCCAGCCGTCTTTGATGGCACGATGGGGAGGGAGATTCTCTCTGTGTCTGACCCCGTTAGTGTGTGATGGGACTTTGCGAACGTAGATTCACTCAGACTCTGACCCCGGGATTGTGTGATGGAAAGGCGTGGAGATAGATTCACTCAGTGTCTGACGCTGGAATTGTGTGATGGGACTGTGTGGATGGAGATTCACTCTGTGTCTGACACTGGGAGTGTGTGATGGGAAGGTGTGGAGGTAGATTCACACAGTGCCTGACCCCGGAAGTGTGCGATGTGCCGGTGTGCAATGAGATTCACTCTGTGTATGACTACGGGAGTTTCTGATGTGACGTTGTGGATGGAGATTCACTCTGTGTCTGACACCGGCAGTGTGTGATGGGACGGTGTGGAGGTAGATTCACTCAGTGTCTGACCCCGCGAGTGTGTGATGGTATGGTGTGGAGGGGGAGTCAATCTGTCTCTGACCCCGGGAGTTTGTGATGGGATGGTGTGGAGGAAGATTCACACAGTGCCTGACCCCGGATGTGTGTGATGTGCCGGTGTGCAATGAAATTCACTCTGTGTATGACTACGGGAGTTTCTGATGTGACGTTCTGGATGGAGATTCACTCTGTGTCTGACACCGGCAGTGTGTGATGGGACGGTGTGGAGGTAGATTCACTCAGTGTCTGACCCCGCGAGTGTGTGATGGTATGGTGTGGAGGGGGAGTCAATCTGTCTCTGACCCCGGGAATTTGTGATGGGATGGTGTGGAGGAAGATACACTCAGTGCCTGACCCCGGGAGTGTGTGATGGTATGGTGTGTAGGGGGAGTCACTCTGTCTCTGACCCTGGGAGTTTGTGATGGGACTGTAAGGTGGTAGATTCACTCAGTGCCTGACCCCGGGAGTGAGTGATGGAACGGTGCGGATGGAGATTCACTCAGTGTCTGAACCCGTTAATGTGTGATTGGACGTTGCGGAGACAGGTGCACTCTGTGTCTGACCCCGGGACTGAGTGATGGGAAGGTGTGCATGGATATTCACAATGTCTCTGACCCCGGGAGTTTGTGATGGGACGGTGTGCAGGTAGATTCACTCAGTGCCTGAACCCGGAAGTGTGTGATGGGACGGTGCGGATGGAGATTCACTCTGTGTCTGACCCCGGGAGTGTGTGATGGGACGGTGTGGAGGGAGATTCACTCTGTGTCTGTCACCGGGAGCATGTGATGGGACGGTGCGGAGGTAGAATCACACAGTGCCTGACCCCGGGAGTGTGTGATGTGGCGGTGTGGATGGAGATTCACTCTGTGTCTGCCCAACGGATTGTGAGGTGGTACGGTTTGGAGCGAGATTCACTCTGTGTCTGACCCCGAGAGTGTGTGATGGGACGGTGTGGAGGGAGATTTACTCTGTGTCTGACCCCGGGAGTGTGTGATGCGAAGGTGTGCAGGGAGATTCACTCTGTGTCTGACCCCTGGAGTGTGTGATGCGACGGTTTGGAGTGGGATTCACTCAGTTTCTGACCCCTGAATTGTGTGATGGGAATGTGTGAATGTAGACTCATTCTATGTCTGACCATGGGAGTGTGTGATGGGAAGGTGTGGAGGTAGATTCACTCTGTGCCTGACCGCAGGATGGTGTGATGGGACGGTGTGGATGGAGACTCATTCTGTGTCTGACCCCGGGTGTGTGTGATGTGGCGGGGTGGAATGAGATTCACTCTGTGGCTTACCCCGCAAGTGTGTGATGCGACGGGGTGGAGCGAGATTATCTCTGTGTCTGACACCCGGACTGTGAGATGGCACGGTGCTTATCGAGATTCACTCTGAGTCTGACCCCAAGAGTTTTGGATGGGAAGGTGAGGAGGTAGATTCACACAGTGCCTGACACCGGCAGTGTGTGATGGGAAGGTGTGTTTGGAGACTCATTATGTGTCTGACAACGGGAGTTTGTGATCTGACGGTGTGGATGGAGATTCACTCTGTGTCTGACCACCGGATTGTGAGATGGTACGGTGAGGAGCGAGATTCACTCTGTGTCTGACCACCGGATTGTGAGATGGTACGGTGAGGAGCGAGATTCACTCTGTGTCTGACTCCGGGAGTGTGTGATGGGACGGTTTTGAGGGGGATTCACTCAGTGTCAGACACCCGGATTGTGAGATGGTACGGTGAGGAGCGAGATTCACTCTGTGTCTGACACCGGGTGTGTGTGATGGGAAGGTGTGGATGGATATTCACTGTGTGTCTGACCCCAGCAGTGCGTGATGGGACGGTGCGGATGGAGATTCACTCTGTGTCTGACACCCGGATTGTGAGATGGTACGGTGAGGAGCGAGATTCGCTCTGTGTCTGACTGCGGGAGTGTGTGATGGGACGGTGTGGAGGGGGATTCACTCCGTGTCTGACCCCTGCCGTCTTTGATGGGACGATGGGGAGGGAGATTCACTCTGCGTCTGACCACGGGAGTGTGTGATGGGACGGTGTGGATGGAGATTCACTCTGTGTCTGACACCCGGATTGTGAGATGCCACGGTGCGGATCGAGATTCACTCTGTGTCTGACCCCAGAAGTGTATGATGGGAAGGTGAGGAGGTAGATTCACACAGTGCCTGACACCGGGAGTGTGTGATGGTACGGTGTGGTTGGAGACTCATTCTGTGTCTGACAACGGGAGTGTGTGATTTGACGGTGTGGATGGAGACTCATTCTGTGTCTGACAGACGGAGTGTGTGATTGGACGGTGTGGAGGGGGATTCACTCAGTGTCTGAACCCAGCCGTCTTTGATGGCACGATGTGGAGGGAGATTCTCTCTGTGTCTGACCCCGTTAGTGTGTGATGGGACTTTGCGAACGTAGATTCACTCAGACTCTGACCCCGGGATTGTGTGATGGAAAGGCGTGGAGATAGATTCACTCAGTATCTGACGCTGGAATTGTGTGATGGGACTGTGTGGATGGAGATTCACTCTGTGTCTGACACTGGGAGTGTGTGATGGGAATGTGTGGAGGTAGATTCACACAGTGCCTGACCCCGGAAGTGTGTGATGTGCCGGTGTGCAATTAGATTCACTCTGTGTATGACTACGGGAGTTTCTGATGTGACCTTGTGGATGGAGATTCACTCAGTGTCTGACCCCGGGAGTGTGTGATGGTATGGTGTGTAGGGGGAGTCACTCTGTCTCTGACCCTGGGAGTTTGTGATGGGACTGTAAGGTGGTAGATTCACTCAGTGCCTGACCCCGGGAGTGAGTGATGGAACGGTGCGGATGGAGATTCACTCAGTGTCTGAACCCGTTAATGTGTGATTGGACGTTGCGGAGACAGGTTCACTCTGTGTCTGACCCCGGGACTGAGTGATGGGAAGGTGTGCATGGATATTCACAATGTCTCTGACCCCGGGAGTTTGTGATGGGACGGTGTGCAGGTAGATTCACTCAGTGCCTGAACCCGGAAGTGTGTGATGGGACGGTGCGGATGGAGATTCACTCTGTGTCTGACCCCGGGAGTGTGTGATGGGACGGTGTGGAGGGAGATTCACTCTGTGTCTGTCACCGGGAGCATGTGATGGGACGGTGCGGAGGTAGAATCACACAGTGCCTGACCCCGGGAGTGTGTGATGTGGCGGTGTGGATGGAGATTCACTCTGTGTCTGACCAACGGATTGTGAGGTGGTACGGTTTGGAGCGAGATTCACTCTGTGTCTGACCCCGAGAGTGTGTGATGGGACGGTGTGGAGGGAGATTTACTCTGTGTCTGACCCCGGGAGTGTGTGATGCGAAGGTGTGCAGGGAGATTCACTCTGTGTCTGACCCCTGGAGTGTGTGATGCGACGGTTTGGAGTGGGATTCACTCAGTTTCTGACCCCTGAATTGTGTGATGGGAATGTGTGAATGTAGACTCATTCTATGTCTGACCATGGGAGTGTGTGATGGGAAGGTGTGGAGGTAGATTCACTCTGTGCCTGACCGCAGGATGGTGTGATGGGACGGTGTGGATGGAGACTCATTCTGTGTCTGACCCCGGATGTGTGTGATGTGGCGGGGTGGAATGAGATTCACTCTGTGGCTTACCCCGCAAGTGTGTGATGCGACGGGGTGGAGCGAGATTATCTCTGTGTCTGACACCCGGACTGTGAGATGGCACGGTGCTTATCGAGATTCACTCTGAGTCTGACCCGAAGAGTTTTGGATGGGAAGGTGAGGAGGTAGATTCACACAGTGCCTGACACCGGCAGTGTGTGATGGGAAGGTGTGTTTGGAGACTCATTATGTGTCTGACAACGGGAGTTTGTGATCTGACGGTGTGGATGGAGATTCACTCTGTGTCTGACCACCGGATTGTGAGATGGTACGGTGAGGAGCGAGATTCACTCTGTGTCTGACCCCGAGAGTGTGTGATGGGACGGTGTGGAGGGAGATTTACTCTGTGTCTGACCCCGGGAGTGTGTGATGCGAAGGTGTGCAGGGAGATTCACTCTGAGTCTGACCCCAGGAGTGTGTGATGGGAAGGTGAGGAGGTAGATTTACACAGTGCCTGACACCGGCAGTGTGTGATGGGAAGGTGTGTTTGGAGACTCATTATGTGTCTGACAACGGGAGTTTGTGATCTGACGGTGTGGATGGAGATTCACTCTGTGTCTGACCACCGGATTGTGAGATGGTACGGTGAGGAGCGAGATTCACTCTGTGTCTGACCCCGGGAGTGTGTGATGGGACGGTTTTGAGGGGGATTCACTCAGTGTCAGACACCCGGATTGTGAGATGGTACGGTGAGGAGCGAGATTCACTCTGTGTCTGACACCGGGTGTGTGTGATGGGAAGGTGTGGATGGATATTCACTGTGTGTCTGACCCCAGCAGTGCGTGATGGGACGGTGCGGATGGAGATTCACGCTGTGTCTGACACCGGGATTGTGAGATGGTACGGTGAGGAGCGAGATTCGCTCTGTGTCTGACTGCGGGAGTGTGTGATGGGACGGTGTGGAGGGGGATTCACTCCGTGTCTGACCCCTGCCGTCTTTGATGGGACGATGGGGAGGGAGATTCACTCTGCGCCTGACCACGGGAGTGTGTGATGGGACGGTGTGGATGGAGATTCACTCTGTGTCTGACACCCGGATTGTGAGATGCCACGGTGCGGATCGAGATTCACTCTGTGTCTGACCCCAGAAGTGTATGATGGGAAGGTGAGGAGGTAGATTCACACAGTGCCTGACACCGGGAGTGTGTGATGGTACGGTGTGGTTGGAGACTTATTCTGTGTCTGACAACGGGAGTGTGTGATGGGACGGTGTGGATGGAGACTCATTCTGTGTCTGACAGACGGAGTGTGTGATTGGACGGTGTGGAGGGGGATTCACTCAGTGTCTTTACCCAGCCGTCTTTGATGGCACGATGGGGAGGGAGATTCTCTCTGTGTCTGACCCCGTTAGTGTGTGATGGGACTTTGCGAACGTAGATTCACTCAGACTCTGACCACGGGATTGTGTGAAGGAGAGGCGTGGAGATAGATTCACTCAGTGTCTGACGCTGGATTTGTGTGATGGGACTTTGTGGATGGAGATTCACTCTGTGTCTGACACTGGGAGTGTGTGATGGGAAGGTGTGGAGGTAGATTCACACAGTGCCTGACCCCGGATGTGTGTGATGTGCCGGTATGCAATGAGATTCACTCTGTGTATGACTACGGGAGTTTCTGATTTGACGTTGTGGATGGAGATTCACGCTGTGTCTGACACCGGCAGTGTGTGATGGGACCGTGTGGAGGTAGATTCACTCAGTGTCTGACCCCGGGACTGTGTGATGGGAAGCTGTGCATGGATAATCACTATGTCTCTGACCCCGGGAGTTTGTGATGGGACGGTGTGCAGGTAGATTCACTCAGTGCCTGAACCCGGAAGTGTGTGATGGGACGGTGCGGATGGAGATTCACTCTGTGTCTGACCCCGGGAGCGTGTGATGGGACGGTGTGGAGGGAGATTCACTCTGTGCCTGTCACCGGGAGCATGTGATGGGACGGTGCGGAGGTAGAATCACACAGTGCCTGACCCCGGGAGTGTGTGATGGTACGGTGTGGTTGGAGACTCATTCTGTGTCTGACAACGGGAGTGTGTGATGGGACGGTGTGGATGGAGACTCATTCTGTGTCTGACAGACGGAGTGTGTGATTGGACGGTGTGGAGGGGGATTCACTCAGTGTCTGAACCCAGCCGTCTTTGATGGCACGATGGGGAGGGAGATTCTCTCTGTGTCTGACCCCGTTAGTGTGTGATGGGACTTTGCGAACGTAGATTCACTCAGACTCTGACCCCGGGATTGTGTGATGGAAAGGCGTGGAGATAGATTCACTCAGTGTCTGACGCTGGAATTGTGTGATGGGACTGTGTGGATGGAGATTCACTCTGTGTCTGACACTGGGAGTGTGTGATGGGAATGTGTGGAGGTAGATTCACACAGTGCCTGACCCCGGAAGTGTGCGATGTGCCGGTGTGCAATGAGATTCACTCTGTGTATGACTACGGGAGTTTCTGATGTGACGTTGTGGATGGAGATTCACTCTGTGACTGACACCGGCAGTGTGTGATGGGACGGTGTGGAGGTAGATTCACTCAGTGTCTGACCCCGCGAGTGTGTGATGGTATGGTGTGGAGGGGGAGTCAATCTGTCTCTGACCCCGGGAGTTTGTGATGGGATGGTGTGGAGGAAGATTCACACAGTTCCTGACCCCGGATGTGTGTGATGTGCCGGTGTGCAATGAAATTCACTCTGTGTATGACTACGGGAGTTTCTGATGTGACGTTCTGGATGGAGATTCACTCTGTGTCTGACACCGGCAGTGTGTGATGGGACGGTGTGGAGGTAGATTCACTCAGTGTCTGACCCCGCGAGTGTGTGATGGTATGGTGTGGAGGGGGAGTCAATCTGTCTCTGACCCCGGGAATTTGTGATGGGATGGTGTGGAGGAAGATACACTCAGTGCCTGACCCCCGGAGTGTGTGATGGTATGGTGTGTAGGGGGGGTGACTCTGTCTCTGACCCTGGGAGTTTTTGATGGGACTGTAAGGTGGTAGATTCACTCAGTGCCTGACCCCGGGAGTGAGTGATGGAACGGTGCGGATGGAGATTCACTCAGTGTCTGAACCCGTTAATGTGTGATTGGACGTTGCGTATATAGATTCACTCTGTGTCTGACCCCGGGACTGAGTGATGGGAAGGTGTGCATGGATATTCACAATGTCTCTGACCCCGGGAGTTTGTGATGGGACGGTGTGCAGGTAGATTCACTCAGTGCCTGAACCCGGAAGTGTGTGATGGGACGGTGCGGATGGAGATTCACTCTGTGTCTGACCCCGGGAGTGTGTGATGGGACGGTGTGGAGGGAGATTCACTCTGTGTCTGTCACCGGGAGCATGTGATGGGACGGTGCGGAGGTAGAATCACACAGTGCCTGACCCCGGGAGTGTGTGATGTGGCGGTGTGGATGGAGATTCACTCTGTGTCTGCCCAACGGATTGTGAGGTGGTACGGTTTGGAGCGAGATTCACTCTGTGTCTGACCCCGAGAGTGTGTGATGGGACGGTGTGGAGGGAGATTTACTCTGTGTCTGACCCCGGGTGTATGTGATGCGAAGGTGTGCAGGGAGATTCACTCTGTGTCTGACCCCTGGAGTGTGTGATGCGACGGTTTGGAGTGGGATTCACTCAGTTTCTGACCCCTGAATTGTGTGATGGGAATGTGTGAATGTAGACTCATTCTATGTCTGACCATGGGAGTGTGTGATGGGAAGGTGTGGAGGTAGATTCACTCTGTGCCTGACCGCAGGATGGTGTGATGGGACGGTGTGGATGGAGACTCATTCTGTGTCTGACCCCGGGTGTGTGTGATGTGGCGGGGTGGAATGAGATTCACTCTGTGGCTTACCCCGCAAGTGTGTGATGCGACGGGGTGGAGCGAGATTATCTCTGTGTCTGACACCCGGACTGTGAGATGGCACGGTGCTTATCGAGATTCACTCTGAGTCTGACCCCAAGAGTTTTGGATGGGAAGGTGAGGAGGTAGATTCACACAGTGCCTGACACCGGCAGTGTGTGATGGGAAGGTGTGTTTGGAGACTCATTATGTGTCTGACAACGGGAGTTTGTGATCTGACGGTGTGGATGGAGATTCACTCTGTGTCTGACCACCGGATTGTGAGATGGTACGGTGAGGAGCGAGATTCACTCTGTGTCTGACCACCGGATTGTGAGATGGTACGGTGAGGAGCGAGATTCACTCTGTGTCTGACTCCGGGAGTGTGTGATGGGACGGTTTTGAGGGGGATTCACTCAGTGTCAGACACCCGGATTGTGAGATGGTACGGTGAGGAGCGAGATTCACTCTGTGTCTGACACCGGGTGTGTGTGATGGGAAGGTGTGGATGGATATTCACTGTGTGTCTGACCCCAGCAGTGCGTGATGGGACGGTGCGGATGGAGATTCACTCTGTGTCTGACACCCGGATTGTGAGATGGTACGGTGAGGAGCGAGATTCGCTCTGTGTCTGACTGCGGGAGTGTGTGATGGGACGGTGTGGAGGGGGATTCACTCCGTGTCTGACCCCTGCCGTCTTTGATGGGACGATGGGGAGGGAGATTCACTCTGCGTCTGACCACGGGAGTGTGTGATGGGACGGTGTGGATGGAGATTCACTCTGTGTCTGACACCCGGATTGTGAGATGCCACGGTGCGGATCGAGATTCACTCTGTGTCTGACCCCAGAAGTGTATGATGGGAAGGTGAGGAGGTAGATTCACACAGTGCCTGACACCGGGAGTGTGTGATGGTACGGTGTGGTTGGAGACTCATTCTGTGTCTGACAACGGGAGTGTGTGATTTGACGGTGTGGATGGAGACTCATTCTGTGTCTGACAGACGGAGTGTGTGATTGGACGGTGTGGAGGGGGATTCACTCAGTGTCTGAACCCAGCCGTCTTTGATGGCACGATGTGGAGGGAGATTCTCTCTGTGTCTGACCCCGTTAGTGTGTGATGGGACTTTGCGAACGTAGATTCACTCAGACTCTGACCCCGGGATTGTGTGATGGAAAGGCGTGGAGATAGATTCACTCAGTATCTGACGCTGGAATTGTGTGATGGGACTGTGTGGATGGAGATTCACTCTGTGTCTGACACTGGGAGTGTGTGATGGGAATGTGTGGAGGTAGATTCACACAGTGCCTGACCCCGGAAGTGTGTGATGTGCCGGTGTGCAATTAGATTCACTCTGTGTATGACTACGGGAGTTTCTGATGTGACCTTGTGGATGGAGATTCACTCAGTGTCTGACCCCGGGAGTGTGTGATGGTATGGTGTGTAGGGGGAGTCACTCTGTCTCTGACCCTGGGAGTTTGTGATGGGACTGTAAGGTGGTAGATTCACTCAGTGCCTGACCCCGGGAGTGAGTGATGGAACGGTGCGGATGGAGATTCACTCAGTGTCTGAACCCGTTAATGTGTGATTGGACGTTGCGGAGACAGGTTCACTCTGTGTCTGACCCCGGGACTGAGTGATGGGAAGGTGTGCATGGATATTCACAATGTCTCTGACCCCGGGAGTTTGTGATGGGACGGTGTGCAGGTAGATTCACTCAGTGCCTGAACCCGGAAGTGTGTGATGGGACGGTGCGGATGGAGATTCACTCTGTGTCTGACCCCGGGAGTGTGTGATGGGACGGTGTGGAGGGAGATTCACTCTGTGTCTGTCACCGGGAGCATGTGATGGGACGGTGCGGAGGTAGAATCACACAGTGCCTGACCCCGGGAGTGTGTGATGTGGCGGTGTGGATGGAGATTCACTCTGTGTCTGACCAACGGATTGTGAGGTGGTACGGTTTGGAGCGAGATTCACTCTGTGTCTGACCCCGAGAGTGTGTGATGGGACGGTGTGGAGGGAGATTTACTCTGTGTCTGACCCCGGGAGTGTGTGATGCGAAGGTGTGCAGGGAGATTCACTCTGTGTCTGACCCCTGGAGTGTGTGATGCGACGGTTTGGAGTGGGATTCACTCAGTTTCTGACCCCTGAATTGTGTGATGGGAATGTGTGAATGTAGACTCATTCTATGTCTGACCATGGGAGTGTGTGATGGGAAGGTGTGGAGGTAGATTCACTCTGTGCCTGACCGCAGGATGGTGTGATGGGACGGTGTGGATGGAGACTCATTCTGTGTCTGACCCCGGATGTGTGTGATGTGGCGGGGTGGAATGAGATTCACTCTGTGGCTTACCCCGCAAGTGTGTGATGCGACGGGGTGGAGCGAGATTATCTCTGTGTCTGACACCCGGACTGTGAGATGGCACGGTGCTTATCGAGATTCACTCTGAGTCTGACCCCAAGAGTTTTGGATGGGAAGGTGAGGAGGTAGATTCACACAGTGCCTGACACCGGCAGTGTGTGATGGGAAGGTGTGTTTGGAGACTCATTCTGTGTCTGACAACGGGAGTGTGTGATTTGACGGTGTGGATGGAGACTCATTCTGTGTCTGACAGACGGAGTGTGTGATTGGACGGTGTGGAGGGGGATTCACTCAGTGTCTGAACCCAGCCGTCTTTGATGGCACGATGTGGAGGGAGATTCACTCCGTGTCTGACCCCTGCCGTCTTTGATGGGACGATGGGGAGGGAGATTCACTCTGCGTCTGACCACGGGAGTGTGTGATGGGACGGTGTGGATGGAGATTCACTGTGTGTCTGACCCCAGCAGTGCGTGATGGGACGGTGCGGATGGAGATTCACTCTGTGTCTGACACCCGGATTGTGAGATGGTACGGTGAGGAGCGAGATTCGCTCTGTGTCTGACTGCGGGAGTGTGTGATGGGACGGTGTGGAGGGGGATTCACTCCGTGTCTGACCCCTGCCGTCTTTGATGGGACGATGGGGAGGGAGATTCACTCTGCGTCTGACCACGGGAGTGTGTGATGGGACGGTGTGGATGGAGATTCACTCTGTGTCTGACACCCGGATTGTGAGATGCCACGGTGCGGATCGAGATTCACTCTGTGTCTGACCCCAGAAGTGTATGATGGGAAGGTGAGGAGGTAGATTCACACAGTGCCTGACACCGGGAGTGTGTGATGGTACGGTGTGGTTGGAGACTCATTCTGTGTCTGACAACGGGAGTGTGTGATTTGACGGTGTGGATGGAGACTCATTCTGTGTCTGACAGACGGAGTGTGTGATTGGACGGTGTGGAGGGGGATTCACTCAGTGTCTGAACCCAGCCGTCTTTGATGGCACGATGTGGAGGGAGATTCTCTCTGTGTCTGACCCCGTTAGTGTGTGATGGGACTTTGCGAACGTAGATTCACTCAGACTCTGACCCCGGGATTGTGTGATGGAAAGGCGTGGAGATAGATTCACTCAGTATCTGACGCTGGAATTGTGTGATGGGACTGTGTGGATGGAGATTCACTCTGTGTCTGACACTGGGAGTGTGTGATGGGAATGTGTGGAGGTAGATTCACACAGTGCCTGACCCCGGAAGTGTGTGATGTGCCGGTGTGCAATTAGATTCACTCTGTGTATGACTACGGGAGTTTCTGATGTGACCTTGTGGATGGAGATTCACTCAGTGTCTGACCCCGGGAGTGTGTGATGGTATGGTGTGTAGGGGGAGTCACTCTGTCTCTGACCCTGGGAGTTTGTGATGGGACTGTAAGGTGGTAGATTCACTCAGTGCCTGACCCCGGGAGTGAGTGATGGAACGGTGCGGATGGAGATTCACTCAGTGTCTGAACCCGTTAATGTGTGATTGGACGTTGCGGAGACAGGTTCACTCTGTGTCTGACCCCGGGACTGAGTGATGGGAAGGTGTGCATGGATATTCACAATGTCTCTGACCCCGGGAGTTTGTGATGGGACGGTGTGCAGGTAGATTCACTCAGTGCCTGAACCCGGAAGTGTGTGATGGGACGGTGCGGATGGAGATTCACTCTGTGTCTGACCCCGGGAGTGTGTGATGGGACGGTGTGGAGGGAGATTCACTCTGTGTCTGTCACCGGGAGCATGTGATGGGACGGTGCGGAGGTAGAATCACACAGTGCCTGACCCCGGGAGTGTGTGATGTGGCGGTGTGGATGGAGATTCACTCTGTGTCTGACCAACGGATTGTGAGGTGGTACGGTTTGGAGCGAGATTCACTCTGTGTCTGACCCCGAGAGTGTGTGATGGGACGGTGTGGAGGGAGATTTACTCTGTGTCTGACCCCGGGAGTGTGTGATGCGAAGGTGTGCAGGGAGATTCACTCTGTGTCTGACCCCTGGAGTGTGTGATGCGACGGTTTGGAGTGGGATTCACTCAGTTTCTGACCCCTGAATTGTGTGATGGGAATGTGTGAATGTAGACTCATTCTATGTCTGACCATGGGAGTGTGTGATGGGAAGGTGTGGAGGTAGATTCACTCTGTGCCTGACCGCAGGATGGTGTGATGGGACGGTGTGGATGGAGACTCATTCTGTGTCTGACCCCGGATGTGTGTGATGTGGCGGGGTGGAATGAGATTCACTCTGTGGCTTACCCCGCAAGTGTGTGATGCGACGGGGTGGAGCGAGATTATCTCTGTGTCTGACACCCGGACTGTGAGATGGCACGGTGCTTATCGAGATTCACTCTGAGTCTGACCCCAAGAGTTTTGGATGGGAAGGTGAGGAGGTAGATTCACACAGTGCCTGACACCGGCAGTGTGTGATGGGAAGGTGTGTTTGGAGACTCATTATGTGTCTGACAACGGGAGTTTGTGATCTGACGGTGTGGATGGAGATTCACTCTGTGTCTGACCACCGGATTGTGAGATGGTACGGTGAGGAGCGAGATTCACTCTGTGTCTGACCACCGGATTGTGAGATGGTACGGTGAGGAGCGAGATTCACTCTGTGTCTGACTCCGGGAGTGTGTGATGGGACGGTTTTGAGGGGGATTCACTCAGTGTCAGACACCCGGATTGTGAGATGGTACGGTGAGGAGCGAGATTCACTCTGTGTCTGACACCGGGTGTGTGTGATGGGAAGGTGTGGATGGATATTCACTGTGTGTCTGACCCCAGCAGTGCGTGATGGGACGGTGCGGATGGAGATTCACTCTGTGTCTGACACCCGGATTGTGAGATGGTACGGTGAGGAGCGAGATTCGCTCTGTGTCTGACTGCGGGAGTGTGTGATGGGACGGTGTGGAGGGGGATTCACTCCGTGTCTGACCCCTGCCGTCTTTGATGGGACGATGGGGAGGGAGATTCACTCTGCGTCTGACCACGGGAGTGTGTGATGGGACGGTGTGGATGGAGATTCACTCTGTGTCTGACACCCGGATTGTGAGATGCCACGGTGCGGATCGAGATTCACTCTGTGTCTGACCCCAGAAGTGTATGATGGGAAGGTGAGGAGGTAGATTCACACAGTGCCTGACACCGGGAGTGTGTGATGGTACGGTGTGGTTGGAGACTCATTCTGTGTCTGACAACGGGAGTGTGTGATTTGACGGTGTGGATGGAGACTCATTCTGTGTCTGACAGACGGAGTGTGTGATTGGACGGTGTGGAGGGGGATTCACTCAGTGTCTGAACCCAGCCGTCTTTGATGGCACGATGTGGAGGGAGATTCTCTCTGTGTCTGACCCCGTTAGTGTGTGATGGGACTTTGCGAACGTAGATTCACTCAGACTCTGACCCCGGGATTGTGTGATGGAAAGGCGTGGAGATAGATTCACTCAGTATCTGACGCTGGAATTGTGTGATGGGACTGTGTGGATGGAGATTCACTCTGTGTCTGACACTGGGAGTGTGTGATGGGAATGTGTGGAGGTAGATTCACACAGTGCCTGACCCCGGAAGTGTGTGATGTGCCGGTGTGCAATTAGATTCACTCTGTGTATGACTACGGGAGTTTCTGATGTGACCTTGTGGATGGAGATTCACTCAGTGTCTGACCCCGGGAGTGTGTGATGGTATGGTGTGTAGGGGGAGTCACTCTGTCTCTGACCCTGGGAGTTTGTGATGGGACTGTAAGGTGGTAGATTCACTCAGTGCCTGACCCCGGGAGTGAGTGATGGAACGGTGCGGATGGAGATTCACTCAGTGTCTGAACCCGTTAATGTGTGATTGGACGTTGCGGAGACAGGTTCACTCTGTGTCTGACCCCGGGACTGAGTGATGGGAAGGTGTGCATGGATATTCACAATGTCTCTGACCCCGGGAGTTTGTGATGGGACGGTGTGCAGGTAGATTCACTCAGTGCCTGAACCCGGAAGTGTGTGATGGGACGGTGCGGATGGAGATTCACTCTGTGTCTGACCCCGGGAGTGTGTGATGGGACGGTGTGGAGGGAGATTCACTCTGTGTCTGTCACCGGGAGCATGTGATGGGACGGTGCGGAGGTAGAATCACACAGTGCCTGACCCCGGGAGTGTGTGATGTGGCGGTGTGGATGGAGATTCACTCTGTGTCTGACCAACGGATTGTGAGGTGGTACGGTTTGGAGCGAGATTCACTCTGTGTCTGACCCCGAGAGTGTGTGATGGGACGGTGTGGAGGGAGATTTACTCTGTGTCTGACCCCGGGAGTGTGTGATGCGAAGGTGTGCAGGGAGATTCACTCTGTGTCTGACCCCTGGAGTGTGTGATGCGACGGTTTGGAGTGGGATTCACTCAGTTTCTGACCCCTGAATTGTGTGATGGGAATGTGTGAATGTAGACTCATTCTATGTCTGACCATGGGAGTGTGTGATGGGAAGGTGTGGAGGTAGATTCACTCTGTGCCTGACCGCAGGATGGTGTGATGGGACGGTGTGGATGGAGACTCATTCTGTGTCTGACCCCGGATGTGTGTGATGTGGCGGGGTGGAATGAGATTCACTCTGTGGCTTACCCCGCAAGTGTGTGATGCGACGGGGTGGAGCGAGATTATCTCTGTGTCTGACACCCGGACTGTGAGATGGCACGGTGCTTATCGAGATTCACTCTGAGTCTGACCCCAAGAGTTTTGGATGGGAAGGTGAGGAGGTAGATTCACACAGTGCCTGACACCGGCAGTGTGTGATGGGAAGGTGTGTTTGGAGACTCATTATGTGTCTGACAACGGGAGTTTGTGATCTGACGGTGTGGATGGAGATTCACTCTGTGTCTGACCACCGGATTGTGAGATGGTACGGTGAGGAGCGAGATTCACTCTGTGTCTGACCACCGGATTGTGAGATGGTACGGTGAGGAGCGAGATTCACTCTGTGTCTGACTCCGGGAGTGTGTGATGGGACGGTTTTGAGGGGGATTCACTCAGTGTCAGACACCCGGATTGTGAGATGGTACGGTGAGGAGCGAGATTCACTCTGTGTCTGACACCGGGTGTGTGTGATGGGAAGGTGTGGATGGATATTCACTGTGTGTCTGACCCCAGCAGTGCGTGATGGGACGGTGCGGATGGAGATTCACTCTGTGTCTGACACCCGGATTGTGAGATGGTACGGTGAGGAGCGAGATTCGCTCTGTGTCTGACTGCGGGAGTGTGTGATGGGACGGTGTGGAGGGGGATTCACTCCGTGTCTGACCCCTGCCGTCTTTGATGGGACGATGGGGAGGGAGATTCACTCTGCGTCTGACCACGGGAGTGTGTGATGGGACGGTGTGGATGGAGATTCACTCTGTGTCTGACACCCGGATTGTGAGATGCCACGGTGCGGATCGAGATTCACTCTGTGTCTGACCCCAGAAGTGTATGATGGGAAGGTGAGGAGGTAGATTCACACAGTGCCTGACACCGGGAGTGTGTGATGGTACGGTGTGGTTGGAGACTCATTCTGTGTCTGACAACGGGAGTGTGTGATTTGACGGTGTGGATGGAGACTCATTCTGTGTCTGACAGACGGAGTGTGTGATTGGACGGTGTGGAGGGGGATTCACTCAGTGTCTGAACCCAGCCGTCTTTGATGGCACGATGTGGAGGGAGATTCTCTCTGTGTCTGACCCCGTTAGTGTGTGATGGGACTTTGCGAACGTAGATTCACTCAGACTCTGACCCCGGGATTGTGTGATGGAAAGGCGTGGAGATAGATTCACTCAGTATCTGACGCTGGAATTGTGTGATGGGACTGTGTGGATGGAGATTCACTCTGTGTCTGACACTGGGAGTGTGTGATGGGAATGTGTGGAGGTAGATTCACACAGTGCCTGACCCCGGAAGTGTGTGATGTGCCGGTGTGCAATTAGATTCACTCTGTGTATGACTACGGGAGTTTCTGATGTGACCTTGTGGATGGAGATTCACTCAGTGTCTGACCCCGGGAGTGTGTGATGGTATGGTGTGTAGGGGGAGTCACTCTGTCTCTGACCCTGGGAGTTTGTGATGGGACTGTAAGGTGGTAGATTCACTCAGTGCCTGACCCCGGGAGTGAGTGATGGAACGGTGCGGATGGAGATTCACTCAGTGTCTGAACCCGTTAATGTGTGATTGGACGTTGCGGAGACAGGTTCACTCTGTGTCTGACCCCGGGACTGAGTGATGGGAAGGTGTGCATGGATATTCACAATGTCTCTGACCCCGGGAGTTTGTGATGGGACGGTGTGCAGGTAGATTCACTCAGTGCCTGAACCCGGAAGTGTGTGATGGGACGGTGCGGATGGAGATTCACTCTGTGTCTGACCCCGGGAGTGTGTGATGGGACGGTGTGGAGGGAGATTCACTCTGTGTCTGTCACCGGGAGCATGTGATGGGACGGTGCGGAGGTAGAATCACACAGTGCCTGACCCCGGGAGTGTGTGATGTGGCGGTGTGGATGGAGATTCACTCTGTGTCTGACCAACGGATTGTGAGGTGGTACGGTTTGGAGCGAGATTCACTCTGTGTCTGACCCCGAGAGTGTGTGATGGGACGGTGTGGAGGGAGATTTACTCTGTGTCTGACCCCGGGAGTGTGTGATGCGAAGGTGTGCAGGGAGATTCACTCTGTGTCTGACCCCTGGAGTGTGTGATGCGACGGTTTGGAGTGGGATTCACTCAGTTTCTGACCCCTGAATTGTGTGATGGGAATGTGTGAATGTAGACTCATTCTATGTCTGACCATGGGAGTGTGTGATGGGAAGGTGTGGAGGTAGATTCACTCTGTGCCTGACCGCAGGATGGTGTGATGGGACGGTGTGGATGGAGACTCATTCTGTGTCTGACCCCGGATGTGTGTGATGTGGCGGGGTGGAATGAGATTCACTCTGTGGCTTACCCCGCAAGTGTGTGATGCGACGGGGTGGAGCGAGATTATCTCTGTGTCTGACACCCGGACTGTGAGATGGCACGGTGCTTATCGAGATTCACTCTGAGTCTGACCCCAAGAGTTTTGGATGGGAAGGTGAGGAGGTAGATTCACACAGTGCCTGACACCGGCAGTGTGTGATGGGAAGGTGTGTTTGGAGACTCATTATGTGTCTGACAACGGGAGTTTGTGATCTGACGGTGTGGATGGAGATTCACTCTGTGTCTGACCACCGGATTGTGAGATGGTACGGTGAGGAGCGAGATTCACTCTGTGTCTGACCACCGGATTGTGAGATGGTACGGTGAGGAGCGAGATTCACTCTGTGTCTGACTCCGGGAGTGTGTGATGGGACGGTTTTGAGGGGGATTCACTCAGTGTCAGACACCCGGATTGTGAGATGGTACGGTGAGGAGCGAGATTCACTCTGTGTCTGACACCGGGTGTGTGTGATGGGAAGGTGTGGATGGATATTCACTGTGTGTCTGACCCCAGCAGTGCGTGATGGGACGGTGCGGATGGAGATTCACTCTGTGTCTGACACCCGGATTGTGAGATGGTACGGTGAGGAGCGAGATTCGCTCTGTGTCTGACTGCGGGAGTGTGTGATGGGACGGTGTGGAGGGGGATTCACTCCGTGTCTGACCCCTGCCGTCTTTGATGGGACGATGGGGAGGGAGATTCACTCTGCGTCTGACCACGGGAGTGTGTGATGGGACGGTGTGGATGGAGATTCACTCTGTGTCTGACACCCGGATTGTGAGATGCCACGGTGCGGATCGAGATTCACTCTGTGTCTGACCCCAGAAGTGTATGATGGGAAGGTGAGGAGGTAGATTCACACAGTGCCTGACACCGGGAGTGTGTGATGGTACGGTGTGGTTGGAGACTCATTCTGTGTCTGACAACGGGAGTGTGTGATTTGACGGTGTGGATGGAGACTCATTCTGTGTCTGACAGACGGAGTGTGTGATTGGACGGTGTGGAGGGGGATTCACTCAGTGTCTGAACCCAGCCGTCTTTGATGGCACGATGTGGAGGGAGATTCTCTCTGTGTCTGACCCCGTTAGTGTGTGATGGGACTTTGCGAACGTAGATTCACTCAGACTCTGACCCCGGGATTGTGTGATGGAAAGGCGTGGAGATAGATTCACTCAGTATCTGACGCTGGAATTGTGTGATGGGACTGTGTGGATGGAGATTCACTCTGTGTCTGACACTGGGAGTGTGTGATGGGAATGTGTGGAGGTAGATTCACACAGTGCCTGACCCCGGAAGTGTGTGATGTGCCGGTGTGCAATTAGATTCACTCTGTGTATGACTACGGGAGTTTCTGATGTGACCTTGTGGATGGAGATTCACTCAGTGTCTGACCCCGGGAGTGTGTGATGGTATGGTGTGTAGGGGGAGTCACTCTGTCTCTGACCCTGGGAGTTTGTGATGGGACTGTAAGGTGGTAGATTCACTCAGTGCCTGACCCCGGGAGTGAGTGATGGAACGGTGCGGATGGAGATTCACTCAGTGTCTGAACCCGTTAATGTGTGATTGGACGTTGCGGAGACAGGTTCACTCTGTGTCTGACCCCGGGACTGAGTGATGGGAAGGTGTGCATGGATATTCACAATGTCTCTGACCCCGGGAGTTTGTGATGGGACGGTGTGCAGGTAGATTCACTCAGTGCCTGAACCCGGAAGTGTGTGATGGGACGGTGCGGATGGAGATTCACTCTGTGTCTGACCCCGGGAGTGTGTGATGGGACGGTGTGGAGGGAGATTCACTCTGTGTCTGTCACCGGGAGCATGTGATGGGACGGTGCGGAGGTAGAATCACACAGTGCCTGACCCCGGGAGTGTGTGATGTGGCGGTGTGGATGGAGATTCACTCTGTGTCTGACCAACGGATTGTGAGGTGGTACGGTTTGGAGCGAGATTCACTCTGTGTCTGACCCCGAGAGTGTGTGATGGGACGGTGTGGAGGGAGATTTACTCTGTGTCTGACCCCGGGAGTGTGTGATGCGAAGGTGTGCAGGGAGATTCACTCTGTGTCTGACCCCTGGAGTGTGTGATGCGACGGTTTGGAGTGGGATTCACTCAGTTTCTGACCCCTGAATTGTGTGATGGGAATGTGTGAATGTAGACTCATTCTATGTCTGACCATGGGAGTGTGTGATGGGAAGGTGTGGAGGTAGATTCACTCTGTGCCTGACCGCAGGATGGTGTGATGGGACGGTGTGGATGGAGACTCATTCTGTGTCTGACCCCGGATGTGTGTGATGTGGCGGGGTGGAATGAGATTCACTCTGTGGCTTACCCCGCAAGTGTGTGATGCGACGGGGTGGAGCGAGATTATCTCTGTGTCTGACACCCGGACTGTGAGATGGCACGGTGCTTATCGAGATTCACTCTGAGTCTGACCCCAAGAGTTTTGGATGGGAAGGTGAGGAGGTAGATTCACACAGTGCCTGACACCGGCAGTGTGTGATGGGAAGGTGTGTTTGGAGACTCATTATGTGTCTGACAACGGGAGTTTGTGATCTGACGGTGTGGATGGAGATTCACTCTGTGTCTGACCACCGGATTGTGAGATGGTACGGTGAGGAGCGAGATTCACTCTGTGTCTGACCCCGGGAGTGTGTGATGGGACGGTTTTGAGGGGGATTCACTCAGTGTCAGACACCCGGATTGTGAGATGGTACGGTGAGGAGCGAGATTCACTCTGTGTCTGACACCGGGTGTGTGTGATGGGAAGGTGTGGATGGATATTCACTGTGTGTCTGACCCCAGCAGTGCGTGATGGGACGGTGCGGATGGAGATTCACTCTGTGTCTGACACCCGGATTGTGAGATGGTACGGTGAGGAGCGAGATTCGCTCTGTGTCTGACTGCGGGAGTGTGTGATGGGACGGTGTGGAGGGGGATTCACTCCGTGTCTGACCCCTGCCGTCTTTGATGGGACGATGGGGAGGGAGATTCACTCTGCGTCTGACCACGGGAGTGTGTGATGGGACGGTGTGGATGGAGATTCACTCTGTGTCTGACACCCGGATTGTGAGATGCCACGGTGCGGATCGAGATTCACTCTGTGTCTGACCCCAGAAGTGTATGATGGGAAGGTGAGGAGGTAGATTCACACAGTGCCTGACACCGGGAGTGTGTGATGGTACGGTGTGGTTGGAGACTCATTCTGTGTCTGACAACGGGAGTGTGTGATTTGACGGTGTGGATGGAGACTCATTCTGTGTCTGACAGACGGAGTGTGTGATTGGACGGTGTGGAGGGGGATTCACTCAGTGTCTGAACCCAGCCGTCTTTGATGGCACGATGTGGAGGGAGATTCTCTCTGTGTCTGACCCCGTTAGTGTGTGATGGGACTTTGCGAACGTAGATTCACTCAGACTCTGACCCCGGGATTGTGTGATGGAAAGGCGTGGAGATAGATTCACTCAGTATCTGACGCTGGAATTGTGTGATGGGACTGTGTGGATGGAGATTCACTCTGTGTCTGACACTGGGAGTGTGTGATGGGAATGTGTGGAGGTAGATTCACACAGTGCCTGACCCCGGAAGTGTGTGATGTGCCGGTGTGCAATTAGATTCACTCTGTGTATGACTACGGGAGTTTCTGATGTGACCTTGTGGATGGAGATTCACTCAGTGTCTGACCCCGGGAGTGTGTGATGGTATGGTGTGTAGGGGGAGTCACTCTGTCTCTGACCCTGGGAGTTTGTGATGGGACTGTAAGGTGGTAGATTCACTCAGTGCCTGACCCCGGGAGTGAGTGATGGAACGGTGCGGATGGAGATTCACTCAGTGTCTGAACCCGTTAATGTGTGATTGGACGTTGCGGAGACAGGTTCACTCTGTGTCTGACCCCGGGACTGAGTGATGGGAAGGTGTGCATGGATATTCACAATGTCTCTGACCCCGGGAGTTTGTGATGGGACGGTGTGCAGGTAGATTCACTCAGTGCCTGAACCCGGAAGTGTGTGATGGGACGGTGCGGATGGAGATTCACTCTGTGTCTGACCCCGGGAGTGTGTGATGGGACGGTGTGGAGGGAGATTCACTCTGTGTCTGTCACCGGGAGCATGTGATGGGACGGTGCGGAGGTAGAATCACACAGTGCCTGACCCCGGGAGTGTGTGATGTGGCGGTGTGGATGGAGATTCACTCTGTGTCTGACCAACGGATTGTGAGGTGGTACGGTTTGGAGCGAGATTCACTCTGTGTCTGACCCCGAGAGTGTGTGATGGGACGGTGTGGAGGGAGATTTACTCTGTGTCTGACCCCGGGAGTGTGTGATGCGAAGGTGTGCAGGGAGATTCACTCTGTGTCTGACCCCTGGAGTGTGTGATGCGACGGTTTGGAGTGGGATTCACTCAGTTTCTGACCCCTGAATTGTGTGATGGGAATGTGTGAATGTAGACTCATTCTATGTCTGACCATGGGAGTGTGTGATGGGAAGGTGTGGAGGTAGATTCACTCTGTGCCTGACCGCAGGATGGTGTGATGGGACGGTGTGGATGGAGACTCATTCTGTGTCTGACCCCGGATGTGTGTGATGTGGCGGGGTGGAATGAGATTCACTCTGTGGCTTACCCCGCAAGTGTGTGATGCGACGGGGTGGAGCGAGATTATCTCTGTGTCTGACACCCGGACTGTGAGATGGCACGGTGCTTATCGAGATTCACTCTGAGTCTGACCCCAAGAGTTTTGGATGGGAAGGTGAGGAGGTAGATTCACACAGTGCCTGACACCGGCAGTGTGTGATGGGAAGGTGTGTTTGGAGACTCATTATGTGTCTGACAACGGGAGTTTGTGATCTGACGGTGTGGATGGAGATTCACTCTGTGTCTGACCACCGGATTGTGAGATGGTACGGTGAGGAGCGAGATTCACTCTGTGTCTGACCACCGGATTGTGAGATGGTACGGTGAGGAGCGAGATTCACTCTGTGTCTGACTCCGGGAGTGTGTGATGGGACGGTTTTGAGGGGGATTCACTCAGTGTCAGACACCCGGATTGTGAGATGGTACGGTGAGGAGCGAGATTCACTCTGTGTCTGACACCGGGTGTGTGTGATGGGAAGGTGTGGATGGATATTCACTGTGTGTCTGACCCCAGCAGTGCGTGATGGGACGGTGCGGATGGAGATTCACTCTGTGTCTGACACCCGGATTGTGAGATGGTACGGTGAGGAGCGAGATTCGCTCTGTGTCTGACTGCGGGAGTGTGTGATGGGACGGTGTGGAGGGGGATTCACTCCGTGTCTGACCCCTGCCGTCTTTGATGGGACGATGGGGAGGGAGATTCACTCTGCGTCTGACCACGGGAGTGTGTGATGGGACGGTGTGGATGGAGATTCACTCTGTGTCTGACACCCGGATTGTGAGATGCCACGGTGCGGATCGAGATTCACTCTGTGTCTGACCCCAGAAGTGTATGATGGGAAGGTGAGGAGGTAGATTCACACAGTGCCTGACACCGGCAGTGTGTGATGGTACGGTGTGGTTGGAGACTCATTCTGTGTCTGACAACGGGAGTGTGTGATTTGACGGTGTGGATGGAGACTCATTCTGTGTCTGAACGACGGAGTGTGTGATTGGACGGTGTGGAGGGGGATTCACTCAGTGTCTGAACCCAGCCGTCTTTGATGGCACGATGTGGAGGGAGATTCTCTCTGTGTCTGACCCCGTTAGTGTGTGATGGGACTTTGCGAACGTAGATTCACTCAGACTCTGACCCCGGGATTGTGTGATGGAAAGGCGTGGAGATAGATTCACTCAGTATCTGACGCTGGAATTGTGTGATGGGACTGTGTGGATGGAGATTCACTCTGTGTCTGACACTGGGAGTGTGTGATGGGAATGTGTGGAGGTAGATTCACACAGTGCCTGACCCCGGAAGTGTGTGATGTGCCGGTGTGCAATTAGATTCACTCTGTGTATGACTACGGGAGTTTCTGATGTGACCTTGTGGATGGAGATTCACTCAGTGTCTGACCCCGGGAGTGTGTGATGGTATGGTGTGTAGGGGGAGTCACTCTGTCTCTGACCCTGGGAGTTTGTGATGGGACTGTAAGGTGGTAGATTCACTCAGTGCCTGACCCCGGGAGTGAGTGATGGAACGGTGCGGATGGAGATTCACTCAGTGTCTGAACCCGTTAATGTGTGATTGGACGTTGCGGAGACAGGTTCACTCTGTGTCTGACCCCGGGACTGAGTGATGGGAAGGTGTGCATGGATATTCACAATGTCTCTGACCCCGGGAGTTTGTGATGGGACGGTGTGCAGGTAGATTCACTCAGTGCCTGAACCCGGAAGTGTGTGATGGGACGGTGCGGATGGAGATTCACTCTGTGTCTGACCCCGGGAGTGTGTGATGGGACGGTGTGGAGGGAGATTCACTCTGTGTCTGTCACCGGGAGCATGTGATGGGACGGTGCGGAGGTAGAATCACACAGTGCCTGACCCCGGGAGTGTGTGATGTGGCGGTGTGGATGGAGATTCACTCTGTGTCTGACCAACGGATTGTGAGGTGGTACGGTTTGGAGCGAGATTCACTCTGTGTCTGACCCCGAGAGTGTGTGATGGGACGGTGTGGAGGGAGATTTACTCTGTGTCTGACCCCGGGAGTGTGTGATGCGAAGGTGTGCAGGGAGATTCACTCTGTGTCTGACCCCTGGAGTGTGTGATGCGACGGTTTGGAGTGGGATTCACTCAGTTTCTGACCCCTGAATTGTGTGATGGGAATGTGTGAATGTAGACTCATTCTATGTCTGACCATGGGAGTGTGTGATGGGAAGGTGTGGAGGTAGATTCACTCTGTGCCTGACCGCAGGATGGTGTGATGGGACGGTGTGGATGGAGACTCATTCTGTGTCTGACCCCGGATGTGTGTGATGTGGCGGGGTGGAATGAGATTCACTCTGTGGCTTACCCCGCAAGTGTGTGATGCGACGGGGTGGAGCGAGATTATCTCTGTGTCTGACACCCGGACTGTGAGATGGCACGGTGCTTATCGAGATTCACTCTGAGTCTGACCCCAAGAGTTTTGGATGGGAAGGTGAGGAGGTAGATTCACACAGTGCCTGACACCGGCAGTGTGTGATGGGAAGGTGTGTTTGGAGACTCATTATGTGTCTGACAACGGGAGTTTGTGATCTGACGGTGTGGATGGAGATTCACTCTGTGTCTGACCACCGGATTGTGAGATGGTACGGTGAGGAGCGAGATTCACTCTGTGTCTGACCCCGGGAGTGTGTGATGGGACGGTTTTGAGGGGGATTCACTCAGTGTCAGACACCCGGATTGTGAGATGGTACGGTGAGGAGCGAGATTCACTCTGTGTCTGACACCGGGTGTGTGTGATGGGAAGGTGTGGATGGATATTCACTGTGTGTCTGACCCCAGCAGTGCGTGATGGGACGGTGCGGATGGAGATTCACTCTGTGTCTGACACCCGGATTGTGAGATGGTACGGTGAGGAGCGAGATTCGCTCTGTGTCTGACTGCGGGAGTGTGTGATGGGACGGTGTGGAGGGGGATTCACTCCGTGTCTGACCCCTGCCGTCTTTGATGGGACGATGGGGAGGGAGATTCACTCTGCGTCTGACCACGGGAGTGTGTGATGGGACGGTGTGGATGGAGATTCACTCTGTGTCTGACACCCGGATTGTGAGATGCCACGGTGCGGATCGAGATTCACTCTGTGTCTGACCCCAGAAGTGTATGATGGGAAGGTGAGGAGGTAGATTCACACAGTGCCTGACACCGGCAGTGTGTGATGGTACGGTGTGGTTGGAGACTCATTCTGTGTCTGACAACGGGAGTGTGTGATTTGACGGTGTGGATGGAGACTCATTCTGTGTCTGACAGACGGAGTGTGTGATTGGACGGTGTGGAGGGGGATTCACTCAGTGTCTGAACCCAGCCGTCTTTGATGGCACGATGTGGAGGGAGATTCTCTCTGTGTCTGACCCCGTTAGTGTGTGATGGGACTTTGCGAACGTAGATTCACTCAGACTCTGACCCCGGGATTGTGTGATGGAAAGGCGTGGAGATAGATTCACTCAGTATCTGACGCTGGAATTGTGTGATGGGACTGTGTGGATGGAGATTCACTCTGTGTCTGACACTGGGAGTGTGTGATGGGAATGTGTGGAGGTAGATTCACACAGTGCCTGACCCCGGAAGTGTGTGATGTGCCGGTGTGCAATTAGATTCACTCTGTGTATGACTACGGGAGTTTCTGATGTGATCTTGTGGATGGAGATTCACTCAGTGTCTGACCCCGGGAGTGTGTGATGGTATGGTGTGTAGGGGGAGTCACTCTGTCTCTGACCCTGGGAGTTTGTGATGGGACTGTAAGGTGGTAAATTCACTCAGTGCCTGACCCCGGAAGTGTGTGATGGGACGGTGCGGATGGAGATTCACTCTGTGTCTGACCCCGGGAGTGTGTGATGGGACGGTGTGGAGGGAGATTCACTCAGTGTCTGAACCCGTTAATGTGTGATTGGACTTTGCGGAGACAGGTTCACTCTGTGTCTGACCCCGGGACTGAGTGATGGGAAGGTGTGCATGGATATTCACAATGTCTCTGACCCCGGGAGTTTGTGATGGGACGGTGTGCAGGTAGATTCACTCAGTGCCTGAACCCGGAAGTGTGTGATGGGACGGTGCGGATGGAGATTCACTCTGTGTCTGACCCCGGGAGTGTGTGATGGGACGGTGTGGAGGGAGATTCACTCTGTGTCTGTCACCGGGAGCATGTGCTGGGACGGTGCGGAGGTAGAATCACACAGTGCCTGACCCCGGGAGTGTGTGATGTGGCGGTGTGGATGGAGATTCACTCTGTGTCTGACCATCGGATTGTGAGGTGGTACGGTTTGGAGCGAGATTCACTCTGTGTCTGACCCCGAGAGTGTGTGATGGGACGGTGTGGAGGGAGATTTACTCTGTGTCTGACCCCGGGAGTGTGTGATGCGAAGGTGTGCAGGGAGATTCACTCTGTGTCTGACCCCTGGAGTGTGTGATGCGAAGGTGTGCAGGGAGATTCACTCTGTGTCTGACCCCTGGAGTGTGTGATGCGACGGTTTGGAGTGGGATTCACTCAGTTTCTGACCCCTGAATTGTGTGATGGGAATGTGTGAATGTAGACTCATTCTATGTCTGACCATGGGAGTGTGTGATGGGAAGGTGTGGAGGTAGATTCACTCTGTGCCTGACCGCAGGATGGTGTGATGGGACGGTGTGGATGGAGACTCATTCTGTGTCTGACCCCGGATGTGTGTGATGTGGCGGGGTGGAATGAGATTCACTCTGTGGCTTACCCCGCAAGTGTGTGATGCGACGGGGTGGAGCGAGATTATCTCTGTGTCTGACACCCGGACTGTGAGATGGCACGGTGCTTATCGAGATTCACTCTGAGTCTGACCCGAAGAGTTTTGGATGGGAAGGTGAGGAGGTAGATTCACACAGTGCCTGACACCGGCAGTGTGTGATGGGAAGGTGTGTTTGGAGACTCATTATGTGTCTGACAACGGGAGTTTGTGATCTGACGGTGTGGATGGAGATTCACTCTGTGTCTGACCACCGGATTGTGAGATGGTACGGTGAGGAGCGAGATTCACTCTGTGTCTGACCCCGGGAGTGTGTGATGGGACGGTTTTGAGGGGCATTCACTCAGTGTCAGACACCCGGATTGTGAGATGGTACGGTGAGGAGCGAGATTCGCTCTGTGTCTGACTGCGGGAGTGTGTGATGGGACGGTGTGGAGGGGGATTCACTCCGTGTCTGACCCCTGCCGTCTTTGATGGGACGATGGGGAGGGAGATTCACTCTGCGTCTGACCACGGGAGTGTGTGATGGGACGGTGTGGATGGAGATTCACTCTGTGTCTGACACCCGGATTGTGAGATGCCACGGTGCGGATCGAGATTCACTCTGTGTCTGACCCCAGAAGTGTATGATGGGATGATGAGGAGGTAGATTCACACAGTGCCTGACACCGGGAGTGTGTGATGGTACGGTGTGGTTGGAGACTCATTCTGTGTCTGACAACGGGAGTGTGTGATTTGACGGTGTGGATGGAGACTCATTCTGTGTCTGACAGACGGAGTGTGTGATTGGACGGTGTGGAGGGGGATTCACTCAGTGTCTGAACCCAGCCGTCTTTGATGGCACGATGTGGAGGGAGATTCTCTCTGTGTCTGACCCCGTTAGTGTGTGATGGGACTTTGCGAACGTAGATTCACTCAGACTATGACCCCGGGATTGTGTGATGGAAAGGCGTGGAGATAGATTCACTCAGTATCTGACGCTGGAATTGTGTGATGGGACTGTGTGGATGGAGATTCACTCTGTGTCTGACACTGGGAGTGTGTGATGGGAATGTGTGGAGGTAGATTCACACAGTGCCTGACCCCGGAAGTGTGTGATGTGCCGGTGTGCAATTAGATTCCCTCTGTGTATGACTACGGGAGTTTCTGATGTGACCTTGTGGATGGAGATTCACTCAGTGTCTGACCCCGGGAGTGTGTGATGGTATGGTGTGTAGGGGGAGTCACTCTGTCTCTGACCCTGGGAGTTTGTGATGGGACTGTAAGGTGGTAGATTCACTCAGTGCCTGACCCCGGAAGTGTGTGATGGGACGGTGCGGATGGAGATTCACTCTGTGTCTGACCCCGGGAGTGTGTGATGGGACGGTGTGGAGGGAGATTCACTCTGTGTCTGTCACCGGGAGCATGTGATGGGACGGTGCGGAGGTAGAATCACACAGTGCCTGACCCCGGGAGTGTGTGATGTGGCGGTGTGGATGGAGATTCACTCTGTGTCTGACCACCGGATTGTGAGGTGGTACGGTTTGGAGCGAGATTCACTCTGTGTCTGACCCCGAGAGTGTGTGATGGGACGGTGTGGAGGGAGATTTACTCTGTGTCTGACCCCGGGAGTGTGTGATGCGAAGGTGTGCAGGGAGATTCACTCTGTGTCTGACCCCTGGAGTGTGTGATGCGACGGTTTGGAGTGGGATTAACTCAGTTTCTGACCCCTGAATTGTGTGATGGGAATGTGTGAATGTAGACTCATTCTATGTCTGACCATGGGAGTGTGTGATGGGAAGGTGTGGAGGTAGATTCACTCTGTGCCTGACCGCAGGATGGTGTGATGGGACGGTGTGGATGGAGACTCATTCTGTGTCTGACCCCGGGTGTGTGTGATGTGGCGGGGTGGAATGAGATTCACTCTGTGGCTTACCCCGCAAGTGTGTGATGCGACGGGGTGGAGCGAGATTATCTCTGTGTCTGACACCCGGACTGTGAGATGGCACGGTGCTTATCGAGATTCACTCTGAGTCTGACCCGAAGAGTTTTGGATGGGAAGGTGAGGAGGTAGATTCACACAGTGCCTGACACCGGCAGTGTGTGATGGGAAGGTGTGTTTGGAGACTCATTATGTGTCTGACAACGGGAGTTTGTGATCTGACGGTGTGGATGGAGATTCACTCTGTGTCTGACCCCGGGACTGTGTGATGGGAAGGTGTGCATGGATATTCACTATGTCTCTGACCCCGGGAGTTTGTGATGGGACGGTGTGCAGGTAGATTCACTCGGTGCCTGAACCCGGAAGTGTGTGATGGGACGGAGCGGATGGAGATTCACTCTGTGTCTGACCCCGGGAGTGTGTGATGGGAAGGTGAGGAGGTAGATTCACACAGTGGCTGACACCGAGAGTGTGTGATGGTACGGTGTGGTTGGAGACTCATTCTGTGTCTGACAACGGGAGTGTGTGATGGGACGGTGTGGATGGAGACTCATTCTGTGTCTGACAGACGGAGTGTGTGATTGGACGGTGTGGAGGGGGATTCACTCAGTGTCTGAACCCAGCCGTCTTTGATGGCACGATGGGGAGGGAGATTCTCTCTGTGTCTGACCCCGTTAGTGTGTGATGGGACTTTGCGAACGTAGATTCACTCAGACTTTGACCCCGGGATTGTGTGATGGAAAGGCGTGGAGATAGATTCACTCAGTGTCTGACGCTGGAATTGTGTGATGGGACTGTGTGGATGGAGATTCACTCTGTGTCTGACACTGGGAGCGTGTGATGGAACGGTGTGGAGGTAGATTCACTCAGTGTCTGACCCCGCGAGTGTGTGATGGTATGGTGTGGAGGGGGCGTCAATCTGTCTCTGACCCCGGGAGTTTGTGATTTGATGGTGTGGAGGAAGATACACTCAGTGCCTGACCCCGGGAGTGTGTGATGGTATGGTGTGGAGGGGGAGTCACTCTGTCTCTGACCCTGGGAGTTTGTGATGGGACTGTAAGGTGGTAGATTCACTCAGTGCCTGACCCCGGGAGTGAGTGATGGAACGGTGCGGATGGAGATTCACTCAGTGTCTGAACCCGTTAATGTGTGATTGGACGTTGCGGAGATAGATTCACTCTGTGTCAGTCACCGGGAGTGTGTGATGGGACGGTGTGCAGCGAGATTCACTCTGTGTCTGTCACCGGGAGCATGTGATGGGACGGTGCGGAGGTAGAATCACACAGTGCCTGACCCCGGGAGTGTGTGATGTGGCGGTGTGGATGGAGATTCACTCTGTGTCTGACCACCGGATTGTGAGGTGGTACGGTTTGGAGCGAGATTCACTCTGTGTCTGACCCCGAGAGTGTGTGATGGGACGGTGTGGAGGGAGATTTACTCTGTGTCTGACCCCGGGAGTGTGTGATGGGAAGGTGTGGAGGTAGATTCACTCTGTGCCTGACAGTGGGAGTGTGTGATGGGAAGGTGAGGAAGTAGACTCATTCTGTGTCTGACACACGGAGTGTGTGATGGGACGGTGTGGAGGGGTTTCACTCAGTTTCCGACCCGTGAATTGTGTAATGGGAATGTGTGAATGGGGACTCATTCTATGTCTGACCCTGGGAGAGTGTGATGGGAAGGTGTGGAGGTAGATTCACTCAGCGCCTGACCCCAGGAGGGTGTGATGGGACGGTGTGGATGGAGACTCATTCTGTGTCTGACCCCGGGAGTGTCTGATGGGACGCTGTGGAGAGAGATTATCTCTGTGTCTGACACCCGGACTGTGAGATGGCACGGTGCGGATCGAGATTCACTCTGAGTCTGACCCCAGGAGTGTGTGATGGGAAGGTGAGGAGGTAGATTCACACAGTGCCTGACACCGGCAGTGTGTGATGGGAAGGTGTGTTTGGAGACTCATTCTGTGTCTGACAACGGGAGTTTGTGATCTGACGGTGTGGATGGAGATTCACTCTGTGTCTGACCACCGGATTGTGAGATGGTACGGTGAGGAGCGAGATTCACTCTATGTCTGACCCCGGGAGATTGTGATGGGACGGTGTTGAGGGAGATTCACTCTGTGTCTGACCCCGGGAGTGTGTGATGGGAAGGTGCGGAGGTAGCTTCACACAGTGCCTGACAGTGGGAGTGTGTGATGGGAAGGTGAGGATGTAGACTCATTCTGTGTCTGACACACGGGGTGTGTGATGGGACGGTGTGGAGGGGGATTCACTCAGTTTCTGACCCCTGAATTGTGTGATGGGAATGTGTGAATGGGGACTCATTCTATGTCTGACCCTGGGAGAGTGGGATGGGAAGGTGTGGAGGTAGATTCACTCTGTGCCTGACCGCCGGAGGGTGTGATGGTACGGTGTGGATGGAGACACATTCTGTGTCTGACCCCGGGTGTGTGTGATGTGGCGGTGTGGAATGAGATTCACTCTGTGGCTGACCCCCGGAGTGTGTGATGCGACGGGGTGGATGCATATTCACTCTGTGGCTGAGCCCCGGAGTGTGTGATGTGGCGGTGTGGATGGAGATTCACTCTGTGTCTGACCACCGGATTGTGAGGTGGTACGATTTGGAGCGAGATTCACGCTGTGTCTGACACCGGCAGTGTGTGATGGGACGGTGTGGATGGATGTTCACCATGTCTCTGACCCCGGGAGTTTGTGATGGGACGGTGTGCAGGTAGATTCACTCAGTGCCTGAACCCGGAAGTGTTTGATGGGACGGTGCGGATGGGGATTCACTCTGTGTCTGACCCCGGGAGCGTGTGATGGGACGGTGTGGAGGGAGATTCACTCTGTGCCTGACCCCGGGAGTGTGTGATGTGGCGTTGTGGATGGAGATTCACTCTGTGTCTGACCACCGGATTGTGAGGTGGTACGGTTTGGAGCGAGATTCACTCTGTGTCTGACCCCGAGAGTGTGTGATGGGACGGTGTGGAGGGAGATTCACTCTGTGTCTGACCCCGGGAGTGTGTGATGAGAATGTGTGCAGGGAGATTCACTCTGTGTCTGACCCCTGGAGTGTGTGATGGAACGGTTTGGAGTGGGATTCACTCATTTTCTGACCCCTGAATTGTGTGATGGGAATGTGTGAATGGAGACTCATTCTATGTTTGACCCTGGAAGTGTGTGATGGGAAAGTGTGGAGGTAGATTCACTCTGTGCCTGACCCCCGAGGGTGTGATGGGACGGTGTGGATGGAGACTCATTCTGTGTCTGACCCCGGGTGTGTGTGATATGGCGGTGTGGAATGAGGTTCACTCTGTGGCTGACCTCGGGAGTGTGTGATGCGACGGGTTGGATGCATATTCACTCTGTGCCTGACCCCGGGAGTGTCTGATGGGACGCTGTGGAGAGAGATTATCTCTGTGTCTGACACCCGGACTGTGAGATGGCACGGTGCGGATCGAGATTCACTCTGAGTCTGACCCCAGGAGTGTGTGATGGGAAGGTGAGGAGGTAGATTCACACAGTGCCTGACACCGGGTGAGTGTGATGGGAAGGTGTGTTTGGAGACTCATCATGTGTCTGACAACGGGAGTTTGTGATCTGACGGTGTGGATGGAGATTCACTCTGTGTCTGACCACCGGATTGTGAGATGGTACGGTGAGGAGCGAGATTCACTCTGCGTCTGACCCCGTGAGTGTGTGATGGGACGGTGTTGAGGGAGATTCACTCTGTTTCTGACCACGGGAGTGTGTGATGGGAAGGTGTGGAGGTAGCTTCACACTGTGCCTGACACTGGGAGTGTGTGATGGGACGGTGTGGATGGAGACTCATTCTGTGTCTGACACACGGAGTGTGTGATGGGACGGTGAGGAGCGAGATTCACTCTGTGTCTGACTGCGGGAGTGTGTGATGGGACGGTGTGGAGGGGGATTCACTCCGTGTCTGACCCCAGCCGTCTTTGATGGGACAATGGGGAGGGAGATACACTCTGCGTCTTACCACGGGAGTGTGTGATGGGACGGTGTGGATGGAGATTCACTCTGTGTCTGACCCCGGGAGTGTGTGATGGGACGGTGTGGATGGAGATTATCTCAGTGTCTGATACCCAGATTGTGAGATGCCACGGTGCGGATCGAGATTCACTCTGTGTCTGACCCCAGGAGGGTGTGCTGGGAAGGTGAGGAGGTAGATTCACACAGTGGCTGACACCAGGAGTGTGTGATGGTACGGTGTGGTTGGAGACTCATTCTGTGTCTGACAACGGCAGTGTGTGATGGGACGGTGTGGATGGAGACTCATTCTGCGTCTGACAGACGGAGTGTGTGATTGGGCCGTGTGGAGGGGGATTCACTCAGTGTCTGAACCCAGCCGTCTTTGATGGCACGATGGGGAGGGAGATTCTCTCTGTGTCTGACCCCAGGAGGGTGTGCTGGGAAGGTGAGGAGGTAGATTCACACAGTGGCTGACACCAGGAGTGTGTGATGGTACGGTGTGGTTGGAGACTCATTCTGTGTCTGACAACGGCAGTGTGTGATGGGACGGTGTGGATGGAGACTCATTCTGCGTCTGACAGACGGAGTGTGTGATTGGGCCGTGTGGAGGGGGATTCACTCAGTGTCTGAACCCAGCCGTCTTTGATGGCACGATGGGGAGGGAGATTCTCTCTGTGTCTGACCCCGTTAGTGTGTGATGGGACTTTGCGAACGTAGATTCACTCAGACTCTGACCAAGGGATTGTGTGATGGAAAGGCGTGGAGATAGATTCACTCAGTGTCTGACGCTGGAATTGTGTGATGGGACTTTGTGGATGGAGATTCACTCTGTGTCTGACACTGGGAGTGTGTGATGGGAAGGTGTGGAGGTAGATTCACACAGTGCCTGACCCCGGATGTGTGTGATGTGCCGGTGTGCAATGAGATTCACTCTGTGTATGACCACGGGAGTTTCTGATTTGACGTTGTGGATGGAGATTCACGCTGTGTCTGACAGCGGCAGTGTGTGATGGGACGGTGTGGAGGTAGATTCACTCAGTGTCTGACCCCGCGTGTGTGTGATGGTATGGTGTGGAGGGGGAGTCACTCAGTGTCTGAACCGGTTAATGTATGATTGGACGTTGCGGAGATAGGTTCACTCTGTGTCTGACCCCGGGACTGAGTGATGGGAAGGTGTGCATGGATATTCACTATGTCTCTGACCCCGGGAGTTTGTGATGGGACGGTGTGCAGGTAGATTCACTCAGTGCCTGAACCCGGAAGTGTGTGATGGGACGGTGCGGATGGAGATTCACTCTGTGTCTGACCCCGGGAGCGTGTGATGGGACGGTGTGGAGGGAGATTCACTCTGTGCCTATCACCGGGAGCATGTGATGGGACGGTGCGGAGGTAGAATCACACAGTGCCTGACCCCGGGAGTGTGTGATGTGGCGCTGTGGATGGAGATTCACTCTGTGTCTGACCACCGGATTGTGAGGTGGTACGGTTTGGAGCGAGATTCACTCTGTGTCTGACCCCGAGAGTGTGTGATGGGAAGGTGAGGAGGTAGATTCACACAGTGCCTGACACCGGCAGTGTGTGATGGGAAGGTGTGTTTGGAGACTCATTCTGTGTCTGACAACGGGAGTTTGTGATCTGACGGTGTGGATGGAGATTCACTCTGTGTCTGACCACCGGATTGTGAGATGGTACGGTGAGGAGCGAGATTCACTCTATGTCTGACCCCGGGAGATTGTGATGGGACGGTGTTGAGGGAGATTCACTCTGTGTTTGACCCCGGGAGTGTGTGATGGGAAGGTGCGGAGGTAGCTTCACACAGTGCCTGACAGTGGGAGTGTGTGATGGGAAGGTGAGGAAGTAGACTCATTCTGTGTCTGACACACGGGGTGTGTGATGGGACGGTGTGGAGGGAGATTCACTCAGTTTCTGACCCCTGAATTGTGTGATGGGAATGTGTGAATGGGGACTCATTCTATGTCTGACCCTGGGAGAGTGTGATGGGAAGGTGTGGAGGTAGATTCACTCTGTGCCTGACCGCCGGAGGGTGTGATGGTACGGTGTGGATGGAGACACATTCTGTGTCTGACCCCGGGTGTGTGTGATGTGGCCGTGTGGAATGAGATTCACTCTGTGGCTGACCCCCGGAGTGTGTGATGCGACGGGGTGGATGCATATTCACTCTGTGCCTGTCCCCGGGAGTGTCTGATGGGACGCTGTGGAGAGAGATTATCTCTGTGTCTGACACCCGGACTGTGAGATGGTACGGTGAGGAGCGAGATTCACTCTGTGTCTGACCCCGGGAGTGTGTGATGGGACGGTGTGGATGGAGACTCATTCTGTGTCTGACACACGGAGTGTTTGATGGGACGGTATGGAGGGGGATTCACTCAGAGTCTGACCCCAGCCGTCTTTGATGGCACGATGGGGAATGAGATTCACTCTGTGTCTGACCACCGGATTGTGAGATGGTACGGTGAGGAGCGAGATTCACTCTGTGTCTGACCCCGGGAGTGTGTGATGGGACGGTGTGGATGGAGACTCATTCTGTGTCTGACACACGGAGTGTGTGATGGGACGGTATGGAGGGGTATTCACTCAGAGTCTGACTGCAGCCGTCTTTGATGGCACGATGGGGAATGAGATTCACTCTGCGTCTGACCACGGGAGTGTGTGATGGGACGGTGTGGATGGAGATTCACTCTGTGTCAGACAACCGGATTGTGAGATGGTACGATGAGGAGCGAGATTCACTCTGTGTCTGACACCGGGTGTGTGTGATGGGAAGGTGTGGATGGATATTCACTGTGTGTCTGACCCCAGCAGTGTGTGATGGGACGGTGCGGATGGAGATTCACTCTGTGTCTGACACCCGGATTGTGAGATGGTACGGTGAGGAGCGAGATTCACTCTGTGTCTGACTGCGGGAGTGTGTGATGGGACGGTGTGGAGGGGGTTCACTCCGTGTCTGACCCCAGCCGTCTTTGATGGGACAATGGGGAGGGAGATACACTCTGCGTCTGACCACGGGAGTGTGTGATGGGACGGTGTGGATGGAGATTCACTCTGTGTCTGACCCCGGGAGTGTGTGATGCGACGGTGTGGATGGAGATTATCTCAGTGTCTGACACCCGGATTGTGAGATGCCATGGTGCGGATCGAGATTCACTCTGTGTCTGACCCCAGGAGGGTGTGCTGGTAAGGTGAGGAGGTAGATTCACACAGTGGCTGACACCAGGAGTGTGTGATGGTACGGTGTGGTTGGAGACTCATTCTGTGTCTGACAACGGGAGTGTGTGATGGGACGGTGTGGATGGAGACTCATTCTGTGTCTGACAGACGGAGTGTGTGATTGGGCGGTGTGGAGGGGGATTCACTCAGTGTCTGAACCCAGCCGTCTTTGATGGCACGATGGGGAGGGAGATTCTCTCTGTGTCTGACCCCGTTAGTGTGTGATTGGACATTGCGAACGTAGATTCACTCAGACTCTGACCCCGGGATTGTGTGATGGAAAGGCGTGGAGATAGATTCACTCAGTGTCTGACGCTGGAATTGTGTGATGGGACTTTGTGGATGGAGATTCACTCTGTGTCTGACACTGGGAGTGTGTGATGGGACTTTGTGGAGGTAGATTCACTCAGTGTCTGACCCCGCGTGTGTGTGATGGTATGGTGTGGAGGGGGAGTCACTCAGTGTCTGAACCGGTTAATGTGTGATTGGACGTTGCGTAGATAGAATCACTCAGTGTCTGACCCCGGGAGTTTGTGATGGGACGGTGTGCAGGTAGATTCA
Organism: Hemitrygon akajei; assembly: GCF_048418815.1. Lineage (NCBI taxonomy): Eukaryota > Metazoa > Chordata > Chondrichthyes > Myliobatiformes > Dasyatidae > Hemitrygon > Hemitrygon akajei. The sequence goes on along the minus strand of NW_027331925.1, from coordinate 4,334,891 downwards.
CTCAGTGCCTGAACCCGGAAGTGTGTGATGGGACGGTGCGGATGGAGATTCACTCTGTGTCTGACCCCGGGAGTGTGTGATGGGACGGTGTGGAGGGAGATTCATTCTGTCTCTGTCTCCGGGAGCATGTGATGGGACGGTGCGGAGGTAGAATCACACAGTGCCTGACCCCGGGAGTGTGTGATGTGGCGGTGTGGATGGAGATTCACTCTGTGTCTGACCACCGGATTGTGAGGTAGTACGGTTTGGAGCGAGATTCACTCTTGTGTCTGACCCCGAGTGTGTGTGATGGGACGGTGTGGAGGGAGATTTACTCTGTGTCTGACCCCGGGAGTGTGTGATGCGAAGGTGTGCAGGGAGATTCACTCTGTGTCTGACCCCTGGAGTGTGTGATGGGACGGTTTGGAGTGGCATATTTTTGTGGACTTCTGCATTGTTACGTTCCAGTGAGACAGGGAGGTTATGGAGGTGTACAGTTTCAGGGCATATTTGTGTGGAGTTCTGCATTGGTACGTTCCAGTGAGACAGGGAGGTTATGTAGGTGTACATGTTCAAGGCATATTTGTGTGTTATTCTGCATTGTTACGTTCCAGTGAGAAAGGGAGGTTATGGAGGGGTACAGGTTCAGGGCATATTTTTGTGGCGTTCTGCATTGGTACGTTCCAAAGAGACAGGGAGGTTATGGAGAGTACATATTCAGGGGATATTTTTGTGGAGTTCTGCATTGGTACGTTCCAGTGAGACAGGGAGGTTATGGAGGGGTACAGTTTCAGGGCATATTTGTGTGGAGTTCTGCATTGTTACATTCCAGTGAGACAGGGAGGTTATGGAGGGGTACAGGTTTAGTGCATATTTAAGTGGAGTTCTGTATTGGAACATTCCAGTGAGACACGGAGGGTATGGAGGGGTACAGGTTCAGGGCATATTTGTGTGGAGTTCTGCATTGGTACGATCCAGTGAGACAGGGTGTTTATGGAGGCGTACAGGTTCAGGGCATATTTGTGTGGAGTTCTGCATTGGAACATTCCAGTGAGACACGGAGGATATGGAGGGGTGCAGGTTCAGGGCATATTTGTGTGGAGTTCTGCATTGGTACGTTCCAGTGAGACAGGGTGGTTATGGAGGCGTACAGGTTCAGGGCATATTTGTGTGGAGTTCTGCATTGGTACATTCGAGTGAGACACGGAGGATATGGAGGGATACACGTTCATGGCATATTTGTGCGGAGTTCTTCATTGGTACGTTCCAGTGTGACAGGTAGGTTTTGGAGCGTACAGGTTCAGGGCATATTTGTATGGAGTTCTACATTGGTACATTCTACTGAGACAGGGAGGTTATGGAGGGTACATATTCAGGGCATATTTTTGTGGAGTTCTGTATTGGTACGTTCCAGTGAGACAGAGAGGCTATGGAGGGGTACAGTATCAGGGCATATTTGTGTGGAGTTCTGCATTGGTACGTTCCAGAGAGACAGGGAGGTTATGGAGGGGTACAGGTTTAGGGCATATTTTTGTGGAGTTCTGCATATGTACGTTCCAGTGAGACAGGGTGTTTATGGAGGGGTACAGGTTCAGGGCATATTTATGTGGAGTTCTGCATTGGAACATTCCAGTGAGACACGGAGGATATGGAGGGGTGCAGGTTCAGGGCATATTTGTGTGGAGTTCTGCATTGGTACGTTCCAGTGAGACACTGAGGTTATGGAGGGGTACAGGTTCAGGGCATATTTATGTGGAGTTCCGCAGTGGAACATTCCAGTGAGACACGGAGGATATTGAGGGGTACAGTTTGAGGGCATATTTGTGTGGAGTTCTGCATTGGTACGTTCCAGTGAGACAGGGTGGTTATGGAGGCGTACAGGTTCATGGCATATTTGTGCGGAGTTCTTCATTGGTACGTTGTAGTGTGACAGGTAGGTTTTGGAGCGTACAGGTTCAGGGCATATTTGTATGGAGTTCTGCATTGGTACATTCTACTGAGACAGGGAGGTTATGGAGGGTACATATTCAGGGCATATTTTCATGGAGTTCTGCATTGGTACGTTCCAGTGAGACAGGGAGGTTATGGAGGTGTACAGGTTCAGGGCATATTTCTGTGGAGTTCTGCATTGGTACATTCCAGTGAGACACGTAGGATATGGAGGGATACAGGTTCATGGCATATTTGTGTGTCGTACTTCATTGGTACGTTCCAGTGAGACAGGTCGGTTTTGGAGCGTACATGTTCAGGGCATATTTTTGTGGAGTTCTGCATTGGTACGTTCCAGTGAGACAGGGAGGTTATGGAGGGATACAGGTTCAGGGCATATTTGTGTGGGGTTTTGCAATGGTACGTTCCAGTGAGACAGGGAGTTTATGGAGGGGTACAGTTTCAGGGCATATTTATGTGGAGTTCTGCATTGGAACATTCCAGTGAGACACGGAGGATATGAAGTGGTGCAGGTTCAGGGCATATTTGTGTGGAGTTCTGCATTGGTACGTTCCAGTGAGACACTGAGGTTATGGAGGGGTACAGGTTCAGGGCATATTTATGTGGAGTTCCGCAGTGGAACATTCCAGTGAGACATGGAGGATATTGAGGGGTACAGCTTCAGGGCATAATTGTGTGGAGTTCTGCATTGGTACGTTCCAGTGAGACAGGGAGATTATGTAGGTGTACATGTTCAGGGCATATTTGTGTGTTTTTCTGCATTGGTACGTTCCAGTGAGAAAGGGAGGTTATGGAGGGGTACAGTTTCAGGGCATATTTATGTGGAGTTCTGCATTGGTACGTTCCAGTGAGACAGGCAGGTTATGGAGGGGTACAGGTTCAGGGCATATTTTTGTGGAGATCTGCATTGGTACGTTCCAGTGTGTCAGGGAGGTTATGGTGGGGTACAGGTTTAGGGCATATTTGTGTGGCGTTCTGCATTGGTACGTTCCAATGAGACAGGGAGGTTATGGAGGGTACATATTCAGGGGATATTTTTGTGGAGTTCTGCATTGGTACCTTCCAGTGAGACAGGGAGGTTATGGAGGGGTACAGTTTCAGGGCATATTTGTGTGGAGTTCTGCATTGGTACGTTCCAGTGAGACACTGAGGTTATGGAGGGGTACAGGTTCAGGGCATATTTATGTGGAGTTCCGCAGTGGAACATTCCAGTGAGACACGGAGGATATTGAGGGGTACAGTTTCAGTGTATAGTTGTATGGAGTTCTGCATTGGTACGTTCCAGTGAGACAGGGTGGTTATGGAGGCGTACAGGTTCAGGGCATATTTGTGTGGAGTTCTGCATTGGTACATTCCAGTGAGACACGGAAGATATGGAGGGATACAGGTTCATGGCATATTTGTGCGGAGTTCTTCGTTGGTACGTTCTAGTGTGACAGGTAGGTTTTGGAGCGTACAGGTTCAGGGCATATTTTTCTGGAGTTCTGCATTGGTACGTTCCAGTGAGACAGGGAGGTTATGGAGGGGTACAGGTTCAGGGCATATTTGTGTGGAGTTCTGCATTGGTACGTTGCAGTGAGACAGGTTTGTTATCTAGGTGTACATGTTCCGTGCATATTTGTGTGTTTTTCTGCATTGGTACGTTACAGTGAGAAAGGGAGGTTATGGAGGGGTACAGTTTCAGGGCATATTTATGTGGATATCTGCATTGGTACGTTCCCGTGAGACAGGGAGGTTATGGAGGGGTACAGGTTCAGGGCATATTTTTGTGGAGCTCTGCTATGGTACGTTCCAGTGAGACAGGGAGTATATGGAGGGGTACAGTTTCAGGGCATTTTTGTGTGGAGTTCTGCATTGGAACATTCCAGTGAAACACGGAGGATATGGAGGGGTGCAGGTTCAGGGCATATTTGTGTGGAGTTCTGCATTGGTACGTTCCAGTGAGACACTGAGGTTATGGAGGGGTACAGGTTCAGGGCATATTTATGTGGAGTTCCGCAGTGGAACATTCCAGTGAGACACGGAGGATATTGAGGTGTACAGATTCAGGGCATATTTGTGTGGAGTTCTGCATTGGTACGTTCCAGTGAGACAGGTAGGTTTTGGAGCGTACAGGTTCAGGGCATATTTTTGTGGAGTTCTGCATTGGTACGTTCCAGTGAGACAGGGAGGTTATGGAGGGGTACAGGTCCAGGGCATATTTGAGTGGAGATCTGCATTGGTACGTTGCAGTGAGACAGGGAGGTTATGTAGGTGTACATGTTCCGTGCATATTTGTGTGTTTTTCTGCATTGGTACGTTACAGTGAGAAATGGAGGTTATGGAGGGGTACAGTTTCAGGGCATATTTATGTGGAGTTCTGCATTGGTACATTCCAGTGAGACAGGGAGGTTATGGAGGGGTACAGGTTCAGGGCATATTTATGTGGAGTTCTGCATTGGAACATTCCAGTGAGACACGGAGGATATGGAGGGGTGCAGGTTCAGGGCATATTTGTGTGGAGTTCTGCATTGGTACGTTCCAGTGAGACACTGAGGTTATGGAGGGGTACAGGTTCAGGGCATATTTATGTGGAGTTCCGCAGTGGAACATTCCAGTGAAACACGGTGGATATTGAGGGGTACAGTTTCAGGGCATTTTTGTGTGGAGTTCTGCATTGGTACGTTCCAGTGAGACAGGTCGGTTATGGAGCGCACAGGTTCAGGGCATATTTTTGTGGAGTTCTGCATTGGTACGTTCCAGTGAGACAGGGAGGTTATGGAGGGATACAGGTTCAGGGCATATTTGTGTGGAGTTTTGCAATGGTACGTTCCAGTGAGACAGGGAGTTTATGGAGGGGTACAGTTTCAGGGCATTTTTGTGTGGAGTTCTGCATTGGTACATTCCAGTGAGACAGGGAGGTTATGGAGGGGTACAGGTTCAGCGCATATTTATGTGGAGTTCTGCATTGGAACATTCCAGTGAGACACGGAGGATATGAAGTGGTGCAGGTTCAGGGCATATTTGTGTGCAGTTCTGCATTGGTACGTTCCAGAGAGAAACTGAGGTTATGGAGGGGTACAGGTTCAGGGCATATTTATGTGGAGTTCCGCAGTGGAACATTCCAGTGAGACACGGAGGATATTGAGGGGTACAGTTTCAGGGCATATTTGTGTGGAGTTCTGCATTGGTACGTTCCAGTGGGACAGGGAGCTTATGTTGGCGTACATGTTCAGGGCTTATTTGTGTGTTTTTCTGCATTTGTACGTTCCAGTGAGAAAGGGAGGTTATGGTGGGTTACAGTTTCAGGGCATATTTATGTGGAGTTCTGCATTGGTACGTTCCAGTGAGACAGGCAGTTTATGGAGGGGTACAGGTTCAGGGCATATTTTTGTGGAGATCTGCATTGGTACGTTCCAGTGTGTCAGGGAGGTTATGGTGGGGTACAGGTTTAGGGCATATTTGTGTGGCGTTCTGCATTGCTACGTTCCAATGAGACAGGGAGGTTATGGAGGGTACATATTCAGGGGATATTTTTGTGGAGTTCTGCATTGGTACCTTCCAGTGAGACAGGGAGGTTATGGAGGGGTACAGTTTCAGGGCATATTTGTGTGGAGTTCTGCATTGGTACGTTCCAGTGAGACAGGGTGTTTATGGAGGCGTACAGGTTCAGGGCTTTTTTGTGTGGAGTTCTGCATTGGAACATTCCAGTGAGACACGGAGGATATGGAGGGGTGCTTGTTCAGGGTATATTTGTGTGGAGTTCTGCATTGGTACGTTCCAGTGAGACACTGAGGTTATGGAGGGGTACAGGTTCAGGGCATATTTATGTGGAGTTCCGCAGTGGAACATTCCAGTGAGACACGGAGGATATTGAGGGGTACAGTTTCAGTGCATATTTGTATGGAGTTCTGCATTGGTACGTTCCAGTGAGACAGGGAGGTTATGTAGGTGTACATGTTCCGTGCATATTTGTGTGTTTTTCTGCATTGGTACGTTCCAGTGAGAAAGGGAGGTTATGGAGGGGTACAGGTTCAGGGCATATTTGTGTGGAGTTCTGCATTGGTACGTTCCAGTGAGACACTGAGGTTATGGAGGGGTACAGGTTCAGGGCATATCTATGTGGATTTCCGCAGTGGAACATTCCAGTGAGACACGGAGGATATTGAGGGGTACAGTTTCAGGGCATATTTGTGTGGAGTTCTGCATTGGTACGTTCCAGTGAGACAGGTAGGTTTTGGAGCGTACAGGTTCAGGGCATATTTTTGTGGAGTTCTGCATTGGTACGTTCCAGTGAGACAGGGAGGTTATGGAGGGGTACAGGTTCAGGGCATATTTGTGTGGAGTTCTGCATTGGTACGTTCCAGTGAGACAGGGAGGTTATGTAGGTGTACATGTTCCGTGCATATTTGTGTGTTTTTCTGCATTGGTACGTTCCAGTGAGAAAGGGAGGTTATGGAGGGGTACAGTTTCAGGGCATATTTATGTGGAGTTCTGCAATGGTACGTTCCAGTGAGACAGGGAGTTTATGGAGGGGTACAGTTTCAGGGCATTTTTGTGTGGAGTTCTGCATTGGTACATTCCAGTGAGACAGGGAGGTTATGGAGGGGTACAGGTTCAGGGCATATTTATGTGGAGTTCTGCAGTGGAACATTCCAGTGAGACACGAAGGATATTGAGGGGTACAGTTTCAGGGCATATTTGTGTGGAGTTCTGCATTGGTACATTCCAGTGAGACAAGGTGGTTATGGAGGCGTACAGGTTCAGGGCATATTTGTGTGGAGTTCTGCATTGGTACATTCCAGTGAGACACGGAGGATATGGAGGGATACAGGTTCATGGCATATTTGTGCGGAGTTCTTCATTGGTACGTTCCAGTGTGACAGGTAGGTTTTGGAGCGTACAGGTTCAGGGCATATTTGTATGGAGTTATGCATTGGTACATTCTACTGAGACAGGGAGGTTATGGAGGGTACATATTCAGGGCATATTTTTGTGGAGTTCTGTATTGGTACGTTCCAGTGAGACAGGGAGGTTATGGAGGGGTACAGTTTCAGGGCATATTTGTGTGGAGTTCTGCATTGGTACGTTCCAGTGAGACAGGGAGGTTATGGAGGGTTTACAGGTTCAGGGCATATTTGTGTGGAGTTCTGCATTGGTACATTCCAGTGAGACACGGAGGATATGGAGGGATACAGGTTCATGGCATATTTGTGTGTAGTACATCATTGGTACGTTCCAGTGAGACAGGTCGATTTTGGAGCGCACAGGTTCAGGGCATATTTTTGTGGAGTTCTGCATTGGTACGTTCCAGTGAGACAGGGAGGTTATGTAGGTGTACATGTTACGTGCATATTTGTGTGTTTTTCTGCATTGGTACGTTCCAGTGAGAAAGGGAGGTTATGGAGGGGTACAGGTTCAGGGCATATTTTTGTGGAGTTCTGATTTGGTACCTTCCAGTGTTTCATGGAGGTTATGGTTGGGTACAGGTTTAGGGCATATTTGTGTGGCGTTCTGCATTGGTACGTTCCAATGAGACAGGGAGGTTATGGAGGGTACATATTCAGGGGATATTTTTGTGGAGTTCTGCATTGGTACCTTCCAGTGAGACAGGGAGGTTATGGAGGGGTACAGTTTCAGGGCATATTTGTGTGGAGTTCTGCATTGGTACATTCCAGTGAGACATGGAGGTTATGGAGGGGTACAGGTTTACGGCATATTTAAGTGGATTTCTGCATTGGAACATTCCAGTGAGACACGGAGGATATGGAATGGTACAGGTTCAGGGCATATTTGTGTGGAGTTCTGCATTGGTACGTTCCAGTGAGACAGGGTGTTTATGGAGGCGTACAGGTTCAGGGCATATTTATGTGGAGTTCTGCATTGGAACATTCCAGTGAGACACGGAGGATATGGAGGGGTGCAGGTTCAGGGCATATTTGTGTGGAGTTCTGCATTGGTACGTTCCAGTGAGACACTGAGGTTATGGAGGGGTACAGGTTCAGGGCATATTTATGTGGAGTTCCGCAGTGGAACATTCCAGTGAGACACGGAGGATATTGAGGGGTACAGTTTCAGGACATATTTGTGTGGAGTTCTGCATTGGTACGTTCCAGTGAGACAGGGTGGTTATGGAGGCGTACAGGTTCAGGGCATATTTGTGTGGAGTTCTGCATTGGTACATTCCAGTGAGACACGGAAGATATGGAGGGATCCAGGTTCACGGCATATTTGTGCGGAGTTCTTCATTGGTACGTTCTAGTGTGACAGGTAGGTTTTGGAGCGTACAGGTTCAGGGCATATTTGTATGGAGTTCTGCATTGGTACATTCTACTGAGACAGGGAGGTTATGGAGGGTACATATTCAGGGCATATTTTTGTGGAGTTCTGCATTGGTACGTTCCAGTGAGACAGGGAGGTTATGTAGGTGTACATGTTCCGTGCATATTTGTGTGTTTTTCTGCATTGGTACGTTCCAGTGAGAAAGGGAGGTTATGGAGGGGTACAGGTTCAGCGCATATTTATGTGGAGTTCTGCATTGGAACATTCCAGTGAGACACGGAGGATATGAAGTGGTGCAGGTTCAGGGCATATTTGTGTGCAGTTCTGCATTGGTACGTTCCAGTGAGAAACTGAGGTTATGGAGGGGTACAGGTTCAGGGCATATTTATGTGGAGTTCCGCAGTGGAACATTCCAGTGAGACACCGAGGATATTGAGGGGTACAGTTTCAGGGCATATTTGTGTGGAGTTCTGCATTTGTACGTTCCAGTGAGAAAGGGAGGTTATGGTGGGGTACAGTTTCAGGGCATATTTATGTGGAGTTCTGCATTGGTACGTTCCAGTGAGACAGGCAGTTTATGGAGGGGTACAGGTTCAGGGCATATTTTTGTGGAGATCTGCATTGGTACGTTCCAGTGTGTCAGGGAGGTTATGGTGGGGTACAGGTTTAGGGCATATTTGTGTGGCGTTCTGCATTGCTACGTTCTAATGAGACAGGGAGGTTATGGAGGGTACATATTCAGGGGATATTTTTGTGGAGTTCTGCATTGGTACCTTCCAGTGAGACAGGGAGGTTATGGAGGGGTACAGTTTCAGGGCATATTTGTGTGGAGTTCTGCATTGGTACGTTCCAGTGAGACAGGGTGTTTATGGAGGCGTACAGGTTCAGGGCTTTTTTGTGTGGAGTTCTGCATTGGAACATTCCAGTGAGACACGGAGGATATGGAGGGCTGCTTGTTCAGGGTATATTTGTGTGGAGTTCTGCATTGGTACGTTCCAGTGAGACACTGAGGTTATGGAGGGGTACAGGTTCAGGGCATATTTATGTGGAGTTCCGCAGTGGAACATTCCAGTGAGACACGGAGGATATTGAGGGGTACAGTTTCAGTGCATATTTGTATGGAGTTCTGCATTGGTACGTTCCAGTGAGACAGGGAGGTTATGTAGGTGTACATGTTCCGTGCATATGTGTGTGTTTTTCTGCATTGGTACGTTCCAGTGAGAAAGGGAGGTTATGGAGGGGTACAGTTTCAGGGCATATTTATGTGGATATCTGCATTGGTACGTTCCCGTGAGACAGGGTGGTTATGGAGGGGTACAGGTTCAGGTCATATTTTTGTGGAGCTCTGCAATGGTACGTTCCAGTGAGACAGGGAGGATATGGAGGGGTGCAGGTTCAGGGCATATTTGTGTGGAGTTCTGCATTGGTAAGTTCCAGTGAGACACTGAGGTTATGGAGGGGTACAGGTTCAGGGCATATCTATGTGGATTTCCGCAGTGGAACATTCCAGTGAGACGCGGAGGATATTGAGGGGTACAGTTTCAGGGCATATTTGTGTGGAGTTCTGAATTGGTACGTTCCAGTGAGACAGGGAGGTTATGGAGGGGTACAGGTTCAGGGCATATTTGTGTGGAGTTCTGAATTGGTACGTTCCAGTGAGACAGGGAGGTTATGTAGGTGTACATGTTCCGTGCATATTTGTGTGTTTTTCTGCATTGGTACGTTCCAGTGAGAAAGGGAGGTTATGGAGGGGTACAGTTTCAGGGCATTTTTGTGTGGAGTTCTGCATTGGTACATTCCAGTGAGACAAGGAGGTTATGGAGGGGTACAGGTTCAGGGCATATTTATGTGGAGTTCTGCAGTGGAACATTCCAGTGAGACACGAAGGATATTGAGGGGTACAGTTTCAGGGCATATTTGTGTGGAGTTCTGCATTGGTACATTCCAGTGAGACAAGGTGGTTATGGAGGCGTACAGGTTCAGGGCATATTTGTGTGGAGTTCTGCATTGGTACATTCCAGTGAGACACGGAGGATATGGAGGGATACAGGTTCATGGCATATTTGTGCGGAGTTCTTCATTGGTACGTTCCAGTGTGACAGGTAGGTTTTGGAGCGTACAGGTTCAGGGCATATTTGTATGGAGTTATGCATTGGTACATTCTACTGAGACAGGGAGGTTATGGAGGGTACATATTCAGGGCATATTTTTGTGGAGTTCTGTATTGGTACGTTCCAGTGAGACAGGGAGGTTATGGAGGGGTACAGTTTCAGGGCGTATTTGTGTGGAGTTCTGCATTGGTACGTTCCAGTGAGACAGGGAGGTTATGGAGGGTTTACAGGTTCAGGGCATTTTTGTGTGGAGTTCTGCATTGGTACATTCCAGTGAGACACGGAGGATATGGAGGGATACAGGTTCATGGCATATTTGTGTGTAGTACATCATTGGTACGTTCCAGTGAGACAGGTCGATTTTGGAGCGTACAGGTTCAGGGCATATTTTTGTGGAGTTCTGCATTGGTACGTTCCAGTGAGACAGGGAGGTTATGTAGGTGTACATGTTACGTGCATATTTGTGTGTTTTTCTGCATTGGTACGTTCCAGTGAGAAATGGAGGTTATGGAGGGGTACAGGTTCAGGGCATATTTTTGTGGAGTTCTGATTTGGTACGTTCCAGTGTTTCATGGAGGTTATGGTTGGGTACAGGTTTAGGGCATATTTGTGTGGCGTTCTGCATTGGTACGTTCCAATGAGACAGGGAGGTTATGGAGGGTACATATTCAGGGTATATTTTTGTGGAGTTCTGCATTGGTACCTTCCAGTGAGACAGGGAGGTTATGGAGGGGTACAGTTTCAGGGCATATTTGTGTGGAGATCTGCATTGGTACATTCCAGTGAGACATGGAGGTTATGGAGGGGTACAGGTTTAGGGCATATTTAAGTGGAGTTCTGCATTGGAACATTCCAGTGAGACACGGAGGATATGGAATGGTACAGGTTCAGGGCATATTTGTGTGGAGTTCTGCATTGGTACGTTCCAGTGAGACAGGGTGTTTATGGAGGCGTACAGGTTCAGGGCATATTTATGTGGAGTTCTGCATTGGAACATTCCAGTGAGACACGGAGGATATGGAGGGGTGCAGGTTCAGGGCATATTTGTGTGGAGTTCTGCATTGGTACGTTCCAGTGAGACACTGAGGTTATGGAGGGGTACAGGTTCAGCGCATATTTATGTGGAGTTCTGCATTGGAACATTCCAGTGAGACACGGAGGATATGAAGTGGTGCAGGTTCAGGGCATATTTGTGTGCAGTTCTGCATTGGTACGTTTCAGTGAGAAACTGAGGTTATGGAGGGGTACAGGTTCAGGGCATATTTATGTGGAGTTCCGCAGTGGAACATTCCAGTGAGACACGGAGGATATTGAGGGGTACAGTTTCAGGGCATATTTGTGTGGAGTTCTGCATTGGTACGTTCCAGTGAGACAGGGAGCTTATGTAGGCGTACATGTTCAGGGCTTATTTGTGTGTTTTTCTGCATTTGTACGTTCCAGTGAGAAAGGGAGGTTATGGTGGGGTACAGTTTCAGGGCATATTTATGTGGAGTTCTGCATTGGTACGTTCCAGTGAGACAGGCAGTTTATGGAGGGGTACAGGTTCAGTGCATATTTTTGTGGAAATCTGCATTGGTACGTTCCAGTGTGTCAGGGAGGTTATGGTGGGGTACAGGTTTAGGGCATATTTGTGTGGCGTTCTGCATTGCTACGTTCCAATGAGACAGGGAGGTTATGGAGGGGTACAGTTTCAGGGCATATTTGTGTGGAGTTCTGCATTGGTACGTTCCAGTGAGACAGGGTGTTTATGGAGGCGTACCGGTTCAGGGCTTTTTTGTGTGGAGTTCTGCATTGGAACATTCCAGTGAGACACGGAGGATATGGAGGGGTGCTTGTTCAGGGTATATTTGTGTGGAGTTCTGCATTGGTACGTTCCAGTGAGACACTGAGGTTATGGAGGGGTACAGGTTCAGGGCATATTTATGTGGAGTTCCGCAGTGGAACATTCCAGTGAGACACGGAGGATATTGAGGGGTACAGTTTCAGTGCATATTTGTATGGAGTTCTGCATTGGTACGTTCCAGTGAGACAGGGAGGTTATGTAGGTGTACATGTTCCGTGCATATTTGTGTGTTTTTCTGCATTGGTACGTTCCAGTGAGAAAGGGAGGTTATGGAGGGGTACAGTTTCAGGGCATATTTATGTGGATATCTGCATTGGTACGTTCCCGTGAGACAGGGTGGTTATGGAGGGGTACAGGTTCAGGTCATATTTTTGTGGAGCTCTGCAATGGTACGTTCCAGTGAGACAGGGAGGATATGGAGGGGTGCAGGTTCAGGGCATATTTGTGTGGAGTTCTGCATTGGTACGTTCCAGTGAGACACTGAGGTTATGGAGGGGTACAGGTTCAGGGCATATCTATGTGGATTTCCGCAGTGGAACATTCCAGTGAGACACGGAGGATATTGAGGGGTACAGTTTCAGGGCATATTTGTGTGGAGTTCTGCATTGGTACGTTCCAGTGAGACAGGTAGGTTTTGGAGCGTACAGGTTCAGGGCATATTTTTGTGGAGTTCTGCATTGGTACGTTCCAGTGAGACAGGGAGGTTATGGAGGGGTACAGGTTCAGGGCATATTTGTGTGGAGTTCTGCATTGGTACGTTCCAGTGAGACAGGGAGGTTATGTAGGTGTACATGTTCCGTGCATATTTGTGTGTTTTTCTGCATTGGTACGTTCCAGTGAGAAAGGGAGGTTATGGAGGGGTACAGTTTCAGGGCATTTTTGTGTGGAGTTCTGCATTGGTACATTCCAGTGAGACAGGGAGGTTATGGAGGGGTACAGGTTCAGGGCATATTTATGTGGATTTCTGCAGTGGAACATTCCAGTGAGACACGATGGATATTGAGGGGTACAGTTTCAGGGCATATTTGTGTGGAGTTCTGCATTGATACGTTCCAGTGAGACAGGGAGTTTATGGAGGGGTACAGTTTCAGGGCAGTTTTGTGTGGAGTTCTGCATTGGTACGTTCCAGTGAGACAGGGAGGTTATGGAGGGGTACAGTTTCAGGGCATATTTGTGTGGAGTTCTGCATTGGTACGTTCCAGTTAGACAGGGAGGTTATGGAGGGTTTACAGGTTTAGGGCATATCTGTGTGGAGTTCTGCATTGGTACATTCCAGTGAGACACGGAGGATATGGAGGGATACAGGTTCATGGCATATTTGTGTGTAGTACATCATTGGTACGTTCCAGTGAGACAGGTCGATTTTGGAGCGTACAGGTTCAGGGCATATTTTTGTGGAGTTCTGCATTGGTACGTTCCAGTGAGAAAGGGAGTTTATGGAGGGGTACAGGTTCAGGGCATATTTTTGTGGAGTTCTGATTTGGTACCTTCCAGTGAGACAGGGAGGTTATGGAGGGGTACAGTTTCAGGGCATATTTGTGTGGAGTTCTGCATTGGTACATTCCAGTGTTTCATGGAGGTTATGGTTGGGTACAGGTTTAGGGCATATTTGTGTGGCGTTCTGCATTGGTACGTTCCAATGAGACAGGGAGGTTATGGAGGGTACATATTCAGGGGATATTTTTGTGGAGTTCTGCATTGGTACCTTCCAGTGAGACAGGGAGGTTATGGAGGGGTACAGTTTCAGGGCATATTTGTGTGGAGTTCTGCATTGGTACATTCCAGTGAGACATGGAGGTTATGGAGGGGTACAGGTTTAGGGCATATTTAAGTGGAGTTCTGCATTGGAACATTCCAGTGAGACACGGAGGATATGGAATGGTACAGGTTCAGGGCATATTTGTGTGGAGTTCTGCATTGGTACGTTCCAGTGAGACAGGGTGTTTATGGAGGCGTACAGGTTCAGGGCATATTTATGTGGAGTTCTGCATTGGAACATTCCAGTGAGACACGGAGGATATGGAGGGGTGCAGGTTCAGGGCATATTTGTGTGGAGTTCTGCATTGGTACGTTCCAGTGAGACACTGAGGTTATGGAGGGGTACAGGTTCAGGGCATATTTATGTGGAGTTCCGCAGTGGAACATTCCAGTGAGACACGGAGGATATTGAGGGGTACAGTTTCAGGACATATTTGTGTGGAGTTCTGCATTGGTAAGTTCCAGTGATACAGGGTGGTTATGGAGGCGTACAGGTTCAGGGCATATTTGTGTGGAGTTCTGCATTGGTACATTCCAGTGAGACACGGAAGATATGGAGGGATCCAGGTTCATGGCATATTTGTGCGGAGTTCTTCATTGGTACGTTCTAGTGTGACAGGTAGGTTTTGGAGCGTACAGGTTCAGGGCATATTTGTATGGAGTTCTGCATTGGTACATTCTACTGAGACAGGGAGGTTATGGAGGGTACATATTCAGGGCATATTTTTGTGGAGTTCTGCATTGGTACGTTCCAGTGAGACAGGGAGGTTATGTAGGTGTACATGTTGCGTGCATATTTGTGTGTTTTTCTGCATTGGTACGTTCCAGTGAGAAAGGGAGGTTATGGAGTGGTACAGTTTCAGGGCATATTTATGTGGATATCTGCATTGGTACGTTCCCGTGAGACAGGGTGGTTATGGAGGGGTACAGGTTCAGGTCATATTTTTGTGGAGCTCTGCAATGGTACGTTCCAGTGAGACACTGAGGTAATGGAGGGGTACAGTTTCAGGGCATTTTTGTGTGGAGTTCTGCATTGGAACATTCCAGTGAAACACGGAGGATATGGAGGGGTGCAGGTTCAGGGCATATTTGTGTGGAGTTCTGCATTGGTACGTTCCAGTGAGACAGGTAGGTTTTGGAGCCTACAGCTTCAGGGCATATTTTTGTGGAGTTCTGCATTGGTACGTTCCAGTGAGACAGGGAGGTTATGGAGGGTTACAGGTTCAGGGCATATTTGTGTGGAGTTCTGCATTGGTACGTTCCAGTGAGACAGGGAGGTTATGTAGGTGTACATGTTCCGTGCATATTTGTGTGTTTTTCTGCATTGGTACGTTCCAGTGAGAAAGGGAGGTTATGGAGGGGTACAGTTTCAGGGCATATTTATGTGGAGTTCTGCAATGGTACGTTCCAGTGAGACAGGGAGTTTATGGAGGGGTACAGTTTCAGGGCATTTTTGTGTGGAGTTCTGCATTGGTACATTCCAGTGAGACAGGGAGGTTATGGAGGGTTACAGGTTCAGGGCATATTTATGTGGAGTTCTGCAGTGGAACATTCCAGTGAGACACGGAGGATATTGAGGGGTACAGTTTCAGGGCATATTTGTGTGGAGTTCTGCATTGGTACATTCCAGTGAGACAAGGTGGTTATGGAGGCGTACAGGTTCAGGGCATATTTGTGTGGAGTTCTGCATTGGTACATTCCAGTGAGACACGGAGGATATGGAGGGATACAGGTTCATGGCATATTTGTGCGGAGTTCTTCATTGGTACGTTCCAGTGTGACAGGTAGGTTTTGGAGCGTACAGGTTCAGGGCATATTTGTATGGAGTTATGCATTGGTACATTCTACTGAGACAGGGAGGTTATGGAGGGTACATATTCAGGGCATATTTTTGTGGAGTTCTGTATTGGTACGTTCCAGTGAGACAGGGAGGTTATGGAGGGGTACAGTTTCAGGGCATATTTGTGTGGAGTTCTGCATTGGTACGTTCCAGTGAGACAGGGAGGTTATGGAGGGTTTACAGGTTCAGGGCATGTTTGTGTGGAGCTCTGCATTGGTACATTCTAGTGAGACACGGAGGATATGGAGGGATACAGGTTCAGGGCATATTTGTGTGGAGTTCTGCATTGGTACGTTCCAGTGAGACAGGGTGTTTATGGAGGCGTACAGGTTCAGCGCATATTTATGTGGAGTTCTGCATTGGAACATTCCAGTGAGACACGGAGGATATGGAGGGGTGCAGGTTCAGGGCATATTTGTGTGGAGTTCTGCATTGGTACGTTCCAGTGAGACACTGAGGTTATGGAGGGGTACAGGTTCAGGGCATATTTATGTGGAGTTCCGCAGTGGAACATTCCAGTGAGACACGGAGGATATTGAGGGGTACAGTTTCAGGACATATTTGTGTGGAGTTCTGCATTGGTAAGTTCCAGTGATACAGGGTGGTTATGGAGGCGTACAGGTTCAGGGCATATTTGTGTGGAGTTCTGCATTGGTACATTCCAGTGAGACACGGAAGATATGGAGGGATCCAGGTTCATGGCATATTTGTGCGGAGTTCTTCATTGGTACGTTCTAGTGTGACAGGTAGGTTTTGGAGCGTACAGGTTCAGGGCATATTTGTATGGAGTTCTGCATTGGTACATTCTACTGAGACAAGGAGGTTATGGAGGGTACATATTCAGGGCATATTTT